>NC_140482.1:3107702-3275202 GCF_051167445.1 Perissodus microlepis | reverse complement strand
GAGTATCAATCTCTGCCACATGGCATCAACAACAGGGGTATTGATTCGCTTTGTTTTCTCATCTGAGAAACGTACCACGGGGCCTGTGTCTGTCACCGCTGCTTTGTACTGTCACCTTTCTGTTGAATAAAACAAGCACGGCATAAAAAATCGTATAGATTTTCCCCTGCGTGTTTTTATTACAGGTGATTTAAACCTGTGACTCTACAGTTTGTCTCACTGTAGATATCTCACACATATAAACACATATACACGAGTCAAAGGCAGACACATTTGATTGCCATCACCATGTAATCCAGTATCGTAAGTGTGAGCTGCAGACACGGGAGCCCGACAGCACCTTGGGTGGCTGTGATCTACCAGTTGGAAAGTTGGTGGACTGAGCCACAGCTTCTCCTGTCTATGTGTTGAAATATCCCTGGACAAGAACCTGATGCAAATGTTAAACGTGCTTAGGTCCAGATAAAAGCGCTGTACAAATGTACGTGTGACTGGGTGAATACGACTTGTAGGTGTTTGAGCGTTCAAAAGTGAGTAGAAAGGCGCTTTCTAAATACCAGTGTAGTTACCATTTGGGCCCAGGTCAGTTAAGACACAGCAAATCTGAAACTTCACAAAACTGTAATAACGTTAACACAAGAAGAGTTGACAAAAATGTACCAAATCGATGTTAAAGGTCCACCTTAAAAAACACAGAAGGTCAAAACTGAGACAGTATTACCCCTGAATCAATTTCACAGACATGTACATCACTAGTGCTACATATGTGCCCTTCATTAACACTATTTGTGTTAAAATGCACATCAGTTAGTGTAACTGTTCCATCATCCTGAGGCAGAACTCATGGTTCACTTTTTCCATAATAGATAAAAATTTCATGTTGGCATAAAAATGTCATGAATGTGAAATTAATTTCCATTATGTCTGACATCATGTTAGGTTGTTGAAAACACTGTGGCGGGGTGTGGTCTGCGGGGCCGTGCAGGGCAGGCGGGCACATCTGCACGGCATCTGCAATCATGCCCCGCCTACTTAACTATGGGACTGGGTCCTGATTGGTTGGTGTTGGTGTTGGTGTGCACAGAATAATAAAAACGTACACAACACAACTGAGTCTGCCATGCATGTTTACAGTGGTGCTGAAACCCAGGAGGGGAGGCACGGACGACCCAGGATTGGGCCAGCAGAGGGAGGACATGGTGAGAATGTTGGCCGAGCTGGTGGCCACGCAGCGGGAGCAGGCGGCGGTGGCGCCGGGAGTGTTGAGGAGCCTCTCCAACCAGAGGCGGACGTGACAGCGGAGCGGGAGTGTCTGTGTCCTATGAATGTGCTGAAACCACAGTGAAAGCTTAATTAAATAAAGGTGCTGTCACCACGTCATTTGCCTTGGTCTGTACGTCTGTCCGGGTCCGACTTCACACACTTGCTCTTAAGTTAACTGACGTTGTCTACAATGGAAACCTTTCACAGACAAGGTTAAGCAACAGCTACCTGATGTTTCCTGTTTTGTTCTGGCTACCTCACACTCCAAACATGCACTGAGGATCTAAGTTGGCGTATACGCTCGGAATAAAGTGTCATCAGTTTTGGGAAGGAAATTCTTTTGATTGTACAAATTCTATAGTCTCTATTCTATAATGCTCTTCAGTAAGATGGTTTAAATACAGCTATCCCTTCTGTAACATACTGAGAAAACCTAATGTTTATTATATGGAACAAAAACAAGAGCAAGTGTCTGTCACCGTCTGGGACAACACTACCAAACATTAGAGTGATGAGGCCTTGTGTTTGACTGGTATGAAGGCCAATGCCAGAACAAAACAAGTGTTGTTTCTTAGACAAGTCTTCTTATCCACGAAGCCCTAATTGAATGCATAAACACACTGCAGTATGTTTTCAGTGGGAGGTTTTCAGTTTTGACTGAATATTCAGTCAATAACTTTACTTCATACTGTGCTGCACCCTCTAACATATCATGCATGAAGAACTTTCCCTTGGTTTCTCCACAGGATAGCTGTGGGGCTCCTCAGTGGTTAATTTTGTGAGCAACTTCAATTGTGGATCATTTTCACTAAACACCTTTTGAGACTTTGTCAATAAAACACATTCTACAGTTGTAGTTTGCAGAGATTCAACATTATCAAGAATGGAGTTCAAACCTAAATTATTTTCAGTTAGCAGTCGTGCAGGAGGTATTGGTAAATAAGACAGTCATACCACTGTTTTCTCATATGTTAACATTGTCAACAAATGGAGTGAGTATTTTGTCAACGCCATATTGTTTTTGCATCTTGGGAATGAAACAAAGAAGATAAGATGGAACTTTATTAATCCCTCGGGTGGGTTCCTCAGGGAAATTCGGTTTCCAATAGCACAGCACCGACAGAAGTTACAGAACGTGAGCAGAATACCATATATACACATATATAAACACAGAGTATACAAAAGGGATAAATAGAATAAATAGGAATAAGAATACAAGGGAATTGCACATTTCAAGTATTGAAGTCTATTGCACCGTTGGCTATTAACAAAAAGTATTGCACAGTGAAGAGGCACTACAGCTTGCTTGTTCCTCCCTCCTTTGTCCTCCTGTCTCCCCTCCCTCTCCCCTCCAGAGAGGAGTTAAACAGTCTGATGGCGTGTGGGACAAAGGAGTTTTTAAGTCTGTTGGTTCTTGTCTTGGGGAGAAGCAACCTGTCACTGAACAGACTCCTCTGGTTGTTTACGACCGTGTGCAGAGGATGCCCAGCATTGTCCATAATGTCCAGCAGTTTCTTTAGTGTCCTTTTCTCTGCCACTGTCACCAGAGTGTCCAGCTTCATGCCGACCACAGAGCCAGCCTTCCTGATCAGTTTCTCCAGCCTGGATGAGTCCTTCTTTGCTGTGCTGCTCCCCCAGCACACCACAGCATAGAAAAGTACTCCAGCAACCACTGACTGGTAAAACATCCTCAGGAGCTTCCTGCAGATGTTAAAAGACCTCAGCCTCCTGAGGAAGTACAGTCGGCTTTGGCCTTTTTTATACAGGTGCTGCGTGTTGCATGACCAGTCCAGTTTGTTGTCCACCCACAGCCCGAGGTACTTGTACTTGTTGACCACCTCCTCCCCCTCTATCTGAACTGGCAGTGGACCTTCTCTGGACCTCCCAAAGTCCACAACCAGTTCCTTGGTCTTTGAGGTGTTGAGTTGCAGGTGGTTTGTGTGACTCCATGCGACAAAGTTCCTCACCAGACTTCTGTCTCCTCTTCCTGATCATCCCAGATACACCCCATGATGGCTGTGTCGTCTGTAAACTTCTGAATGTGGCATAATTCAGAGTTGTAGCAGAAGTCAGAGGTGTACAGGGTGAAGAGAAGAGGGGACAGCACAGTTCCCTGTGGTGCTCCTGTGCTGCTGACCACAGTGTCCGACGTGATGTCCTTCAGCCTGACCTACTGTGGCCTGTTGGTGAGGTAGTCGGAGATCCAAACGACCAGGCAGGGGTCCACCTCCATCCTGTTCAGTTTTTCCTGAAGCCTTCACCTCCCGCTGTGCTGCTTTCATCTCCTCCTTCACTTTGCTCCTGAAAGCCTTCTTCTTCATGTTGAGGACAGCTTTGACTTCCTGTGTTACCCACGGTTTGTTATTAGGATAACACCGTACCGTCTTAGCAGGGGCGACCGTGTCCACACGGAAGTTGAGATAGTCTGTCAGACAGTGTGTCGCCCCCTCTATGTCCTCACCATGTGGGCTCAGAAGCACATCCCAGTCTGTGATGTCATAGCAGTCCCTCAGAGCATCCTCCTTTTCTGGGTCCATCTGATGGAGCGCGTTGTGACAGGCTGCCTTTGGACGAGGGGTGTGTACTGTGGCTGTAGGTAAACCAGGTTGTGGTCTGACTTCCCTGGTGGGGGGAGGGGGGTGGCTCTGTATGCATCTCTCACATTAGCATACAGTAGGTCAACTGTCCTGTTGCTCCGTGTGGAACAGTTCACAAACTGGTGAAAAGCAGCCAGAGTAGAATCCAGCGTGGCATGATTAAAGTCTCCAGATATAATAATGAAAGCCTCGGGGTGTTGTGTCTGCAGTCTTGCTGTGACTGTGTGTATTTGCTCACAGGCAGCTGCTGCGTCGGCCCTCGGAGGGATGTAAACACACACACACAGATAGTATGGCCGCAAGCTAACGGCTAGCAGCTCCAGGTCCGGACTTAAACAGCTTTACATATATATTGAAATGTACCCTTTAATACAGTGTAAAAAACTGAACTAATTTTTATCTTTTTATGGGAAATAATACAGTTCTTTCATTTGACACCACCTATTTTGTCACGTCCCTCATGGCCTTGATGAAAGTTTACTTTGAAAATACCAAATAAAACTATTTAAAAAGTCAATAAATTTTGGTATCAACATAAACATCTATTTGTGCTCTTTTGCTGTTAATATTTCTTTTTTTCAAATTTAATTGTTAATTATTCAATAAAATCACAATTATTCCTGTACCTGACTAACCCTTCAACCCCGTTACATGAATGATCCCACCCCCATAAATACAATGGTGTGATCCAGAATTCTGTATACATCAGGAAGTGACATCACTGAAGTCTTTTGGACAACAGGACCAGAGACAGGCAAGTTGCTCCATTCATTTCCTTTATTTTAGTCATTTATCTTGTGATATTGTGGTCGTCAACCTCAATGACTCAACACCGTAACATGAAAAAAAGATAGAAAACTATTACTTATGAAAACTTTTTTGTTAGTTCATGAATATATGGTGATTTTGAATTTCATGCATGCCATGTGTTCTCTGTCTGGTATTCACTATATTGAGCAGCAGCCAGTTTGTGCAAAAATCTCAACCCAGTCACACTCAACCCTGTTATGTTTTTGATTGTGATGGGGTTGAGATTTTAATACTTTGGTTATCCAATTATTTAAATCAATTATTATTATATTCAATCAGCATTCTTATACTGCATGCATGCTGAATGTGATTTATGTTCCATGTTAAGGATGCGAGTAAGATGGCACCAACAACAGCAGCAGAAAGGCAAAGGAAGTATCGGGAACGCCTTAAAGCTGATCCTGAAAGAAGGGAGAGAAACCTGCAGAGTGAGCTGAGAGATGGAGGCAACTGTCAAGGTGACAGTCAAGAAATCTGTGGAGGACACACAAGAGGACCTCATTGAGCTCTTCCAGAGCTTTGTAAAGAAATTTAAAATGCATCACTTTAATGTCAAGCAGCAGTATGCCTTCTGCCGTGAGCTGAAGAACAACATGTCAGGGGAGGAGGCTTTGATACATGTTGACTTCTCAGAAAACTACAGCTGTAAATACAGTTCTCAAGTTCAGGCCGTCCACTTTGGGGCTTCACATCAGCAGGTCACCCTTCATACTGGTGTGTTGTATGATGGTGGACTCTCAGAGCCTGTGTGCTTTAGCACCATCTCCCCCAGTAGACATAAAGGCCCTCCAGCAATATGGCAGCACCTAAATCCTGGGCTAGATTACCTTCAAGGCCAACATCCACAAGTGTCTGTGCTGCACTTTTTAAGCGACGGAGCCTGTACGCAATACAAACAACGAGGAAACTTCTACCTTTTCACTACAGAACTGGACAGAAGAGGATTCAAGGCTGGTTCTTTTTTCGAGGCCAGTCATGGGAAAGGAGCACCAGATGGTGTCGGGGGAGCCTTACAAAGAGCAGCTGACATGATGGTAGCAAAGGGGCATGACGTCCCAGGTGCAGAAGAGTTATTCAGGGTCTTTTCTGAAACAAACACAAGTGTGAAACTGTTCTTTGTGAAAAGTGAAGATGTTGAGGAAGCTGTGAAGAAAATGCCGAAGCAGATACCAGCTGTTCCTGGAACCATGAGAATTCACCAGGTCGTTACTGTAGCTCCAGGAGAACTGATGGTTTGTGATGTAAGCTGCATGTGCACAACTCGGAAGCAGTTTAACTGCAAGTGCTGCAACACCCAGTGTTTCACTGTTGGCCAGAAGATAGAAACAGCTGTATCACAGACAGGCAGTGGGGGGAATCCAGGAAAAGAAATCCAGTGGGAGAGTCCAGAGCTGGTTGGTAAATGGTGTATTCTCAGATATGACGATGATTTGTATCCAGGCATCTTTCTAACCATACAAACAACACAAGTCCAGGTCAAATGCATGCATCGTGTTGGGTCAAACCGATTCTTCTGGCTGCATCAGGATGATATCCTCTGGTACCTGTTTGATGATGTCCTTGAACTCATTCCACCCCCACAGGCTGTGACAAGGCGCCATGTGGAAGCCTTGAAAGAGGTGTGGAACCGACTCACAAGATGAATTCATGAAGCAACCGGCACATTTATGCATATATACAGACACACTGATGCAAGCACACACATGCAAAAACACTGTGACATGGACACAGACACAGGCGCTGATACAGACAGACACACTGAAATCGTTAACTGATTATTGTTGTTATTACTTCAACCAGTTCATCAAGTTTAATTGTATGTTATCGGAGCAAGGATGACTTTTAGCACACCTCATGAGGCTCTCTTATGCCTACACACACACACACACACACACACACACACACACACATTATGTTACATTTGAGTAATTCACTTTACAATGTTTGTTAGTTGTTAATGTGCTGTCGTGGTTGTTTTTACTTTAGATTAATAAAACTTAACTCTACTGCAGTTTGTATCTGGTGTCCTTCCTATGGTTACAAAGTGAGATATAATGCCAAGGGAAAGCCCTGTACATTGAATTTAAGAGTAGATTAGATTAGATTAGAGATTAGATGAAACTTTATTAATCCCTCGGGTGGGTTCCTCCGGGAAATTCAGTTGTAAAGCTGTATTTGTCTCTTCAACCCTGTTATGCTAGTCTCAACCCCGTCACACCTACATTTTCATATATTATTTTCTTAAAATGTTGAAAAAAGAATTTAATGTTTGCTGATTTCTGCCTAAAATATTGAGCGCTATCATATGATCATTGATTTTGATTACAATTCTTAGTTAAACTAAATTTTTGATGAAAAATGACAAGATTGCTTTCACTCATTAGTTACATTTCAGGATTTAAGAGAGTAAAAATGTGTGATTTTATGTCATTTTTCTATGTAAAATTACTGAATAAGTATGGGGGACATCTAATTAATGTAAACATATTGATTTCTTTAGAAATACATTTTATGATAATATTCAGAGAGCCTCCAAAGTGTCCATAACGGGGTTGAAGAATTACAGTCACTACATCTTGAAAATATGATAAATAATAAAAGAAAACTAATGCCTGAGATGGGAAAATGCATTTTTCTGATAAATAAATATATCCTTAATGATCTGGGATATACACATAAATAATACATTTTGGTAAAAACTGTGAAAACATCCAAGTCCAATTTTAACCATTCTCATGGAATGACTAGAGTAACTAGAGGAAGGTGAAATAAAGTTAAAAGTTAGTCTATAAAAAGTTAAAAGTTAAGAAAAGGTGCGGTGTTGCAGAGCTACTAGGAAGGGCTGCCGTCACTCCAGCGCCATCTTGAGATGAAATGAGCTTCCTCATCAATGAGGAACTCAGATTTGGTGGTAAATTGCACAATGTAAAATACAGACATCCTTGTTTTGACCCTCGGTGATTTGATGTTTGAAAGTCATTATAATAAAGTTGAATTATCAGTGCACCTACGGATTTTGAGAATGATGACTAATTTCGCTAACATCTCACAAATACCCTTACACTTTGATTTATGTAGTTGCAAGGTTAAAACAGCATGAAAAACATTCCTGGAACATTATTGGAACTTGCTTATATAAACCAGATGATTTGTTTCTCTTTAAATCACATCTAACTTCTGATTGAATGTCAGCTGGTTCAACAACACTCCAATTTCACTTTGCCTGTTCTTCAGACATAAAAGATGTTGAAGGTGCATCTTCATGTCGTGTTCATGCTCCTAGGATACATGCTCAGTAACATCTGACTGATGTGTGTTTTGAACATCTCTACTTTTGCCCTGTTACCAGTATTATGAGAACTATTTAAATGCTTTCTACAACCTGCAAAAAGTTAAGGAAACATTTATTTTGGGCACAAATGACAATACATTTTTTTGCCTGGGTTTAACTCATGAAAACAAATGAAGGTGCTGGATGCACTCGGTGTATTCTGAGCTACAAGGAGCTACAAATCTGTCCATTTTTAACTATTTGTCTTTCAGCTCAGTTTTAAGAATGCAGTTCTTTAGCATTTGTCACGGCGAGTGAGAAGAGCCGTGTGGAAGAAAAGAAGGAGGATCCAAGCGCAGGTAGTCGTGAAGGTGTGAAGGTATGGGCTCAAAATGTGGTCATAAATATTTTGTACTTGTAAAAAAGATTTGTGTGTGTAAAAAAGATTTGTATGTGTAAAAAAGATTTGTGTGTGCGTAAAAAAAGATTTGTATGTGTAAAAAAGATTTGTGTGTGCGTAAAAAAGATTTGTGTGTGCGTAAAAAAGATTTGTGTGTGCGTAAAAAAGATTTGTGTGTGCGTAAAAAAGATTTGTGTGTGGACTTAGCCCAAAAAAACCCTGCAAGTTACAAGTACGAATTTTGACCCTATTTTTCTTCCTTTCATCTGATTGGTCAATGTCATGTCAATCACAAATGTAACAATCCAATCAGAGAACAGATGGGTTTGGCTGTCCACACACAAATCTTTTTTACGCACACACAAATCTTTTTTACACATACAAAATATTTATGACCACATTTTGAGCCCATATGAAGGTGGTTTATTGAATAAACGGCAAAGGGAAAATGGCAAATGAAGACAAACTAAATTATACTGGAAAACAACTAAACTACAGCGCAGAAACCAGAACACGAACATGAAGGAGGGCGAGCAGAGGCAGACGATGGTAGACAGCAGGGAACACATGGATGAAACATGGTGAATACACGGACGGACCAGCAACTACAATGACAGAGGACACGACTTAAATACACACAGAGAAACACAGGGGAATTACACACAGGTGGTGGACACAGCTGGGAATAATCAACAAGACGAGACAGAGGTAAAACTGAACACACTCACTCACATGAGACGCAGACCTTCACAATAAAACAGGAAACAAGAACACTACACAAAGACGCAGACCTGACACTGAGAGACAGACAGACAGAGAATGACACATGGAACCTGAACTAAACTAAACGTGAGATACAACCGAGAATAAATCCTTAAACATGAATAAACAGAAACATAGAATTCTAATAATAATCATCATTATAATAATAATACCCATAGCGCCCAAAACCACAACAATCATTCAAAAATAAACTAACCATCAAAACTCAAAATACTGGGTCGAAACGGACCCAGAACCGTGACAGCATTAGGCTCCGTAAACAGAAATGCAGAGAGCAAGGATTCTTTGGCCATGAATAACTCATACAGTGTTTAACTGCACAAAGTGCACCCTTCAATTACCGTAGTTAAAGGTCAGTAATACTCCATATTGACTTAGCTGCTGTTCATGAACTTTTCTCTCAGTTCTTTCACTCTTGCACTTTTTTTAGTGGTGTCGACATCAATGCTATAAACTGTTGTCTATAGAAATGTGTTCATGTTTGTGGGAGCATCATCATGCTGAAAACAAAGAGAAGTTTAAACAGTTCATCAGTGGCTGCCAGTAATGTGGTTCCCTGGGAGGGGAGGAGCTTATCATCTTGTAGTATGTGTTGATGGCTGGATGGGTCGACTGTTTGTGTGGAAGAACGGGCCAAATTTACAGTTGGAAGTGTCTGGAAGCTGTTATCACCACCAAAGCCTTTTGTACGAAGTAAGTGTGTGTGATCGCTGATATTTTTCCACCTGTGGACGAACTCTCCTGTGCCCCAAGTGGTACCCCAGATACTGCACCTCCCTCTATCCAACCGCACACTTCGTTGGGTTTGCCGTGAGCCCTGTCTGCCTCAAGGACTCCAGGACTGCAGCCACCCACTGCACATGCTCTACTCAGGTGTCACTATGGATGATAACATCATCCAGGTAGGTGGCAGCATATGCAGCATGCAGCTGTCGCACCCAGTCCATGAGAACATGGCCGGACGTACCAGTGTGATGAACTGGATGCCGACTCGGTACCTGAAACAGCGCCTGTGCTACACTCTTTGTAGAAATGGTGTGCAGCGGCACTGCTTCCGGGTAACGCGTTGCATACTCCACCAGAACTAATACAAAGCGATAGCCACATGCACGCCGGTGAAATGGCCCGGTGAGGTCCATGCCAATGCGCTCAAATGGGACCTCCATCAATGGTAGAGGGCGCAAAGAGGCTTTTGGAATGGCTGGCTGGTTACTGACATTCCGGGCAGGACGTGCACCGTCTGCGCACATCCACTCGGATGCCCGGCCAATAAAATTGGGCCATTTTTCACTCCAGAGTTTTATCATATCCCAGATGTCCTGCCATGGGGTTGTAATGAGCCGTCGATGATCTTCCGGGGAGAGGCCCAGTTGGTCAAGCATGGCCCGGCCGATGTCTGCGAAGTTCCCCTGTGATTCTGGTGGAAGACTCAGACCCCCGTCTGGGCCTCCCACGACAACAAGGGCAGCAGCCGCGGCACCCACTCCACCGGAGGCCACTGGCATGTTTCTGCTGTGGGCTGGAAGGCCTCCAGGAAAACCTGGGGATTGTGCCCTTCCCCCATGCGATGCAGTGCCACTGGGGAGGGGTGGGCAGTGACACGACGACCCTGAGCAGTCACTCCAGGACCTGTGTCTGCCAGTCCGCCTGTTTCACGCAGCTTGTCAAGCTGCTCCTGCTGTGCGTCCGCTTGCTCCTGGTTCATATTTGCCATTCCCACCAATATCTGGAGTGGCTGTGTAGGCAGCGTGGCCTGAGGGTCAGATAAAAATGGGTTGTTGCACCACTGTGAATAAATCGGACCCCACACAGCATTCTGATGGCTGTTTATGATTTTTTTTATTTGTGAAACACACAGAAGCACTCAGTTTCGGCACCAGTGTCGAAGTTGACTTATGGCAAGCCTAAGCAAGAGAGGGGTGTGAATGAATAAACCATAGTTAGTCAGCTCTCTTCTATAATGGTCTGTAGCTCTTTAGGACCTTTACTCCTTGTTGTTGGACTGAAGACAGACTGAACACTTGTGAATTACTCTCCGATCTTAGGGCGTCATTTGCCCCCTACCCTCATACTGCTGTGCAGGATCTGGCTGGAGCAGGGATAGGTGCTGAAGAGAAAACCTTCCTTGTTCAGGAAAGTGAAGGTTTGCTCAGCCTTGATCTTCTGTTTAAAAGGGATTTTTACAGAGGGTAGTCTCAGTGATGCAAAAACCCAGACAAATAAGACAAGATAAAACTTTATTAATCCCTCGGGTGGGTTCCTCTGGAAAATTCGGTTTCCAAAAAAGCACAGCACCGACAGAAGTTACAGAGTTACAGAATATTATATATATACACACACATATATAAATACAGAAACATATATAAATAAAATATACAAAGGGGATAAATAGAATAAATAGGAATAAAAATAAAAATAAAAAATAAAAATACAAGTGAAATTGCACATTTCAAGTATGGAGTCTATTGCACCGTTGACTATTAACAAAAGTATTGCACAAAAGGTAATTGCACAGTGAAGTGAAGAGGCACTACAGCTTGCTTGTTCCCCCCTCCTTTGTCCTCCTGTTTCCCCTCCCTGGCAGATTTACAAACAGAAAATACAGCAAAATGAGGAAGAATGATGAATGATGCTGCACCTAGAGAGTCAGTGATATTTTGATGTTTTTCCATGGCGTCCCTTTCTAGATTTAAGAGGAGAAGTTTACGTGGCAGTATATCGGTTCTGCGGTCATATGACATACAGAATGGAAGAGCTGAGGTGCAATCTCTACTAAATCTCTTTTCCAGGCTACGATATTCCTCTGGCACATTAGTGAGGTCGGGGCTCAGAGTTCAGTGGACAGACAGCTCCATCTCCTAGAAGGGCAGACTACAGGCATTTATTATTTAATATTCATCTATTCAGTTATCACACAGACCGTACAACAAGAAAATCATATAAGATCCATGTCTATTTCACAAATAATGACTGAACAAGCTCAGGCTGAGGCAGTTCTTATATTTAAGTACCTGATGACATTACAGTTCTGCTCTGCTCTAGTGTCTTATCACTGCCATCCCTGTTTGAGTTCTCTGTGATTAATATTTATAATGGAAAGTGTCCATGAGTAACTAGATTTCTTTAAGAAAAGGACGCCAGTCAGCGAGCACAAGCGCTGTACTAAAATTTTCAAGGATGTGGAGATTTGTACTGGAGTCTGTAAATGGAAGGGACAAGTATGCAAATCCCAAGTATAAATTGGAAACTAGATGAATCCTGGGTTATCCATCAAGTATAATCCTGACCACCCTCTTCACCACTTACTGGACAGGCAGCAGGGCAGCTTCTAAAAGACTGATTCACTGCTGTAATAAGCACACATATAGGAAATCTTTCATTCACCCTGTTATAATACAATACAAAGAATCATCTGTCAGATAACAATATTATTCTCTGTATTAGTATTGATCATTTCAACTTCTTGAATAAAATATTTTTCCAAATATCATGTAAATAAAGTGGTTCACATTTCACTTCAGAGCTAGATGTTATTTATTTGCATTATTTAAGTTTTTTTTGTCTTCTGATGTTTAAACAACAGAATAAGTTGTTTTGTGCTTTTGTATAGCAAACGATTAAGATCAGGATTAAAACAGTGTTACAGAAAAATGTTTTCCAAGTAAAGATAGAGGATATATTTGTATCAGCTACTAAATGAACATTTTTTAACATATTCATATTTATATATCTATTAATATGATTAATAGGGACTTTTACAGTATATGCAGTATATGCTTTTGTCAGTTAATGGTCATAACTTATATTTTCTGTAATCATACCACAGATGATATGATGCATTTTTCTTGCTATCTTGCATTATTCAGAAAATTACTCTCGTGGTTTATTAATTTTCTACTTGTTTGGAGAAGAGATTGTTGAAAGAAATCAGTTAAATTAGATACATTTATGTTTGTTATACATTGTGATACCTGAGGAGAAAACACAAATGGTTATTCTGTTTCCTCTGCCTGCTTCAACCCAATGCTATCAAAAATGTTCAATGTTAGGTCTGCGCTTCGCAGGCCCCGCTGGTTTAGAGACTTATTCCCGTGAACAAAGCGAAACAGAGCTCGATCCATTTTAACTTGCACGGGGAGCAGATCGGATCAGGGTCTTGGAGCTGCGAGCTCCTCACCTGATCCCAGACGACTCCAAACTCCGGCCCCCTCTCGCAGCTCTTTTAACAAAATCTCATTAATCATGCGACAGATAAAACACTCACATGTGAACATGTGATGTGTGTGTGTCTACGAGCTTGTGATGAGATCAGTGATATGTGTATCTGTGTAGAAAACAGAGGTGAGCATTCATGCTAAAGATCTAATCATCTTGCACAATGAGGATCATATTGATCCACAATTCTCTAACATTCATAGTTCTTTTTGCTCTGTTGTTGAACCAACTTTTTCTGAAGTCCACCGTGGAAGAGATACAGCCCATCTCCTATTTATTCCCCTCTGCCTCTCAAGGACAGAGCAGTCAGTAACTGATACTATGCAGCAACCTGATCTATATTCTGGACAGGGAGTGTACTATATAAAGAAAGTGATGGTTCTAAGTCTACCTGCCCCACTTACTCCAAAACTTCCTAAAGCCTTCTTCTACGAGTAAGCGTCTGATAAGCCTGGCTGTTGGGAAAGGTGAGGAAGTCTGTGCACAAACAACGCAATCACCTCCAAATATACACTCAGAGATTCAGAGGGTGTTTCCACTCCTCTTGTCCTTGTTTCATATATGTAAAACTATATTTAACATGGCCTTTGTTTGATTTCTGTTAAATAACTGAACTCTACATCGTGTCGAGTGACAGTATGTTCCTTCATTTACATTCGGTAGCGTGGTGTCAAATAAAACTTTTATCCCCTTATACACATTAATATAGATCAGTACTGCAGGTAATACATTTGCAGCAAGGCAATTTTATTTTTACACAAAATTTATTGTGAAATTATGTTGTGAGCACCTAAACATGTCTTGTATGTCTGTACAGTAGAGTAGCTTTTAAGCTTTTTTTCTTTACCGTCAAACATCAAATCGGTGTAAACTTTTTTGTTTTGGATTAATAAATATTGACACATTTTTTGCATTTCTGAAATTGTTATGCATTTTAAAAAATTTAATCAAAGTCAAAAGCATACATACACTAAGCTTAGTGTCCTTTTAAACAACAAGAAAACTCCAGAGGATTCCAGTCTGAGCGTAAGAAGCTTCTGATAGGTTAAGTGATTCCTTGATAGGTTAATTAAATCAATTTGGGTTAACTGGTGGCATACCTGCGTATGCATATAAAGGCCCACCCCATACACATCATGGGATCAACCCTTGACATCAGGAAAAGACTTTTGGACCTCCACAAGTGTGGCTCATCCTTGGGTGCAATTTCAATAAGCCTGGAGGTCCCATGTTCATCCGTTCAAACAATAATACGCAAGTATAAAAAAACATGGCTATGTACAACCATCATACCGCTGGGGAAGGAGACAGATTCTGAGAGCGAAACGTGTGAATCGCCCCCAGGACAACAGCAAAAGACCTTGTGAAGATACTGGCTGAAACTGGTAAGACAGTGCTTATCCACAGTAAAACGAGTGCTCAGCCCGAGACAGAGGTCTGTGCGCCTGCCACGCCACATCCTGCAAGTCCTGTGCCTGCCATGCCATTACCGGTCACCTGCCTTGCCATACTGTCGCCAGCCATCTACCAAGCCACACCAACATGGTTTGGTAGATGGTAGATTGCTTAACAAGTATAGTCAAAGGAGCTTGCAAAGAAAAGCGTCTGGACTCCAGTTTTGAGATCCTCCCCAGACGCCTTAACGCCCACTCACATCCTGGGCCATCTGACCTCAGGAAATCACATGATAGGGTGGGGCCAGGTTTCACAATGAGCTCACCTGAAACTCTGGCTGATTGGGACCCACACCCAGTTTCACACCTTGGCCCGTGTGATTAGGTAGAGGATCATCAGGGGGTCCTTTTGTCCCTCTGTGGGGGGGAAACTCCCACTGGGTTTAAATCTGGGACTCCCCACCATTTGACCTTAGAACTGAAGAAGCTTCTCGGATGAGAGGTGAAACGTCTTCAAGTAAACTCCTTTTCTTTGCAAGCTCCTTAGACTACGATGACCTGGATGACTGAGAACCTTCACAGACTTAACAAGTATAGAAAAGCTCCCTTAAGAGCTTTTGCATTGCAGCCCATAAAAACGTGCCTAGATCACTAATAAAAACGTGCCTAGATCACTAATAAAAACGTGCCTAGATCACTAATAAAAACGTGCCTAGATCACTAATAAAAACGTGCCTAGATCATTAATAAAAACGTGCCTAGATCACTAATAAAAACGTGCCTAGATCATTAATAAAAACGTGCCTAGATCACTAATAAAAACGTGCCTAGATCACTAATAAAAACGTGCCTAGATCACTAATAAAAACGTGCCTAGATCATTAATAAAAACGTGCCTAGATCACTAATAAAAACGTGCCTAGATCACTAATAAAAACGTGCCTAGATCATTAATAAAAACGTGCCTAGATCACTAATAAAAACGTGCCTAGATCATTAATAAAAACGTGCCTAGATCACTAATAAAAACGTGCCTAGATCACTAATAAAAACGTGCCTAGATCACTAATAAAAACGTGCCTAGATCATTAATAAAAACGTGCCTAGATCATTAATAAAAACGTGCCTAGATCACTAATAAAAACGTGCCTAGATCACTAATAAAAACGTGCCTAGATCACTAATAAAAACGTGCCTAGATCACTAATAAAAACGTGCCTAGATCACTAATAAAAACGTGCCTAGATCACTAATAAAAACGTGCCTAGATCATTAATAAAAACGTGCCTAGATCACTAATAAAAACGTGCCTAGATCATTAATAAAAACGTGCCTAGATCACTAATAAAAACGTGCCTAGATCACTAATAAAAACGTGCCTAGATCATTAACCATTTTTATGAATGACTTTTTTTAGTATTTATTACCTTATCCATTTTGGCCAAACATACCAAGAAAAACATGAGAGAAAAGGTTGACAAAAAACTTCTATCCAACCTAAACAGAATTTTTTTTGGTAAAAGTTTATTAGAAATTACACACAGTAAGCAAAAAAAAAAAAATCTGTCTAGATTTACACGACCTCATATCATCCTGTGACATCTATTTAAAACATTTAGGGCTCTGACTGAATTCACACCTGATTTCAAAGCATTTAATTTCAACATGACATGTTTTCTGTTAGCTCCTCAGCAGGTCTCAAGCTGACTGTGCCTATACTAATATGCTTTTAGAAATTTAGTACGAGAATGGCCTTTAATTCCTGCCCTGTGTATCCTTGAATCTCAATAGAATTATACTGCCTGCTCATTCAAACTGCTCAAAGTGATTGCCCCTAATGAGGAACGGTTGAGAAGCAATCTAACCAAGGAGTGATGATCACATTGTTCCCCTGCAACATCCAATTTGGACTGGATTCATCTTAATGCAGGAGCCCTTGTAGCTTTGGATTTGTTGTCTAACTGCAATATAGCAGCAGCTTGTAGCAAAGTCCGAAACAACACTTATTGATTGAACTTAAGTCAGGTACATGTTTGTAAGAAGAAATGCTGCTTGTTTCTTGTTTTCTAGTACTGTTCTACGTTATTAAGCCTTTCACAGAAGAATGCAGGACAGAGCAATTCCAAGAGAAAAGATGTTATCTGTGACTGTCTCCAGAGGGACTGACTGACTAATCTGTCCAGTCGTGTGTTGATAGCCTGACCTCAGCTGGGCCACAATGGGCCACGGTTGTTGTGCTCTGAAGTGAGTGCTCTGTTCGGTAGGAAAACGATGACAGAGAAATGAGCATCTTTTATCTTGTGAAGGTGAAGCAGTGTTGGCAGGAACCAGAACCCGACCCTGACAATGATTAATACCTTCATTGAAGAAAGGTTAAAGGAAGCATTTGTGTGCGTTAATATGTGCAAATGTATGATTGTTGTGAGTTGCCTGACTTTTGAAATAAGATTTTTTGTTTCACTTTGTATTCATGAAGTTTGCATGAATTGCATTTTTCTTTTCTATGTGCAGCTGAGGCTAGTCTGTGTGTTCGTGTGCGCATGTGTGTGTGCGTGTGTGCGCGCGTGTGTGTAGGATATGTCAAATACAGGAAACATGACTAAGGACGTCACTCGGTACGCTGAATGGCAAATTTCACTCTAAAAAGCCACTAGTTGGTTTTATACGACATGTTGGACACGACTTTGCATAAAACAAGAGTTGCTGTACATATTTGTTTGGTCCCTCAAACCAGGTAACATCTGCAGCTGCTGATATTACCAGAGATGCTAGCATTGAGACAGCATCAACAAGCCATGCTGATCACATGACTCTGACAGAGTAGAGCAGCACTAAGGCTTTTCAACAAAATGAAAACAGCAAAGCTCCCCAATGCATCACAAAATTGATTATCAAGGAAAGAAGAACAATCAACACCACTGAGCACCGGGTACTTCAAAGACATCATTATAATCGACACAAATCAAAGCTCAAACTAGCTTCAATAAGAACTACTGTTATAAGAATACATGAAAAAAGGTGAGAGGAGATACTATTATTGCATTTACTGTAGAACATTAGACATAAGTAAGTAACCACATTTACCTCAGTGTAACAACACATGTAACCGATAACAAATGGCAGCTCCACTCATTTCAAAAAAAGAAGAATGCTATTTTGTACACACATCGACTCCAGCAGTGGTCGACAAACACAGATGTCTATGGCAAGCCTATACTGGACAAAAGTACATCACTGCAAAGGCAAACCTGTGTGTGTGAACAGCTCTATCTGATATGGTTTCCGAAAGAGACTCAGGCGCAGGCCAGGGTATTCCTTTAAGCGAAGAACAGTGCGTTTATTCACAGTGAACACAATCACCAAGTGGCTATATACAACGTGCAGGGGAAACGGGTCCGGGTCGCCAGGGTCCGTGGGAAACAGGGTTAGGGGAAAAGGTGCTCCACACTTTCTGTACAAAAGCTCCTCCTCAGTCACTCCTCTCAGAATCCGGTTCCAAAAAAGATCTAAACACAAAAGGTCGGGTTAGCGGGATAATAACAAAAGGCTTTCAAGATACAGGTTGGCAGATACACAAGTCTGACTGACGCTGATAGCTCAACGATCCAGCGAAGACTAGTGCAGACTCGCCATCTTAAGTAGTGCAGTAATCAGCTGGGATCAGCGGCCGGTGCGGTGATGAGAGCAGGTGTGGGAGCCCGCGATGAGCGTCGCCGCGGCGAGAGAGAGAGAGAGCAAACAAACCACAAACATATTGCCTAATAGAGGGTCGACCAGCGGGGCACAGGGACCATGACACTATCATCTAAAAGTCCTAACAAAGTAGTTTGGCTGAGCACCAAGTTTAAAGAAGATTAGACTTGCTTGCTGTGACGGCTGTAGTACAGATGCACACTGACTATGAGACTGTGTCGAACTGTGGAAACTGATGGAATCCCTGTTTTCGATCAGTGTTGTCTTGCATTTAGGGTCAGGTTGCATGATAGAGTTTTAAAAGTTGCTTATTACAAACACGTTGGACTTATTTCAGGTGGGCATTTGACTTTGGCTGTCTGTTGTTTTCATGGTTGTGTCTGTGTCCTGAATAAAGGATGGAGTTTGTCAGCCAAACAACTTGTTTTTTGGTTGTTTGTCTGTTGTGGAAAAACCTGTAGTCTTTGAAGTGGGAGTAACAGACAAGCCAGATAAGATGCCACTGACTATACTTGCTATAGATCAGTTACAATCTGCACATAACAGAGCCTCAGGCAGCAAATGAGGACTCAGTGATATGTCATCTTAACAGATAAGTTGTCTCTTTCTAATCACTTTCTCCAACATGGGTAATGTTGTACCAATGCAGTGGAGTGCAGTGTGAAGAAGCTTGTAATAGCTTCTTGTTAAAGGAAAGCCTTGATGATCAAAATGGGATGTCAGCTTCTACCACATCTGATTTATTCAAACAGGCAAATTGAACAGGTGCAGGCTCAATAATTAAGTGATAATAATAAAATAATTGCAGATCGGGATCTATGAGAAATGACCTGGTTGAAAGATTGCACTAATTTTAACCTGCGTTTTTCCAATTACACCACCCTCCTTTTATCTTTATTGTTTGTGCTTTCTAATGACTTCAGATTGTCCACCGATGAAAACAAATAAAGATCACACAGATCATTGGTGTAACAGCTTATTACGACCCAAGTTATTTATTAATGCTAACCATTAACCTTTACAGTAAATACAGTTTTCTATGTAAACCTAATTTCCACTACACCTTGGACCTAGTATTGTATGTAGCTCATTCACCCAGTAGGGCTGATGGTATACTGGTCAAAATGAAAAGCTATCCCTGTCCTCAGTGAACTGTCTGACTGGACTTACTGAATGAACTGGTCTATATGAACTGGAAGTTAAATCAGACACACCACAGTCTGTGCCTAACTGAACAATCACATATAAGCACATCGACCAGCTCTGACACCATTGCCCTGTTCTTATGCACATGCAGCTTTCTCGTTTTATAATACATTTAATACTTACCAAAATGAATGGCACAAAATAGTAAAAAATATAATTCAGAAAGTAGTATGGAAGTCTGCCATGTACATATCATTAGATAAAACATGTTAAAACTAGACATCTAGCATTCACCTGGAGGGGTTTGTTAAAAATGCACGACAGCAATGATGAATGTTGTGCATTTTTTCAAAGCTGTCCTGGGTTCAGGGTGATTTTGGAAGTTCTACCTGTGTCTGCGTGGGGTCTCTCTGGAGTACTCCGACTTCCTCCCACAGTCCAAAGACATGCAGTCAGTGCGCTTAGGTTAGTTGGTGATTCTAAATCGACATTGGTGTGAATAGTCAGCTGTCTCTGTGTTAGCACAGGGATAGGCTCCACCTGCATCCCTGAACTGGATAAGTGGAAAAATGGATGAAAGAAAAATGGATGGATGGACTTCATCTTGCTCTCCACCCGACACCATGCTACACTCATCGATGAGATGTACTGTGACTGCACGTCTGTGTGATGAACCAATGAAACATGAATGTTTGTGTGATTATTATTCCATCTGACTTTGGCTTTCTGTTTACATACTAATTAACACAGACAGGACACTGTGATGTGTTTTTTTGCTTTGTCTGATATGAACAGATATCTGTAGAACGAGATCATTTGTGTCTTTCTAAGAGTTAAAGTGCTATGAGACTTTGGAGTCAGCCTGTTTTTACTCAGAGAAAATCTTAACAATCCCTTCTGAGACAGCAAATGCCTCAGCAAGTCAAAATTAACAGGCAACATAACCATTTCTACCTGTTTTGCATAGCATTGCTATGGTGATCAGGTTGACACTGTGGGCCTCTGAGGATGAAACAATTTGTGGAAACTCTGGCCTGCAAATGAGGCTCTCCAGCTACCTGCCTAATGAACAGCAAAAAGGAATAGTGTGAGGTGATGGAAATGGTTGTAGGAGGTCCTGAGGGACGCGTGACTGCGGTTGACCAGATGTGTCTCTCATTTCCCTGACTCTCTCTTTCAGTGGCTTAATGCCACACAGTGCCTCGCAGCAAAATCCGTGATCATGTGGCACACGGTGACACATGAAAGAAAAAGGATAGAAAACACTTGCAGATATCAACAGCATGGAAGTCCAAACTTTGTTTGACTTGAAGTATCTGTTCTTAATGGTTTTCTGTACTGGTGACGTTGCTTTGATATGAGGTTCAGCTCCAGACCGAGTACCAAAACTGTGTGACAGCGTGGTCTCATTCTGTGTGAGTGAGGAAGGTGGTCACTATTAAATCCCGAGTCTTGGATCCCCATGAGAGAACAGAGAAAACCCGACTCAGAGTGGTCGAAACATTTATATTTCTTTATTCAATCATCTTCCGGAAGAGAGAGCCCTGCACAGCCCAAAGCCAGTTGCAGAAACTCTAACATTAGAATTTAAAAATGTGTCTCATATAGGTGTGATTTTGGTCCTTTACACGTCACACATAGTTTCATGTTACTAGTTCCTGTTTTTGTCTGGCTTCCTGTTTTTATTGCTTGTACAGCTCTACACTAACTTCCTGTTTTCAGTCTGGCTGAGCCCTTAGTTTGTGAGTCAAAAGTGGCCTTTTATTACTAACATACATAAAACAATATAATAAGAAAATAAGCACTAAGAATATATTAATTACATGACATCACGTTGTTTCTCCACTCATTTGCTTGTTTCGGTACTCCTACTTGCCTTTGCCTCTATGTCATGGACCCATCTTGTGGACCAGTGTGGTGGAGCCGTGTCTCAATCACACCGTCATGGTCGGACGGTCCTTCCCGGGCGACCTGCCTGTGTGTGTGTTTCTCTCTCTCCTCTTCCCCAGCCTTGTTGTCTCCACCCAGCGGCTGACACACCTGCACCTAATTTGCCACCCAGCTGTCACTAATCATCCTTCGTCGTGGGCTGAGGCATTTAACTGTGTGTCCAGACGGCAGTCGACGCTGGATTGTACTTGAAGCTCGGTAGTTAAGAGTGTTTATTACTTCCAACTTAGCTTTAGCCGGCTAGCCTTCTCACCTGTTGTTGTCGCTCGTTTATAGGAGGAAGAGACACGGAGCAGGAGGTTGGAGAGAAGGAGCCCGCGGGATTAAGCTCTCGGAGGAGAACACACACTCGGATAATCACTTTGGAAACTCACCTGCGCACCACTGGGAGTTTGGAGAAGATCACTGTTGGATTTTGCACTTCGCTTTGTGTTTTGAGACTGTTTTTGGGCACTGTAAATAAACGCACTGTTTGCTTCGCATCCAGAGCTCCGTGACTGAGTCCGTCTTTTCCCATTACCCGTGACAGTTATTGTACCAATAAAGAATAATACTCAAACTTCATTTTAATCTGATGTCTAAACACGCTTATCTCTCTCTCTCTATCTGACTTACAAGATTTAACAAAAAGTTTCAACTTTTAAACTTTAAAATCATTTCATTACAATTTCTTTTTTATTCTCAACATAAAGAGTTCACATTCACATCACATGTAAACATTCAGTCACGTATTGTGCTGAAGACAAATTGAGTTTGTCATTCTACTTAAACTCAATTTGTCTTTAGCACATTTTCATTTGAGCATTTATTGTAAAATAATCCCTCCTTAATTCAAATACAGAGGAATACTTTTGTTCATCTTTTAAAACTCTGTCAATTATTTATTTTTATTTATTTTATGCAACTTATTTTCATTCAATCCTACGTTTTCAGTCAGACATTCTTTGAGATTAGTGGTTGCAGTATATCGATTTCACCCCCGTCCCACACCAAGGTCACACTCTGTACAGGCCCTCATTGAATCACTGTCACTCTATTTATTTTTATTTATTTTATTTATATTCAACATGCCAGTATTGAGCAACTGAGTAAAATCAACCCTTGGTAAAACCACGCTTGTGTTTGTGCAGCTGTGTAAAACTGCAGATAAATCATGGTTCTGTGTTTAACTAATAGAAGACTTAATGCTATTTTTCTGTTTCAGGATTATGTGTATGATGAATTGGTGACACAATTCTTATCTTCGTCCATCATTCCTCCAGACACACACAAAATTTTGGTTGTGGTTGGCACGGCCTGGTGGAGGAGGACGCCTCTTCACCTGTCACTCTTTCTTGGGATTGCCACGCAGCTGTAGGATGAACGGGGCAGACAAGGGGGTCAGTGGAGACTTCTCTACCTATTCGGGTACTCACTATGATTTCCTCTGGCAAAACAAATGTCATGGAACGGGACATCATCATCAAAACAGCTGTGGAAGCTGGAATGATACAGGGTCCATTTTAGGACCTCCTTTGTATAAGCACAAGCCCACACTAAAATCTTCTGATCTCCCCGTGGTATTTTCAGCTGACTACTTCTTTTTGGTGGGCTAATCTTCGTTTCCTCTTTTTTCTCAACCCACCGGCTGCTCATTGGGACGTACTTCCTCTTTGAAAGCTGGCGCTGGCTTTCCATAGGATGAGTGTTGTGGTGTCATGGTGTGCGACCCAGTGTTTATGCGTTTCTCGGTTTTGTATTTTCTTTGATTTAGCATTTTTCTTGGTATTTCCTTAGTTATATTTGATGGTTTCTAGCCTTTAGGTGTTGTTACTGTGCCTCAGTTGTGTTCCTTGTGTTACAGCCAGTCATCCTGGTCTCTATGTTTGTGTATTTCCTGTTTTACTTTGACAGTCTCATGTCCTTTGTTAGAGTATCCTGTTTTGCTTCATCCCTGTCTCGTGTGTGTGATTAGTCCCAGCTGTTTCCCTCCTGGTCCTCAGTCCCTCGTAAGCCTTTTGTGTATTTAGTCCTCTGCTTCCTCTGTCTGTTGTAAGTGGACTGGTTCTTATGTAGTGCTTTTCTACTCTTCTGAGCACTCAAAGCGCTTTACACAACTTGTGCATTCACCCATTCACACAAGCACATTTTCTTAGTGCTTTCTAACTAACATTCACACACACACTCATACTCCGACGGACGCATCGGAGAACAATTTGGGGTTAGCACCTTGCCCAAGCATATTTGGCATGCAGATTAGAGGAAGCCAGGAATCGAGCCACCAGCCTTCCAATCAGCAGATGACCTGCTCTACCGCCTGAGCTACAGCCACCCCAGCTGTCAGTTCGTCTGCTGCTCTTGCCCCGTGTTTCCAGGTTTCCAGGTTTCAAGTGCCATGTTTCAGATTTCTTGTTTTTTGTAGTGTTTTGTGTTTAGCTTTCCCAGTTTAGGTTTTGTTAGTTCCCTTCATGCCTTTTGTTTGTAATGTTTTGTGCAGTACTAAATAAAGGCTAGCTTTTTGTTAATATCCTCACCATGACTCCATCGTCTGCATTTGGGTCTGCACTCTCTCCACTCCACGCCGTCTGCTTCAGCTTCAAAGAGTGTTAAACCAGATAGAGAGCCTAGAGTGTGAACTGTTCACAAACTAAAGCCTGCAGCTCCTCCCAGACAAAGCTTTAGTACCGTATATGTTGAAACCTGTTTGTTCAAAATGAGAAGCAAAGCCATTCCAAGGTCAGTGCCATCTCAGTCAGCAGGTCAGTAGCAAGGATCCTGTGAAACTGCAAGAGGTGGAAGCAGCCAAATCATTAGACTATCTTCCTAAGCTATCTTGAAACTGCATGTGGTGTCACCCTAACTGTAGACAAGTTATCAACAATATCCAGGAAAAGTTGCTCTCTCAGGGTTTTAAGGATAAGACTGACGATGGTGTATTTTTTTAGGGGCGGGGGGACCTACTCAAAGTCCATAAGGTGCGGCAGCAGAGAAATGGTCTCCACGGTGCCCATGTGCACAGAAACTGGACTTGGGATGGGCCATCATCGGTGAGGTTTAGGTGACGTTCACAATCCTGGAACTGTGGAAGGTTATCGCACTAATGTGCTTGAAAACAACCTCCCATCCTATTTCAGTCCATGTCCACGTACTCTTTGTTTATAAGGAAAATTGTGGGTCCAAGTCTGAGTGGGAAGCTTTCCCTATCACTTAAACGCTTACAGTTAATGCATACACTCTTGGAAGTTGATAACAAAATTGGGCTTTCTGTTGAAGACAGTTTTCCTAGAGGTCATGAAAAGAGAGATGTTCATGGCTGACACCAACAGCTGGGTGGCACCAATTCCATTTAGGATACCTCACCAAGACCTGCCGTTTCTGCAGCAATCACAACCTGGTGGTCAAACATGATGAAGGTTTCTTCCTGTTAAAAGGGAGCTTTTCCTTCCTGCTGTTGCCAAAGTGCTGCTCATAGGGGGTCATATGATTGTTGGATTTTCTTTATATTCCTTATAATATAAAGTCAAAGTCAGCTTTATTGTCAAAGACCATATGTACAGTCATACACAGCAATTTGAAATTGCAATGCTCCCATGGCCCTCAGTATACACTAAAAATATAAAGATAAAAAATGAAAAATAAAATAAAATAAAAGTCGTATGTACAACACAACACAATACTATACAATTATTTAAACAGCAGTGTCCAATACAATCATAGTGACTGTGGGCAAGTTCATATGCAAGTGGGAGTGGAGCAGTCAGTGAAAAGGAAGCGGTTTAGAGTTTGTATGTTTGGGGGGGTTCAGAGGGAAGAGGGGATGCAGGTCTGGAGTTGGTGAGTGTGAGAGCAGGGAGTGAATTCAGCATCCTGACAGCCTGATGGATGAAGCTGTCTCTCAGTCTGCTGGTTCTGGCCCGGAGGCTCTTCAGTCTCCTTCTTGTTGGCAGCAAACTGAAGAAGCTGTTGGATGGATGAGTGGAGTCACCTGTAATGCAGAGGCAGGTGCAGTAGATGTCCTGGAGGGAGGGAAGACAAGTACCCACAATCCTCTCCACTGCTCTCACTACCCGTTGTAACTTTTTTCAGCAGGACCCAGTGCAGGAGCCATACCACACAGTGATGCAGCTGCTGAGGATGCTCTCAACAATGCCTCTGAAGAAGGTGCTCATAATGGGGGTTGATGCTCTTGCTCTCCTCAGTTTGCGGAGGAGGTAGAGTCGCTGTTGGGCTTTACTGATCAGTGGTGCTGTGTTTTTGACCAGGAGAGATCTTCTGAGATGTGCACACCCACGAACTTGGTGCTGCTTACCGTCTCCACAGCAGCACCGTCGATGGTTAGTCGGGTGTGCACGTGTGAGTTCTCCTGAAGTCTGCGATGATCTCCTTGGTCTTCTCCACATTCAGGGACAGGTTGTTGTCAATGCACCACTCGGACAGATGGTTAACTTCACTCCTGTAGTAGGTCTCATCATTGTTGCTGATGTGACCTACCACAGTTGTGTCGTCTGCAAACTTGATGAAAAGGTTGGAGCTGTGTGATGGTGCATTTGTTGGTCAGCAGAGTGAAGAGCAGGGGACTCAACACACATCCTTGGGGAGCCCCTGTATTCAGTGTTCTTGTGCTGGAGGTGTTGTTACCGACCTGTACTGTCTGCTGTCTTCCTGCCAGGAAATCCAGCAGCCAGTTACACAGCGAGGTGCTGATGCCCAGCAGATCCAGTTTGTGAAGTCTTTTATATCCGAATTTAGCCAAGAATTTCCTTGTGTTAACTGACTCTTTTAACCTTACACAATGGGTGAGTGCACCGACCCATGTAAAAGGCCATATGCTGGATCTGGTCTTCTCATATGGCCTGGATATTAGCATTAAGTCCTTAATTATAGGCCAATCTCTAAACCTCCGTAGCACCTGTCATGTAATTAATATCCTTAGTATCCTTATTTTCTCATTATATTGTTTTGTGTACTTTAATAATGAAGGTTTGTAGAGCAAGGCCACTTTTGACTCATAAACTAAGTGCTCAGCCAGACTGAAAACAGGAAGTGTACACTCTAAAAAGTGTATTTCAGCAGTAGTTGAAGTTACGTAAAGTTCAGAGTGAGTTTCATTAAGATTTCTGCTTTAGTGGAGCCAGTCTACATTTGTGGAGTGTATCAACTTGTTATTACGTGTTGTTCCCTCAGTACACATGTAACCTGCTATTCTCATTAGAGTCAACCTGCATCAATTAGGTTTCTCGTGACGCAGTGCGTCTGACGTCATGACGTCTCCGCCTTCTCCAGAATTTTCTACCTGCGGTTGAGAACAACAATTTGAGAGGCACTTGGCTGCAGGCAGGACCTCGTGAACAATTTGGTCAATAAGGTAACGAAGATATTACTTTTTCCATAGTCCTTGAAGGTAAGTCAAATGTAGAACACATATTTTAATATATTAGATATAAAAATATTCCAACTGTATTGTTAAGTTTGTTAAGTGTTTAGTAAACTGACCTGACCAAACCGCTATCATTCAGCCCTGCTAACATTAGCGAAATGTCAGACCTGTTGGTAGTTTGTGCTTGGACATGTAGGTTAAGTTAGTAGTTTGCCGGCGGTACTCTCTTGTTTTAATATCGTAACGCTAGCTTAAAGTTGTGTATTCATGCAGTGTGTCGGTGTTGGCTTACTGTTAGTTATTCATTAGCATTAGCACATTATAGCGGCAAGCTGGGCCGCGGTTCTCTTCAGACTACGTTACTTCGGGCGCGCGCATTTATACACGAGTGGTTGTTCGCAGTATGCCTGTCGGCGCGAATAGTTCATGCGGTCACGGCCACGGGTGATGTAGGAGGTAAAGTTTAGCTGTGGTGGCTCCAGGAAGCATGCATTTACTGCCGCTTGCATTGCTTTCAATGTACATGACTTAAACTTAATTCAGTTTTACACTGAACAGGAATCGGCTTTATATATAAAACAATTGCAAAAAAAAAAAAAAAAATGTACCTATGGGCATTTGGGTTTTGGTTTTTAAACTTTTGTTTTGAACTTATCCCTTTAAAATCTAATTAGAGAGGGCTGGCTACATTTGATGAATACATTTTGTGTTTAAATGATTCGCTTTGTGTTGGGCAATGTGGCAAAAAGCTGAGATGAGATCTAGTCTCATATCACCATATTGATATATTGTAATATTGCCCAACTCTCCCTCTGTGTTTTCTCAAATTATTTATATACACCCAGTAAAGCGTGTCTCTTTGTTTCTCCAGTGCTATGCTTCATGTGGAGATGCAAGGACTGTGGGACAACATGAACAAAAAGATCTGAATTGCTCAAACACTACAAACTGATTCATAGGCATTACGGACGAGGCCACTCATATCCATGCACTTATTTAAATCGTGCATGTAGGTTCAAGACTTGGAACGCCCTACTGAGCCATCTATCAAGAAATCACCCTGCCCAACAAGCAGTCTCCAAAGCTGCGTCCACATTCACTTGCCATATTTGTGGCCATAATCAACTCTCCACAGAAAGAGAATATTTTCAACATATCTATCAGCATCTTAAAAATAAGGAGACTGTAACATGTGTGTTCCAAAACTGTGAATATAAAACCAATGTCTATGAGAACTTCAAAAGTCATAAATACAGAAAACACTCTGGTACAGTGAACACATTTAAGCCTGGAATAAGTTCTGTTCATGAATCTTGTGCCAGTGTTGCCAGTGATATTTCAGATGTGGAAATTATAGAGAGTGATGTAAATTTAAATTCTGCTTTTGACAATGGGTATTCTGAAAACTTAGAGAAGGATATTGAGCTTAAAATTGCTTCAGTGCTCCTTAAGTTGGAACACATCTTTCTTGTGTCTAATGCAGCTGTAGATGAGCTTTTGCAGGAGTTAAACTATTTGATTGGTTCTGTTTCTGTGGCGATTACCCAAAAGACTATTAGCCAAGTATTACAAGACAACGGATGCCAATTTGACCAGTCAGTTGTTGAAAAGCTAGCCAGTGTACTCTGTGAGACAAACCCTGTAAAAAAAGCAATTGGAGATAAAGGTCCACTTTCCAGTCCTTGGAGACGAAAAGCATACTATAAGAGCCACTTTAAAGTAGTGGAACCAGTGGAATATATACTTGACCGAAAAAATAACAAGTCATTCCAATATATTTCAATTTTAAAGTCTTTGCAGCATATTCTTGACTGCCAGACAATCTTGGATCAGGCTGTTAATTTGAATACTGTAGATAATCAGCCTCAAAAAACTTCTGTGCACTACAAAACTATCTTCGATGGTGACTTCTTCCATGAAAATGGACTGTTGTCCAAGCAGGAAAGCATTTCATTGATATTATACATTGATGAATTCGAAATATGTAATCCCCTTGGTACATCACGGAGGAAGCATAAAATTTGTGGATTGTACTGGGTTTTGGGTAATTTGCCACCAGGCTGTAATTCTGCTTTAACCTCAATCTATTCGGCTGCTTTAATCAAAAGTAATGATCTGAAGTGCTATGGGTATGAGAAAGTGTTAAAACCTGTAATTAATGATCTTGTAATTTTGGAACAGAGTGGGATATTTCTGTCAAAGTTGGGCAGAACAGTAAAAGGCACTGTTCAGTGTGTTGTTGCCGACAACCTTGGTGCACACAGTATTGCTGGATTCTTTGAAAATTTCTCAGGGACATACGTATGTAGATTTTGCACTGCAGAAACATCAGAGTTCCAGACTATTGAAGTCAGAAGTGAAGTCTTTACTTTAAGAACAAAAGACATTCATGCAGATCATTTACGAATTATTGAGGAAAACAAATGGCCCAGTTATTATGGTGTGAAATCAAAGTGTATTTTGTCAAAGCACCTCTCACATTTTGATGTTACCACTGGGTTTCCACCTGATGTTGTACATGATCTTTTTGAGGGAACTGTTCCTTTTGAACTTGCGCTTTGCCTCAATTTGTTAATCAAAAAAAAGTATTTCACATTATGTACATTGAATGAAGCAATATCATCTTTCAACTTTAAGTGGGCTGACAAAACAAATCGACCTCATCCTGTGGCTCTCAGTTTTGCATCCAAAAAAAGTGTAGGAGGGAATGCACACGAGAACTGGAGTCTTACCAGATTTTTGCCTTTGTTCGTTGGGCAGATAGTACCCTGTGAGGAGCCTGCTTGGCACATCTTAACAGACTTGAAGGACATTGTTGATCTTGTTGTCAGTCCTGTTCATACTGAGGACTCCATTGCATATCTTGGTTTTAAGATCTCCGAGCACAGAATCAAGTTTCAAGAGGTTTTCCCAGATGTTAATCTTAAACCAAAGCACCACTACTTGGAACATTATCCATACTTGATCCGTAAGTTTGGGCCACTGGTTGCACTATGGACTATGCGATTCGAAGCAAAGCATAGTTTTTTTAAAAGAGTTGCAAGGAACATCAGATGCTTCAAAAATGTACTTCTTTCCCTTTCACAGAGACATCAGTATCAGATTGCATATCATTTGCATGCAATTAGCTTTGCCAAACCCCCACTGGAAGTAACAGATGTTTCCACTGTTCACATTGATGTTCTTAACAAGGACATCTCAAATGCACTGAGACAGAAGTCTCCAGATATGGACTATGTGTGCTTGGCTAAAAGTGTAGCATATAATGGACTAATCTACAAGTGTGGGATGATCTTGATCCACGGCTCACTGGGAGGACTGCCAGAATTTGGTGAAATCATCCAAATGGTGATACTGCAGGACAAACTAATCTTCATTCTGAAAAAGCTTAGCGGATGGTATATGGAACACTACAGAGCTTATGATCTCAAAACATCACCAAGCAAAGAAGTGGAACTTGTTGAGCCACAAGAACTGCATGATACCTACCCACTGGCAGACTACAAAATTAGAGGGATGCGTCTTGTCACCTTGAAAAGATATGTCCATGTTTAAAGGGTGAGGCCTCAAAATATGATAAAGTATTTTCTTAAGTGGGAAAACCAAACCCAGACCCATACAATACTAATGTGTTCTCAGAACATATTTATTTTATACTGCAAGCCAAAGTGGTGTGATGATGTCATTGGCAATTCATCAATTATGTCATTTTTTTTTAATGCAGGTTGCTGGATTCCAGTCAGTGAATGCTAATCCTATGCTCTCCCCCCTTCTGCTTCTCTTCTCTTTTTCTTCTTTCCTCTCCTTGTTGTCTCCTATATTCTCCTCACCTCCTCTCCTTCTCTTCAATGTCTCCCATATTCTCGCCATCTCTCTTCTCCTCCCCTCTCCTCTTCGGTTTGCCTTCTCTCCTCGCTGCCTCAGCTGATCTCCACCTCTCCTCTTCATTTTCTCCTCCCCTTTCCTCCTCTCTTTGCCTTCTCTCTTTTCCTCTAGTTTGACATTAAATTCTCCTAATTGGAAATGTCAGTGGTTTACATGTTGATCCTCACTAACTGTGCTTGTGCTTTGTTCTCAGACCACCATGGCTGGTTCAACACCTGCAAGACTGAAGGTGATTTTAGGAGAGAACAACATTGAAAAGCTGACTCTTCCGAATGGCATCCCAGAGTCACTTGAAGACCTTCTCAGCACGATAAAGACTACCTTTGGGTTAAAAGGTAACTTCAGACTGCAATACATGGACCAAGACTTTGGCAACGACTTCTTCAATCTGAATTCTACCACCGAACTTCGGAATTTGGGGACAATCAAAGTGATCCACCAGCAAACAAATCCACCTTTGATCAGTGCCGATCAGTCCACTTCATCTCTGTCTCTTTCATTTGAGTCTGATGACGGTATTTCGGTGGCATCAAATGACACAATTATCCTCTCATCCCCTGAATCTATGTCATCTCGAATACAACAGTGGCCAGAAGACTTTGCAATTCCCCAATTTTCATATGACACAGAGCTACAGCTAGAGAGGGGGAATACTGAGTACCGTGTGAGCCAAAAAATGTTGACTTTAAGCGCCCGAATGCTGTCTGATATCCTGAAAAGAGTTGCAGAAGAAATTTACCGTTACAAGGCCTATCCAGAGGATGCACATTTCTGCGCAGCTGCAGAGGCCCTTATCAAAAAGCACCCATGTTTGAAAGAACCTGGATCATTCAATGGCTGCTACGGTTGGAAACAACGACTGAAGTACAAAATGGCAAACTACAGGACCCAGCTCAAATTACAGGGGTGTCCAGAGGTGTGTGTAAACTCACTGAAATCTAAAGCTACTACAGATGCTTTCCCTGCTAAAAAAGTGAAGAAGCCAAAACGTTCTGAAGCTAACTTTTATCCATCCTTTCCTACTGGTGAGACTCTGGACAGCATGGAAAAAGTGAGACTAGAACTTCTGACAGAGATCGGGATAAGGGACAATGAAAGGGTCATCGCAGACAAAATGGCTAACACGTTTGCCTACAGACGACATGAGGTGGTAAACCAAGAACCAAGCATTCAGGAACTGAAGGACAGATGGCCTGCACTCTTCACACAGAAAGAGGTAAGAATGGAACTGAAGTGATCGAAGTCTGTATGCTTCAGGGTTTATTGCAGTTAACTTTCATGAATCGGTCATAACTTGATGTGGTTGAGATTTTATAACACTGAACTTAATGAAAGAATTTACATTTTGAATTCCCATATATGTTATACTTTTTGGGTTATAGACATTTTGGCATACAATCAGTTTCAGCATTTTGTTCCATAATACAATATCTACTGTCATTTGTGTTTTGTTTTTAGATAAATACAGAGTTCCAGAGGCTCATGGCTGTTCCTCTTGAGTGGAAGTTCATGGCCCAGTTAGACATGCACTCAAGTCAGCTGATCAAAGTCATACGTGCCAAAGGAGGAGCAACACACCAAAAGATTGCGAACATCATGGACACATTGGACCAGGTAAATCTGTACCATCAAACAAGATACTTCGTAACTAAGAGGGCTGTCAAAATATATCTGAATCCTTCATAAAGACAATATGGGCAGGCCAATGCTAATCATGGCTTTCATATGCATGAATGTTTTTAGCGACTCAAAAAATACACCACTGAACTCATCCCCTTTTCTTTCTGTAATGAATCTCTGGGCTTGTGAATTACTGTTTTTAAATAAAGTACATGTAAGTTAAGCAATAAGAGTAAGGATGTCTGTCTTATGAAATTTAGAGTTTAAAATTAATCAACATTTGTTGTTCTAGACTGTGGACATTAATCATCGGAGGGAATGTGTGCTGAAAGCCCTCACCATCTTCCTGGGAGAAGATGCAGATGGCCTGATCAAGGAATACCTTGTAAGTTTCAACAGTTTGTCAGCACATCTTGTCAAAGGGACACAAAAAAAGTTAACTGTTAGAACAAACATAACACGTGAACCATAGTTGGATTGCTGACATGTATTTATTATCATGACCATATTGGACATTATGTAATTCCCAGCAACAACACATTACATATTGGATTGACTTTGTTTTAAGTAAGACGGGCTTACTTGATTATTCAAGTTCAAAGGAATAGTTTGACATGTTGGGAAATCTTATCTTTCTTGCTTACAATTTGATTAGAGTCAGATTGATACACCTCTCTCTGCTGTTTCTGGTGTGTGATGACACCCAGCCAAGAAATAGCCCAGCACATAACACATATTGGTACATCACCCAAACACTTAATCACAGTAAGAAGTGAGGCTAATGATGATTTGTGTTTGTGTCTTGTACCCCTCTGTAGGACTGTGGAGCAGATGATGTTCGGAGGGACCTGGAGGAGGTCACCATGGCAGTGTATGTGATTCGGAAGGAGGGGGAGGGACTGCAGGAGCCACCTGAAGACATTGGCATTGTCATTGAGGGTGTGGAAGTGTTGCATGAACTAACTTCGGTTGCCTCAGCTTGTGCCCTGCTTCTAGGTTTGATCTATGCACTCAACCTAGCTTATCCAAAACCCTTTCGCTTCACTTTTGAAGTGCTCCAAAAAATCTTCATGCAGCTTGATCAGCACAAGATGTCCCCCAAAGTCCAAAATCTGTATATCAAACTTCAAAGCTCCCAGTAATGGCACAGAACAATGACCAACAAATGGCCTTGTGCCATAATGCGAAGGAACAACTGTGTTTGGACATATAGCATGTAAAATATGTAGTCTCTTTTGGATGTTGGGCCTTTTTTATGCTCCAAGAGACCTCAAACCCCAATTTAATGTGCTTTTATACATACTTTGTATGGTATTTTTATTTATTTTTAAATTTTTTTTCAGACATATTTGCCTTCGTTTCAAGGGAAAGGTTGCATTTCAGGTTTGATGTGCTCAGTTATACAACAAACTGTTGTGACATTCTAAAACTCTAAAGGAGTGTTTATATTTTTTCATCCCCATTGGTCAGCTACACTGTTCAGATATTTATTCATTGGCTATAGCTGAAGAGAAGTTTCTGTTTACTCTTGGGGCACTTTTTCATAGTTGACACTATATGTGTTGAGATTGATATTTGTGTAATACTGTGTTGCACTTTACACTTTGATGACAACTTTGTGGTCCTACTAAGCGTTACTTGCATTTTGTGCATATGTGTTTTAAAAAGGACAAATGTGTAATGTGTTTGACCAAAAGCTGTGTTGGTTGCCATAAAGGTAATACTTTATTACATTTATACAATAAAGCATTTTAAAAAAAAAAATTGGATTTTGAATTTTTGAAAAATATTTTCAGCCAACTTAAAATTTTGATTTAAGCTTTATTAAACAAACTAAAATTTCATTTTAGAGTCACTACAAAAAGTAATTTACACTAAACCACATTATTAGGTTAGCAAAGAGCAATATTTTACTTTTGGGTTATGCAAATTATTGGGTTGGAAAAACTGAAAACTTTAAGTTGAAATGTCTTAATTTTAAGTTGGATTAATGCAAAATGTTTATTTGACAACAATTAATTTATTAAGTACATGTAACTTAAATCAGTTGTGTTAATCTAATGTATTAACTTCATTTCAAAGAACTTAATTAAATTTGGTGTTACCAATTGAAATAATTCAATTAAGTTGGTTCAACTATTTTCTTTTTTCAGTGTAGAGCTGTACAGTATATTAATAAATACAGGAAGCCAGACAGAATAGAGGAACTTTGCCATATGAGCAATGGTTGTATTGAAACTGTGACGTGTAAAGTACCAAAATAACACCTATATGAGACACAGTTTATGATTCTAATGTTGGAGATCCTGCAACTGGCGTTTGGGCTGTGCAGGGGTCTCTCTCTTCCGGAAGATGATTGAATAAAAAGAAATATAAATGTTTTAACACACTATGAGTCGGTTTTCTCTGTTCTATCACGGGGACAAAAGAATCGGGGTTAATACACCAAACCTCTGGAATAGTCTTCCTGATACCATTCGTGCCTCTGACTCCATTCAATCCTTTAAAGCACGCTTGAAAACATACCCATTCAACCTGGCTTTTCCGACTTGCTAATTCTCACTGCTCATTAATTGCTGTATTGTTACTCATTTCTCTGGATTATCATGATTTCTCCCTATCCCTACATACTAATGCCTTTGTTTGCTTCTCTATTTATCTTGGTTTAATGACTTACTGTTCAGTGTAATCATTTTACTGTTTATTCCTTACTGTGAAGCACTTTGGTGTACCCCCGGGGTTTAAACATGCTGTATAAATAAAATTGTGTTGTATTGAGAAAAGAAACCAACTTTGGTAGGAACGCAGGGAGGACTGGGAGACGATGACAGAACAGTTTTCCTGCACTTTTTTAGCAACTTTCATCAAAACATGTTTGGTAGCTTAGTAACATGAGACAGATGGATCAGCAAACAGCTCTGAAGACATGATTCCACTAAAATATCATTCTGCATTTGCTGATAATGAAGAAAAACAAGCAGACACAATCACTGACATTTCAGACTTTTACCTTTACATTGTTCGGCTAATTTAGTAACTTAGCTGAGATGTTCAATAAAGTTGTAGTCAACAATGTTGGCAAATTTGTTCTGCAGATGGAGGAGCACATGTAGCTTTAGTCACCATGGTGTTAAGTTCCTTCATTTTAACAGTTACCAAAGTACATTTGATCAGCAAAAAAGATTTGATGCTCCTCGAGGACAGCCTAGCCTACCCTTTCAAAACAAAGGAAACTGCTGTTCTGAAGGAAGAATATTAATACCAGAATCACAAAGTACGTCTTGTTATACCAACACAGTTACAGTCTATTTAATTTTATTCACTCCAGATTTCAATTTACTATTGAGTCTCTGGTCTTTTTCATTGGTTTCAGGGAGATAAACACCATGACCAAAAATAAATAAAATACATTTTTTTGTTGAAATGGAAAATCACACGAAAGCATTCAAGGTGTGGAAGTATAAGGCAGAATACAAGGACAGGAAAAGCATTAAGGAAAATGCTCAAGAAAAAAAGAAGTGTGAAACAGATAAATGTTCGGACAGAAACTCTATTTTGTATCTTTCCTTAGAGCCTCAGTGTGTCAGAGTGGATCACAACCTCGACACCGCCCCTCCAGTGGCTGCTTCCACCTTCATTGTCACCATACAAAAGAGACGGATAGCATGTGGCACGGGCAGAGTCTTCTAGCGACTCGGTAACAACCACAGAACGTTCATTAATCATTGGAGGTTTCACAGCAAAAAGCCGATTCCTGAGTCAACTTTTCTTCCATAGACTATCACACCTGACAGCCACGTGGAGAACCTCCAGCTGACTCTCAAATGCACTGCTGAGCATTACTGAATTGCTAATTAGATCACTGCCTGGTATTAAACATATAGTTTTACTAATGTTATTACAAACATTGCATATGTGCTCATGAAAGAGTTAAGAACTCAGTGCTGTGAAGGTCAGAAGTTCAGCGTGAGCGTCTGAACTGATATACTGCAGGGATGACTTGGAGTGCAGTGAATGAATGCATAGCATGCTTAGACACAGACATGACACAGGTTTATTCCTAGGGTAAAGGTGAAACATATGTTGCTGTATGCTTGCATAGCAACTAGTGATGCAGAAGGTGTTAAAGATAAGCATGCCATGAATAAGTCGACAGGAAACATCTGGAGGCTTCGTTCTTCTCGTGTCAGAAAGAATATAACACTGGGAAGATGATCTGAAAAGCAGCTTCATCCATGGCTCCAGGAGGTGATAGCAGCAGGGGTCATGTAAATGGACTGATTCTTATATAGCGCTTTTCTACTCCCCCAGAGTACTCAAAGCGCTGTATACAACATGCCTCATTCACCCATTCACACCCACTCATACAAGCGCTTCCTTCTGTACTTAAGTGCAATCTAAGCATTCACACACATTCACACTTCGATGGACGCATCGGAGAGCAACTTGGGGTTAGTATCGTGCCCAAGGATACTTGGCATGCAGACTGGGGAAGCCAAGGATCGAACCACCAACTTTCCAGTCAGTAGCTGATCTGCTAACTGCTGACCACCTGAGCCACAGCCACCCCATGAGAAATTGAGAAACTATATTTCCTGGGTCCAGACTAGGAAAAGTTGGATGATCATTTTGGGAATGACCTAAAAGCCGAGCAGACAAAGAAAAAGGAGAAAATGGAAAATGAGCTCTACATGGAAAGCCTAACCATGTATCAAGGTCCCGCAGGAGGGAGTGGTCATCTAAGCACCAGAGGATGCAATCACAGGGGCGAGGGGAGAGGTGGCTGAGAACAGGATGATATGATGGAAATGTCTGTTTCCTGTGTAATCAGGGCCATTGTTGGACTAAACATTGCCCCAGTAAGGACATCAGTAGTGGTGACATTGCATGGATGAACCAAGGCTGGGAAGGGGTGTAGCCACTCTGACGCCTGAGGCTGAAGGTACCACACCTGTAGCACACACAGATCACAACACATATCCTGTGATATTTTTTTATTTTGAATATAAATTTACACCCTCATATTTCAAATCTGAAAAATAAATTTAGACCCTCTACATTTCGTAAAATGCCTCAGTATGAATTGGTAGTATGTGGCAAACAAACTGCTTGCTTTCTAAAAGTGAATAGGGTTTGAACCTGACGCTTGGATTTTAGGACCTGATCAAGTCTTATAGTCTTATCAGTGGAGGCTGCCAGCTGGTAGCATAAGTGACCTACTTTTGGAGGAGAAAAGAAAATGCACTCGCTACACAGCATCTGACATTTCTCTGTGGGTTTGGATAGCGATTTAGTGCTTCAAGGATGAATTTAAAAATGAGGCCCTTTGACCCAAACATACTTGCTCTAGTTGAAAAACAAATGTGGAGTTAAGATCTACACACTGTGGCACATTTTAAGTGTTACACTCTGCCCAACATGTGCCACTATCAAAACATTAAAGTGACAGATGTGATGCAGTGATATAGATGCTGTTTTTTTGCTCGCTTTCCAGTCTGTACCCACCTTAGGTCTACATGAGCCCACCAGACCTAAGAAAAATGTGTGCATAACTTCTGTTTTGTTGCAGGGTCATGGAGGGGACAATGATCTGCTGCCTATTGCTCGAGAAGGGGAAGAGCATAATTGTGTTGTTGTGCTAAATGAAGCATTTTCTCCTCACCCCTGTTACTCGGAGACACCTTTGCGTAACCGTGATCTTGTTCTCTTTGGGGTTCTTTGTATTTAATTGCCAAGCTCACAGTAACAACCCTGACCCAATTTTTATAGGCAATACCAGAGTGGATGTGGTTGCTCACGAAGCAGCTGAGTGGGAGCTCACACACAATGTAATGGAGGCAGGGGTTCCATAACCTTGGCCTGTATTTTTATTAGTGTATTGGAGGCTAGATAAAAAGTAACATACATTTATGGTTTGGAAGATTCCTTATTAAGCTGGGCAGACACTGTGTGATTTTTTCAGTCGCATTATTCAGCTCCTGCTCAAACTGCACGATTGACTCGCAGGGGTTAAAGTTCGTAGGTCACGATGCAGGTCTCACACTATACGGCCCGATGCTCTGATGCCACCTGAGTGCTCACACTGTGCGTCCGTAACATGAAGGTTATAACAGAAAATCTCTCGCTCTCTGTCTTTCACTCACACAGACACACACACCACCATCAACTTTGCTAAATTGCTAATAAAAAGCATTGATCAGGCAGCTGTGATTGAGCAGGAATGTAAATCCAACTATTTCCACGGTTGTTGTGGTCGTGATAATTTTGTGAGGCCACATCGAAAAGGCTCTGATGAGCCAAAGTTCTACAAGTTGTGCCTCCATCGCTTGTGTCCAGATCACAGGCTGCACTGCTGCTCCGTCTTTTCACTTCCATTTCTGTGTTTGCGCGTGCGCAGTGTGAGAGGCTGCGGTGACGCCCTCACGACGGCCGACGGGATTTCAAACAGGTTTGATTTTCTTACGACCAAACGACTGATGATCGGGAGCTGGTCGTGAGGTGTTTATCGCTTCTACACGACACACGATGAAGGCGAAACTCGGGCCGATCACCAAAACAGTCGCATGGTTTTACTATTTAAGAAGCAGTTTTTGGAAGGTGAAGAAACAGAGCATCCTACCTGTGTTAAAAATGAACCCGTGTCAGAACTGTTCAGAGTTTATCATTTGTTTTATAAACCTTAATTCTTGGTATATGTTTTAAGAGTATATGGTATGGTATATGTCCCCCCACACACACATAGTCATTGCTGATACTAACATACTAGCCTCTATCACTATGCAACACATTTCCACTGATGCTGAGAAACAACTTCCAAAGAAAAAGGGCTGTACTTTTCAGGATGATATTTGGTGTGGTCCTCGTAAGCTGGCTTGTTTGGCCAAACGTCTCTTTCCCATCCATCCATCCATCCATTCGCTACCGCTTATCCTTTTCAGGGTCGCGGGGGGTGCTGGAGCCAATCCCAGCTGTCATAGGGCGAGAGGCGGGGTACACCCTGGACAGGTCGCCAGTCTGTCGCAGGGCTCGTCCCTTTCCCCATTATTGTAAATTGACCCATGGGTTAGACCAGGTTTAAAAAGGGGAATGTTGGATCTGACTGAGCAGGACTGAATTATTAAAAGCTTCACTACTTATGCGCAAAAGTTTTGCTAGTCATGCTTTGTTTGTGCAATACATAATCCCGGGACAGGCACACCACTGCCGCCACCGGCACACACTACACACACCTCTGATGAACCATTTAAACAGGCCGTGATTGATCACTTTATCGGTGCTGCTGTTTTCACTGTTTTCACAGTGTAATGTCAAAAAGCAGTAGCATGAGTCCACCTAGTGACATCGTACGAGCTATTGCAAATGAAGAAAACACCGTGTCCACATTTGGTGGTGTCGTATAAGATGCATTGGTTACTTTCACAGAGCATGAGCATCCTGTTGTTGGTAGCTGCATGGGTTGCTCCTTATCAAGTCTTTTTGTGTTTCATATCGTTGATAATTATATCAAGAATAATGTATAATTTATTGATCCCCGTGGGTAAATTCCTCTCTGCGTTTAACCCATTCACTCAGTGAATCAGTGGGAAGCCAATGGCCACCCGGGGAGCAGTGTGTGGGGACGATACCTTGCTCAGGGGTGCCTCAGGGTTCAGTGGATTCGAGCCCCCAACCTTCCGATCATGGGGCCACCACTCTTCCTACTGATCTATCCCTGCCCCAACACTGATATAATAATGTGTTGCATGTTCTCCCCATGCTTGCGTGGGTTCTCTCCGGGTACTCCACTTCCTCCTACAATCCAAAGACATGGTTTAGTGAGGTTAGGTTAGTTGGTGATTCTAAATTGCCCATAGGTGTGACTGAGAGTGTGATTGATTACGTGTATCTATGTCTTAGACTGGTGACCTTTCCAGGGTGTACCTTGCCTCTCGCCCTACGACAACAGGGACAGGCTCCAGCCCCCCCGACCCTGATGATGATCGTAGAGGAAGTGACTTCCTCTATTTTATTGTGACATGGGGTATGAAGAACATTTATTACCTCTGTGCAGTGATAAACCTGCACTAATTACATTTTTATTGTTTCTGAAAACTGGCCTCAAGTATCATCCTCTACTTTTGATTAGAAAGGGATATAAAACATATGTGATATTAAACTGACGCCTTTTAAGTTTGCACCATACAATTCTTTGATGGTTATGTAGTAAGAGACCTTTGGAATTATACTGACCTAAAATGAAAGATTACGGGATTCTAACCTGTATTTACTAGTTTAAGCAAATTATCATATTCCCCTCAGATTGTTGCTTTTTCATCAAAGCAGAAGAAATAGTGATACAAGTCTCATCTCACCATCTATCTATAGTATAATATATCTTCAGGGTTTGTGTGATTGTTGGTACAACTTTCTGTACTTTAAAATGATTAAAATAATGGTTAACCAACTTACTCCTGCACCCATACCACTCTGGGTTCTCTGACTGGTTGTTGTCCCTATTTCCAGGCTGGGATGCAACTCTGTGCTCCAGTAATAGTCCCTCTTTCTCTATTGTGTAGTGCCATGTTTTGGGTTGATGGTGATGAGGTTGACTGAGCAGTTTCTTTGGGCTCAGTTAATTCAGAGTATCCTTGACTCTGAGCGAGTGTCTCCAAGTCTTCTTTTTATTTTAGCTCTCCTTATTGCTTTCGATACACCCAGGAGTGTCTATGCACTGCAAAAACAGCAATGCACTATCTACACGAGACAGTGATGACCTTTATGGAACCTATTTGTAGTTTTTAGGTTTTGCATGTTGTGCAACAATGTAATACTTAGTACTTATTACTTTATACACATTACGTATAATAAATGATCAAAAGGCGGGAATGTGATGGAATTTGACCTTCTCTGGATTTTGCTACTTTCTTCTTATGACTAGATAGAAAGGCTCCATTGTATCAGCTGGTGAGCTTGTGGAGCGGACCCAGACACAAACACACAAGAGGCTGAACTGAGTTAAACAAAAAGTTCCAGAGGCCATCGGCTCTTGAACTCCTCTAACTGAGATAGTACACTCTAAAAAGTAATTCAGAGGCTTAGTAAATATCACTATTAGTATCACTATTGTTAGATGACCTTGATAAAATCTCTCAATGTCATTTAAGTGATTATTTGAGTTGGATATATTGAAATAAATGTTTAGAAAATTAACTTATGTTTTTGTGTTAAATCAAGGTATTTATTTACATTTATGTCAGACAAAAAATTCAGTATTTGGTTCACAGAATACCTTTTTTGCATCGACTTAATATTTCGTTTGAAATTGAATCAAAATATTTGAGAAATTCGTATCTCTACTTATCAGTAGCTTGGACTAAAATAATTAATTATTCAAATCAATATTATTTATCTTCAGCAACTACAACTTAGAAGTTTTAAGTAAAACATGATAACGTAGAGTAATTGATTACTAGTAGACGGTAAGAACGCGTAGCCTCACAGGAAATCTTTCTTTTCATCACAACGACGGTTAACGGACACAAACTCATGGCGGAGCCACATGAAAAATCTGCCGGTAAGTGGACTGAGCAGAAACTGTTAATGTAACGTTAATGCTATCTTACCCACTCTGTAACTTTCTCATGAACTAAAGTTAGTAGTTCTTAAGCCGTCTGCACGTTGCCAGTATCTCTGAGATTGCACTTTTTTTCCTGTTGTTGTTGAAACTATTAAAAGAAATAACACTCACGGTTAATACTTTGTCCTGTTTGATTTGTAATGAGCATATTTTTCCTCAGTAGTGCACATGTTGGAGAATGTCTGTGTATGTTGTTTTTCTGTTTACATCTTTTGTCATCACGGAACAACCTGTTCGTTGGAGACAACGGTGCTTTCATCGATCACTACAAATATTAAAAAGGTTGTTCCATGTTCTTTTTGTATGCGTGAAATACGTTAACACACATCACTGGCATGTGAGCTGATGCTGCTCGGCCGCATGCCCTTTGCTTCATATTTACATCAGTGTGGGCGCCATGTCCAGATTTCCTATGTTCTCTAATGTGAAACGCCCATGCCTTTAAAACTTAGCCTAAGAACAGTTAGTGTGCAAAATGCATGTTTTACTTTACTTTCTACAGGTTTTCAATTTATTATTTGAATTGTTGTTTAATACCAATTTAAACCATTTGGTAAATACTATAAAATACATACATGTATGCATTGACTAGTCAATTAAGTTTCCACATCGACAATAAAAGAGAGAGAGTCCAACTGGAAAAAAAATTGTCTGATTAGAATTTAGAACTGTCTAAATTAAGCAGAGATCTTTCACAAAAGAAAAATGTAAATAGGACTAATTGAATTGTTGTTAAGGCAGGGTTAGAAAGATTTTATAGATGGGATATGTGACTTTTATTACCTGAAGTAGAATATTTAACTCTACCTGATATCGTTGTCCTTCTTGGCTTGTAACAGTGACAGCTCCTTAGAGGAGTAGAAGTCCAACATTGACATGAATTATGGCTCAAAGTTCAGTGTTGTGATTCTATGAAACTCTGCACTGATCTGAAAAAGAGGACAAAAAAGGAAAAGACAAAACCCTCAGTCTGAATTAAAATAATTTCAGTTTAGCAAAAGCTTAAGTCGATATAGCAATGAAAAAAATACCACACTGTTCAACACATCTTAAAAGTACATTCAAATCTGATACATGCAGTTTTTCCCTCAAAAGATTCAATTCAATTCAATTCAATTCAATTCAATTTTATTTATATAGCGCCAAATCACAACAAAAGTCGCCTCAAGGCGCTTCATAGATACAGAGAAAAACCCAACAATCATATGACCCCCTATGAGCAAGCACTTTGGCGACAGTGGGAAGGAAAAACTCCCTTTTAACAGGAAGAAACCTCCGGCAGAACCAGGCTCAGGGAGGGGCGGGGCCATCTGCTGCGACCGGTTGGGGTGAGAGAAGGAAGACAGGATAAAGACATGCTGTGGAAGAGAGACAGAGGTTAATAACAGGTATGATTCAATGCAGAGAGGTCTATTAATACATAGTGAGTGAGAAAGGTGACTGGAAAGGAAAAACTCAATGCATCATGGGAATCCCCCGGCAGCCTACGTCTATTGCAGCATAACTAAGGGAGGATTCAGGGTCACCTGGTCCAGCCCTAACTATATGCTTTAGCAAAAAGGAAAGTTTTAAGCCTAATCTTAAAAGTAGAGATAGTTTCTGTCTCCCGAATCCAAACTGGAAGCTGGTTCCACAGAAGAGGGGCCTGAAAACTGAAGGCTCTGCCTCCCATTCTACTTTTAAATACTCTAGGAACAACAAGTAGGCCTGCAGAGCGAGAGCGAAGTGCTCTAATAGGGTGATATGGTACTACAAGGTCATTAAGATAAGATGGGGCCTGATTATTTAAGACCTTGTATGTGAGGAGCAGGATTTTGAATTCAATTCTGGACTTAACAGGAAGCCAATGAAGGGAAGCCAAAACAGGAGAAATCTGCTCTCTCCTTCTAGTCCCTGTCAGGACTCTTGCTGCAGCATTTTGGATTAGCTGAAGGCTTTTCAGGGAGTTTTTAGGACTTCCTGATAATAATGAATTACAGTCGTCCAGCCTGGAAGTAATAAATGCATGAACTAGTTTTTCAGCGTCACTCTGAGACAGGATATTTCTAACTTTAGAGATGTTGCGCAAATGGAAGAAAGCAGTCTTACATATTTGTTTAATATGTGCGTTGAAGGACATGTCCTGGTCAAAAATGACTCCAAGGTTCCTCACAGCGTTACTGGAGGCCAAGGTAATGCCATCCAGAGGAAGAATCTGGTTAGATACCATATTTCTAAGATTTTCAGGGCCGAGTACAATAACCTCAGTTTGATCTGAATTAAGAAGCAGAAAGTTAGCGGCCATCCAGGTCTTTATGTCTTTAAGACATTCCTGCAGTTTAACTCATTGGTGTGTGTTATCTGGCTTCATGGACAGATAGAGCTGGGTGTCATCTGCATAGCAGTGTAAATGTATGCTATGTCTTCTAATGATGCTGCCTAAGGGAAGCATGTATAATGTAAACAGAATTGGTCCTAGCACTGAACCCTGTGGAACTCCATAATTAACCTCAGTGTGTGAAGAGGACTCTCCATTTACATGCACAAACTGGAGTCTATTAGATAGATATGATACAAACCACTGCAGTGCAGTACCTGTAATACCTACAGCATGTTCTAATCGCTCTAATAGGATATTATGGTCGACAGTATCGAACGCTGCACTGAGGTCTAGCAGGACAAGCACAGAGATGAGTCCACTGTCAGAGGCCATAAGAAGATCATTTGTAACCTTCACTAAAGCTGTTTCTGTGCTGTGATGAGCTCTGAAACCTGACTGAAACTCTTCAAATAAACCATTCCTCTGCAGATGATCTGTTAGCTGTTTGACAACTACTCTTTCAAGGATGTTTGATATAAAGGAAGGTTGGAGATTGGCCTATAATTAGCTAAGACTGCTGGGTCTAGAGATGCTTTTTGAGTAAAGGTTTAACTACAGCCAGCTTGAAGGCCTGTGGTACATAGCCGATTATTAGAGATAGGTTGATCATATTTAAGATCGAAGAATTAATTAATGGCAGGACTTCTTTGAGCGGTTTTGTAGGAATGGGGTCTAAAAGACACGTTGATGGTTTGGAGGAAGTAATTATTGAAGTTAACTCAGAAAGATCAATTGGAGAAAAAGAGTCTAACTTAACATCAATGGTACTAAGAGTAGCTGTAGATAATATTACATCTGTGGGATGATTACTGGTAATTTTTTCTCTAATGATAAAAATTTTATTTGTGAAGAAGTTCATGAAGTCATTACTAGTTAACGTTAAAGGGATGGTTGGCTCAACAGAGCTCTGACTCTTTGTCAGCCTGGCTACAGTGCTGAAGAGAAACCTGGGGTTGTTCTTATTTTCTTCAATCAGTGATGAATAGTAAGATGTTCTGGCTTTGCGGAGGGCTTTCTTATAAAGCAGCAAACTATTTCTCCAGGCTAAATGATGATCCTCTAAATTTGTGACACGCCATTTCCTCTCCAGATTACGAGTCATCTGCTTTAGGGTACGTGTTTGAGAATTATACCACGGAGTCAGGTACTTCTGATTAGAGACCTTAGTTTTCACTGGAGCTACAGTATCCAGAGTCGTACGTAGTGAGGAGGTGAAATTATTAACAAGATGATCGACCTCTGTTGGGGTAGCGTTCAGATAGCTGCTCTGCTCTGTGTTGGTACAGGACATTGAAGATGATAACAGTGGGTGGATTATATTCTTAAACTTAGTTACAGCGCTTTCAGAAAGACATCTACTTTGATAAAATCTACTCTCCACCGCTGTGTAATCAATTATTGTAAATGTAAATGTTATCAGGAAATGATCAGACAGCAGAGGGTTTTCAGGAAACACTGTTAAATGTTCAGTTTCTATGCCATATGTTAAAACAAGATCTAGAGTGTGATTAAAGTGGTGGGTGGGTTCTTTTACATTTTGAGAGAAGCCAATTGAGTCTAATAACAGACTAAATGCCATGTTGAGGCTGTCATTTTTAGCATCTACATGGATGTTAAAATCACCCACAATAATTATTTTATTTGAGCTCAGAACTAAATTAGATATAAAGTCTGAGAAATCAGACAGAAACTCTGTGTAAGGCCCAGGTGGACGATAGATGATAACAAGTAAGACTGGTTTCTGAGTTTCACAGCTGGGGTGGACAATGTTAAGCATCAGGCTTTCAAATGAATTAAAAGTCTGTCTTGGTCTTTCATTAATTAATAGGCTGGTGTGAAAAATTGCTGCCACACCGCCCCCTCGGCCTGTGCTTCGAGGTTTCTGGTAGTTAGAATGACTCGGGGGTGTTGATTCATTTAAACTAACATAATCATCCTGCTGCAACCAGGTTTCTGTAAGGCAGAGTAAATCAATTTGTTGATCAATTATTAAGTCATGTACTAACAGAGACTTGGAGGAGAGAGACCTAATATTTAATAATCCACATTTCACTGTTTTACTCTTTGGTTCAGATGTGGATACTGTATTGTTCTTTCTTTTTGATTGTTTATGTTTAAGTTGTTTTTTGCTGGTTTTTAGTTTGTTTTTTGTCTTTTTGGAAGCTGACACAGTCTCTATGGAGATGGGTTTTTGGGGGGGTAGCAGGAGGAGAGAAGCTGCAGAGAGGCGTGTAAGACTGCAACTCTGCTTCCTGGTCCCAACTCTGGATAGTCATATTTTGGGGGGTTTAATAAATTTGTCCATATTTCTAGAAATGAGAGCTGCTCCATCCAAAGTGGGATGGATGCCGTCTCTCCTAACAAGACCAGGTTTCCTCCAGAAGGTTTGCCAATTATCTATGAAGCCCACATCGTTTCTGGGACACCACTCAGACAGCCAGCAATTTAAGGAGAACATGCGGCTAAACATGTCACTCCTGGTCTGATTGGGGAGGGGACCAGAGAAAACTACAGAGTCCGACATTGTTTTAGCAAAGTTGCACATCGATTCAATATTGATTTTAGTGACCTCCGATTGGCGTAACCGGGTGTCATTACTGCCGACGTGAATTATGATTTTACTGAATTTACGTTTACCCTTAGCCAGCAGTTTTAAATTTCCTTCAATGTCGCCTGCTCTGGCCCCTGGAAGACAATTGACTATGGTTGCCGGTGTCTCTAGCTTCACATGTCTGAGAACAGAATCACCAATTACCAGAGTTTGACCCCCGGCGGGTGTGTCGCCGAGTGGGGAAAAACGGTTAGACACATGAACGGGTTGGTGGTGTACCTGGGGCTTCTGTTTAGGACTATGCTTCCTCCTCACCGTGACCCAGCCGCCCTCTTTCCCCAGCTGCTTGGGGTCTGCCGGGGAACAGCTAGCGGGGCCTACGCTATCTTCGGCTGCACCAGCTACAGGGGCCTGGCTAGCTACGGGTGAATGAAGGGTGCGAAGCCGAGTCTCCAATTCAGTAATCCTGGCCTCCAGAGCTGCAAATATGCTACATTTGTTACAGATATCATTACTGCTAAAGGAGGCCGAGGAGTAACTAAACATCTGACACAATGAGCAAGAAAGTGCAGGAGGGACAGGTGAAGTAGCCATGGTGCTAACGAGTCGGCTACGAGCTAAGCTAAGCTAGCGAAACAGTACAGAGACAGTGAGTGAATACTTTGGCTATAAATTAGGTAGTGAGTACACAGAAAGTGTGCTTCGGATGAAGCACGTGAAGATTATACTATGAAAGAAGAATGTATTTAAAAGTTGTTAATTAAATTGCTAAGCAAATAAGCTACTCAGAAACACCACTGTGTTTGAGCAGGAACAGGAAGTGATACTCTACCGCAGAGCGAACACCAAGTGACAGCGCCACCAAGAGATCAAGAGAGATGATGCCAAAAATTAAAACTTACCTGGGAGACATCAAACAAAGCAGGCCATCTGTACTTGATGTCTCTGATGCTAAGCTGTTGGATGACGACATCACGTCTTCAATGTGCAAAGGTTCTGGACATTAAATCCTTAATGGTTGCGCTGTTTTTCTTCGTACACTCCTCAGTAAGTTGTTTTCGATCTAGCTCTTGTTGTTCTTTACAGTCTTTTGCAGGATAGTGTGGGAGAAACAGCACGTGGTTGTTCAACTGGTGGTCTCCCTGATTTTGTGGAGATTTTACAGATTTTTATCTTAGACAGTGATTTTCTTTTCATTGTGAAGTTACTCAATGCCTGGTATGATGAACATTTCAGAAGTATAAGTCAAAACCAGTCCTGCAGCATGTTATATAGTGCACATAAATCCTCCTCGAGTACTTTGAGAAATTGCTCTTACCTTCTCTGCGTGATAGTAAGGACAGACTTTCTCCTCTTTATAAACCAGGTGCTAAAGAAAAAAAAAATCAACATGACTGACAAAATACTTTTCCATCGTTAAATGTTCTGCCATTTGTCAAGAAAATACTTAAAATGAGCGAAAGAAGTATTAGATTCTTATGTTAATGGAGCATCTATTCTCTGGTTGAGGGTAACTTTTTATATTAGGCTATAAATGCATGCAATCATGTTTCCAGCTCTTATAATTTTTGCTGTGAAAAACATTTACACTATGGCAGCAGTGATCAGTGGGATGCTTGGCTAAAAGTTTACAGCCACAAGGAGCAGTACCCTCCATGGAGAAGGAGAGTAGAGGCTAAAATGAAGGTAGCATGGAGGGAGGTTAACAAACTATCGGAGCTGCGGAAAGTTGCAATGAAGAAGGTGCCTAAGTAGTACAGCTTGAAGAAGTACACCAGCGAGATAGAAGGCAGGAGAATAAACCAGCTGTTCTCCACAGAGCCATCCAAGATCAGTGGCAGCGGAAGGGGAACAATATGAGAACAGCACCACCAAGGCTGGAGACTGAGGAATACTGAAGGAGCATAAGGGAAAAGGACGCAACCCATAACAGCAAAGCTCAGTGGCTAGTGCAGTGGTTCCCAAAGTGGGGGATGCAGAGCAATTGCAGGGGAGGCACGGTATGAATAAAAAAAAAAGAATGCTTGGGCACTGCTAGCATAAGTGACAGTTTTTTTAATGGGACTCCCACATAAATGCAAAGCAGAGGATGAAGCATCGCCAAATATGCTTCCAAATCAACGTCCTTCAAAGCCAAAGACTAGAGAATATTATGATGCATATCTTGCCTTTGGCTTCACCTGAACAACAGTGGTGCCAAGTAGGGGTGGGTTTCAATAACTGATTTTCCGATCGATTTATTAAAGGCATGCAGGAGACCAGAAATATAGTCTCCTACCACTCTGAAGCATACCCCCACCCAGGATAACCACCAAACACAATAAACTAAAACAACAAAGCAAAGCAACAAACAAGTGCTTTGATGGCCACCCACAGCCACCAAGCTGAAACACACTTACTAAAGAGAGTTGGCTCAATTGCAGTGAACACCTTCACTCACCCGCTCTCCGCTCTTCTTCAGCTTCCCTTCTGTCAGTTCCACCTGCTCGCCTGACTACCATGGGACTCAGAGCTTTTAGTTGTCCTGCCCCGAGACTTTGGATGCACTTCCACTTGCTCTACGGACCACACACTGTCTCACCACTTTTAAATCACTACTCAAAACCCATCTGTTTAGAATTGCATACACCTGATCTGTCTTAGGCCATTTTTACCTTGCTCAGTTTTTATATTTGCTTCTATACTTTTATGTCTAAATTGTATCTACCATGTTTGCTATATATACATTTTTCTTGTGTTTTTTATGGTATTGTTTACGTGCTACTGTAAGGTGACCTTGAGGGTCTCTATAGGCGCCTATAAATAAAATGTATTCTTCTTCTTCTTCTTCTTCTTATTATTATTATTATTATTATTATTATTATTATTATTATTACCCATTTAAAAGTAAAACAAAAAACTGATATTCAGACTCCACAAAAATGTCTAAACTATCCCGGATGAGCCCCCACTTATGTTATGACCCGGCTCAAAAGCCGCAACAAAAATATGGAGACGAATACCAGAACTTCAATGAGAAGAGGTTTTATCTTAACCCTTTAAGACCTACCATAGAACCAAGTCCGCCAGAGCTTTATATTTTTACATGCTGTAGTGCCATTTTTGGGAGCACTTCAAGTTGCTATACATCAATACAACTGTTATAGCCCATATTTTAATAATATGTATGCATTAAGTCCATAGTAACTACATTAATTGCAAAAAAGTGCAATAAACTACAAAAAAATTGAAAATCATTTTTGGTTTTTTTACATAAATTTCTACTTGGAGAAATTTAAGAGGCTTATCCCTCAAAACTTTAAATACAAAAAAGTTGCAAAAAATAGTTTACAACAACAGGAAATTTATTTTGAGTGTCTTCATAGTTTTATTTTTGAGATACACCAATTTTTATATACACCAGAAAAAACGAAAAACAATCCTATGATGCAAATTTGCAAAGAAAACAGCATGTGCATCAAAATAAACTATTTCCAGCAGTGCAATTCAAGTTCTAAGCATCCCAGAAACTATTCAGAAAAGCATAAAGTCAAACATGACTTATAAAAACACCAGTATAGGCTTAGGTAGGTACCATTAAGGCCTACAAATAAAAAGAACTACATTTTCCGCGAAAATGACGTCACTTCCGGTTCTGGGCAGGAAATGGCGGACATGCGATCGTGACAGTGATGTACAGTCTTGTTGGTATATGTATGATTTCTATTCATTTTATGTCAGATGAAAACTTTGGTTGTAAGATTCAGATAATTATTTATTAAAAGCGAGACATTTTAAATGAGAATAAGAAAGAAAAGTATTTCTTTGTGCCCCCCTCTCCCTGTTAATGCTAGACCCGCCCCTGCACAGTTACCAGCTGTCAGCTACATAGAAAAGGATCCTGGTGTTATTTGTCTCTCAGAAACAGTTCATAACTTCAACTCATTCATGTCACCTAAAAGGTAAACCTGTTTCTCCTGTTCAGCTCTGATGATTCAGTAAGGACGTCTCCTGGTTTCATCTTCATGTTTCCCTCTCACCACATATCCAAACCGACATCATGACCAGCAGCTTTACAGCTGTGGCTCCAGCAAACATCAGCTGATGCTAGAAATTAATGTTAAATACATTCCAACAACAGCTGATCAAGCTTAAACGTGCTGCTGTTGTTTAACGCGACATCCGCTGGTTTCCTCTTTCTGGCGCAAAGTGGGCGATAAATAAACAAGAGAGACGATCAGCTGATCATTGATCAGTTTCATGATTGAAGTAGCAACAGGAGAGAATGAGAGAAGAAGAGGCAGCTGTGCAACGTAAAGACACTGAAAAACTCCACCTTTGTGTCTTTTTCATTGTAGCTGAAGTCCGGGACAAACTGTGTTCCTTTTCAGCTCAATACGAAACGCGTAATATTTTCTCTGAATGCGGGACGATTCAGTTTTTTAGGGGACGGTTGGCAACTCTACTAACTAACCTTGTGAATAAAATAAAGTTCACTATCAGTAACATCATAGCACCCACCCAGCTGTAGAAACTCCATCATGCTAGCTAGTACGCAGAGTTATTGTAACTGACTGTAAAAAGTCAGCACAACGAAAATAAACTCCACCTAAACTTGGTTTATATCTGACCCAGATGGACTGCAGGTCATAACTTCTTACCTGAAGTTCAGTTCACCTGACACTCGGACCGGCGGCCGCCTCGGGTCTCTGCTCCTCCTGCCTCCCCTTTCTCTCATCCACCTGCTGGCCTCTGTGGAAGCTCCGCCATAGCCACCACCAAACAACTGAGTTATTTTTACACACCGGCCAGCATCTGGCCAATCCACCACCTCTCATTGTTTATACCGTTACAAGAAAAAAAAATCATCGGCCCATAAAAATGAAAAATCACCATCGACCCACCGGGCAAATACCCGATGGCCAGTCCAGCTATGGTCGTGCCATCAGTTAACCCTTCGCGTGCCAACTGTGGCACACGTGCCCAGGGTTGCCGACCCCTGCTGTAGAGGATGGGGCTGAGGACGCAACCTTGTGGGACACCAGTGTTTGTAATAAAGCTGGCTGAAGTCCTGTTGCCAATCCTGACGGACTGGGGCCTGCCAGTCAAAAAGTCCTGTAGCCAGTCACATAGGGTGGTGTGCAGGCTGAGTGCTGCCAGCTTGTGAGTGAGTTTGTGAGGGATGGCAGTATTGAAAGCGGAGCTGTAATCAACAAAAAGTACCCTGATGTGTGAGTCTTTGTTTTCCACGTGGCAGAGTGAACAGTGAAGGGCAGCAGCGATGGTGTCTGACGTGGACCTATTGGACCGGTAGGCACACTGCAGGGGGTCCAGAGTGTCTGTGATGTTGCTCTGGATGTAGGCCAGCACCACTCCCTCAAAACACGTCGCAATGATTGGAGTGAGTGCAACTGGTCATTAGTTGTTCAGACAGGTGGCTGGACTTCTCTTGGGGAGAGGGATGATGGTTGTGGTCTTGAAGCCTGTGGGGACAGTGTTCTGGCTGACGGAGAGGTTAAAGATGGAGGTAAGAACCTCCGCCAGCTCATTGGCACATGCCATGTCTGGTCCTGCTGCCTTGCGGGGTTTGATCCTCCTCAGGGTTTTGTGCACCATGGCGGTCATTTCTGGTTCCATATGTTAGGCTATCCCCGCTCTATGGCTTCTCCATTTTTGGTGATTAAGCGTGGTCAGGCGCAGGTTTAGCTCAGTTGGATGAGCATGCATCATATATCGCATGGCAGATAGCGGCCAGCCCTGGTCGAGTACGACACGTTCCCGCTTTTTGTTTTGTTTATTTATTTATTTTTTTTACTAAATTTCCATCTGAGATTAATACAGTTTCTCTGATTCTGATTCACAATAAAGGCTCTAATGTAAGTGTCCTGTTAATGTTGGTGGCGTCAGTGAAACAATGGACCCAGAGTCAGCACAACAGAGCCAACAGTGCACGGGCAGGAATCCTTTTCTTACTTGGAAATGGGATGGGCGAAACTTCAGTATCTTCAATGTACTATTGTTGTGTGATTTTTATGACTTGTAATGAAGGCTACTCGCCACCGAGCTAACATCGTTAGCTGGCCTTAGCTGAGGTTAGTTCATAGGCTGCAGATTGTTAGGCCGTTTCTCAGTAGTCAAGTACGCGAGTCCGTGTCGAGAACGCAGTGCATGATGACATCACAGCTCCAGAGCTCCCTCTTAATTTAACTGGGATTAATATTTGCAATGAGAATGACACATGAAATAAAAAAAACATACATGATGTTGTAGATTTCTTTAAGAAAAAAATAGTTTGAACTCATTTGAACTGAACAAATATAAAATATAAAAATATATTAAAAAAATTATATATATATATATATATATATATATATATATATATATATATATATATAATATAATAATATATATTATAATAATATAAAAATATAAAATACAATAACAATATGATCATTTTTGGAGCAGCCTTCAGGATTATTAACATGCTGTTGTTAGACTCGATGGATAACATTAACGATCTGCTAGCTGCAAATAATCATGTGCAGTTCCACATGATTATTAACAGACAAAAAGAAAACATAACTGATATGTTAAGATTCTAGTTGGTATTGGGGATGGTGAGTAGCCTTCAGTAACAGTAATACATCACACAGTAATACTACATTCATGTCATTGTAAAAATCATAACAATATATTTCGTAATCCAAAGTATTCAGAATACATTACTCTCACTGAGTAACGTTTCAGAATATGTTACAAAATACATTTTGGGCCATGTATTCTGTAATCTGTAGTGGGATACATTTTAAAAGTAACCTTCCCAACACGAGCCACAAGGTGTTCAGAATAACCTGAATTGAACATAAATGCAATGACCTCAATAAATTCCCTGAATCAAAGGTTTATGGTGGCTTTGAAAGATTATTTGAGTCACCGGCCATTGTGTGCCCTTTTTTTTTTTTTAACAAGAAAGCAGACTTCTTTACAGCCTCACAATGTTGTAGCCCTTGAAGAGCTGTGTAATCCTGTTAGACACCACAACAGCCCATCATTTCAAGAAACATGTTTTCATATTTTAAGTTAAGGGGTGGATGTATGCACCCTCTTTGCTGGATTACTGTTGTCTACAATGTTTTACATTGCAAATGAGTCATTCATATTAGTGTTGGCTCGCACTCAAAGGGAGGGTGCAATGGTCTTATCCAGCCACTGTCGGGATTGATTAGCATTGCATAGAGAGTGAGTCTTGGCAGCATCAGACATCACCATGCAAATGTGACTGAATAGCTAATGTATCATGGGGAGGATGTTTGTCTCATGTTGAGGATTTCTGAAGGGAATGCATTTCCAGGACAGCAAACACTGATGGCCCTCATCTCTTCTGCTTCAGGAAGAAAGAATACACCTCTCTAGCAGTGTGTGGCAGTGCAATACAAATGAAATATGCATGGCGTTTCAGTGTCTGAGCTGATAGTTTGGTATGTGAGCCAGTCATGTGTGACATCAGCTTCCATGAATGACAGGAGAAGATTTTTTTGTTTGTTTGGTTGGTTTTTTCCCTTCATTTTCATTTGCTTTTGCTGCATCGTTATGATAATGTTGGTGTGCCTCTAGGCACCCATCACAGAGGTTGCTTGTCGTTTTAGTGGAACAGGATTTGCCGTGGCGTCGTGCCAGTTTGTGTCTGAATGCTCACCAGCTGCCGTCACGGTGAGTCAGCAGGGCCTCTAGGGCGAGGGATCTTACAGTTCATGTAAGTAAAAGACACAACGTGTCTGAAGGTTCCTCAGTCATCCAGGTCATCGTATTCCTAGGAGCTTGGAAAGAAAAGCATCTGGACTTATTTAAGTTTCACTGCTCATCCGAGAATCACATGATAGGGTGGGGCTAGGTTACACAGTGAATTCACCCGAAACCTTGGCTGATTGTGGCCCACACCCGTTTTCACACCTTGACTTGTGTGGTTAGGTAGAGGTTGGGTGGGCTGTCCCGGGCTCTGTGGGGCCGGGCGGCGCTGCTGTTCTGGGTCCCGGTCCGGATGGGCCTGGGCCCCCTTTCCCTGGCGGGTTGCGGAGTATGGGGGTGCCTACTGGGGTCAGCGGGGGAGCTGGCCCCAGGGAGGGGTCAGTTGCCCCTCCCTTCCTTCCCTCCCCCCGCTCCCCCACAATCACCCACACATGCAGGGCCTTGGGGTAAAGGTGTGTCACCAGGGTTTAGGGGAGGCATCCCCCCCTCTGTCCCCTTCTGGCTGCCTGTGCCTCAATTTTATCTCACAACTTAGACATTCACATTACTCACACTCTCATTACACATACATACAGGATCTTGGGGGTGGGCACGCTACACGGACTCCAAATTACCATCAGGGTGTACACCTCACCCCTGGCGTCGTTGCCCACCTCTCAATTTTAAATACATGTAGACATTGAGGGCTAGCAGGAGGGGCTGTGCGCTTACCTGCTGCTCTCTGGCAGGTAGCTCCATGCCCTCCTGGGTTTTAAATGCACCTTAGAACACACATGCATCAACACTACATATGAGCGGGAGGATAAGATAAGATAAGAGATAAGATAAAACTTTATTAATCCCTCGGGTGGGTTCCTCTGGGAAATTCGGTTCCAAATAAGCACAGCACCGACAGAAGTTATAGAGTTACAGAATATTATATATATATATATATATATATACACACACACATATATAAATACAAAGACATATATAGATAAAAATATACAAAGGGGATAAATAGAATAAATAGGAATAAAATAAAAATAAAAATACAAGTGGATTGCACATTTCAAGTATGGAGTCTATTGCACCGTTGACTATTAACAAAAAGTATTGTACAAAGGTAATTGCACAGTGAGGTGAAGAGCCACTACAGCTTAGTTGTTCCCCCCTCCTTTGTCCTCCTGTCTCCCCTCCCTCTCCCCTCCAGAGAGGAGTTAAACAGTCTGATGGCGTGTGGGACAAAGGAGTTTTTAAGTCTGTTGGTTCTTGTCTTGGGGAGAAGCAACCTGTCACTGAACAGGCTCTTCTGGTTGTTTATGGCCGTGTGCAGAGGATGCCCAGCATTGTCCATAATGTCCAGCAGTTTCTTTAGTGTCCTTTTCTCTGCCACTGTTACCAGAGTATCCAGCTTCATGCCGACCACAGAGCCAGCCTTCCTGATCAGTTTTTCCAGCCTGGATGAGTCCTTCTTTGCTGTGCTGCTCCCCCAGCACACCACAGCATAGAAAAGTACTCCAGCAACCACCGACTGGTAAAACATCCTCAGGAGCTCCTGCAGATGTTAAAAGACCTCAGCCTCCTGAGGAAGTACAGTCGGCTTTGGGCTTTTTTATACAGGTGCTCTGTGTTGCATGACCAGTCCAGTTTGTTGTCCACCCACAGCCCGAGGTACTTGTACTTGTTGACCACCTCCACCTCCTCCCCCTCTATCTGAACCGGCAGTGGACCTGCTCTGGACCTCCCAAAGTCCACAACCAGTTCCTTAGTCTTTGAGGTGTTGAGTTGCAGGTGGTTTGTGTGACTCCATGCGGAGTCCCTCCATGAGGAGGGAGGTTTGGAGTCTTCTCTCACCCCCGTTCTCTGCGACCTGCTGGAGCGGGGGGCTGGGAGGAGGAGTTGGCCGTCCGACTGTGGTCTGGAGTGTGGGGCCTCCCTGCTGCTGCGGAGTCGGGGCGGTCTGCTTCTCCCCACCCCAGGGAAAAGGGTAACATCACCTGGGTCCGGGTGCAGTTTCCCCTTCCAGGGGCAAGGGTACCTAGACCCGGTTCTTAGAGTACGCTTGGGGAGTGTGATTGTGTGTACAGTGTCTCTTTATGTCTGTCTCCACGTTGGGTGAGTGTTGAGTAAGTGCATATGAGAGCATGAGGGTGGGAATGGATGTTTGTATCTGTGTGTGCCTGTATGTCTGTGTCTATATGTCAGGTTGGGTATCAGACGCCACCTCTCTGGGGACATCTCAGGCCCTCCAAGGTATGGAGGCCTATCTCCCCCCACCACTTCCCCTGCCAGTGGCAGACGCCCTCAGACATCGGTGCGTTGGTGGTTCTTTGTGTCCGGGGATGGGCGTCCAGGTACACACCGGCTCACTCCTTGGTGGCTGCTTGTCGGGGCCTGGAGCCTGGGGCTCGCTCGGGCCACTTCGGGGGTGGGGTGCCCTCGGCCTCTCGGCCTGGGGCTCGGTCACTCTGGCGCAGCTGGCTGCCGGCGGAGCTCCCGGGCACGTCACTGCAACCCCCCCTGGCTTCTGCTCCGCGGCTGCTGAGTGACCCCTCATCTGGGACTCTCCTCAGCTCTTTCTGGGACAGTGGCGCGGCTGCCCCTCTGTTGGTCTTCCTTGGTCTCTTGTGTTCTGAGGGCCTCTGGATGTCTGGAGTCTTGATCTCCTCCATACCTGCTTCATGCCCTGGAGGACGGGGCTGTGGCCCCCCCACACCCTCTAGCAGATCATTACATGAAGGAACCTTTTAAAAACAAGCGCGTCCATGCTCACAGGTGTACACACGGGTGCTCACACACACAAACTACACCCTTTTTGGCTCCTACCTCAGAGCACACTGTGCGCTGTCGATCTTATGTGCTGCACAATAATGTTTAATATTTAGTATTTACTGTTATATTCACATAGATCATATGTATATGTATCATATATGTATGTTTCAAAAGTCCACTGTTCTCTTCTCTCTTCAACATTTCCACACCACCACAGATATGTCATCTGGAATAGCTGGCTTTCCACTCTTCATGCTCTTCATAGCTGCTCTACCTACTGGCTTTGTAATTCATCTGCACTTCCTGATTCGCTAACTTTTCTCCCTCTTTTCTCCTCTCTCTCATTTTCTTTATCCATCAGCTCCTCAAAGTAATGTTTTCATATTTTAAAATGTTTTTTTTTCAACCATCCATGCATCTATCAAATGGAAGCTATTCCAATAAAAAAGCAGGGTACATCCTGCATAGCTCCTTAGTCTGTCGCAGGGCTAAGATGTACAAACAAGCATTAATGCTCACATTAATACTGAAGGCCAATTGGACAATTTTGAACAGTCTATTAAAACTCTTATTTTGTATTTTGTATGCAAATGTCCTAAGTCAGGCTAGTCATATCTATATTTAAAACCTTCTTAGTAGAAGAAACAATGTAATACAATTATGTAATATTGTAGTAATGTAATAAAATGTAAATGAAATTCAAAATATTAAACTGCTGCTTTGAGATGCTAAAAAGAGAAAGAAACAATGAAAATGAGTATATTTAAGGTCTCGCTGCACTACCCATCAGATGGTGGCAAACAAACTATGATACTGATATATGTTTGTATGTTCAGGGTTTTTGCCTGTTTTCCCTGACCCCTACTGTTTAATCTACAGATCCTGATACACTTCACAGTGTGCAGTCTGGGGAACTATGCAAGCACTTTTTCTTATACAGTAACTTAGCTGTGACCTGTGAATCAGCAGTACTGAAAAGTGCTTGTGAACACATTATCACTTCTTTCTAATCCTGCATTATGGCAAACTTCAGTGGAGGACTATATTTGTTATTTAGTCTCATACTTTGTGTTTTATTTACTCCAGTGGACACCACGCTCCTCTGTGACCTGCACTCTTACAAACAGTGTAGTGAATGCATGCATTTTGCTACAACTACAGGTGTGAAATGCCAAATCTTGATTTAGGCACCTTATGAGCTGTAAAAACAACAGCCCCAAAATGTCACAAGTGATCCAACAAAGTGACGCCTTCTCATGCTTAGGGGCTCTGTCACCAGGAGTGGATTCCAACATTCAACACCAGTATGAATCTGAAATTAGCCTATAGATGGAAATAACTGTAATTCATATTCCTATTCCTTACATCTTTGTTTTTTATAATTATTGTCATATTTTTGAAACATGTGAACACTCAACCATCGTTTTATCTTGTAAAATTCTTTTAACAGTCAAGCAATCCAAAGTCCTATCTTTAATCTTGCAATTGTGATATGCTGACAGAATTTCAACTCATTTAAGTGCCATTATAACCAGATATGCTGCACACATACAAATGGAGTGATGTCTGCAAAAAGGTACTGTTTTAACCAAATATAATAATAATAATAATAATAATAATAATAAAAGTGCCTACCACAGCTTCATCATCCAGAACTATTTCATTCAGCCCATCTCTCTCTGTATATACAGAGAGAGATAAGAGAGATACTTACTTTGGCCTCTCAAGAGGCCAAGATAAGAGATAGTGATGTGTGAACTATGACTTGAAGTTAGAGCATCATTCAGCCTGTATAATATATATATTTAATACCAGCACATATATTTTTTAAAAGTAATTTGGCTTGATTTAAATGGCTAAATCACCTCCTCAACATGTCTTGAAGTTCTCAAGAGGCCTGGTAATGAACTAATCAGTTGATTCAGGTGTGTTGACCCAGGGTGAGATCTAAAACCTGCAGGACACCGGCTGGAGTTGGACACCCCTGCACTAATGCAATACTGGGACAGGATCCAGGTACAAGTACAAACTTCGAAACAATAGAAGTATGTATAAAAAGAATGAAAAAGGCTGTTGTTGGTGAGGAAATGAATTACTGATTTGAGAACTACATTAACACTAGTAAGGATGCACCAAAGCAATCAAAGATTCATGTGCTGTAATACCGTCTAAACTGTCACGCTGCCTCTGCTTTTACCAAAGTGAATAATTGTCTTATGTGACCTCTTAAAGTCTGTGAAATGAACATTTTCAGTTGCTTGTTTACAAATTGGAGCTGCTGGGTATTATAATCATTCAGAGTAAAGGTGCATGTGGCAATTATTTATTCATAGGGACCCAGTGACCTTCCTATAATGTGGTGAGTAAACACTGTTTGGCTGCAGCCTGGTATCTGCACAGTATTTTGATCACGCTCCTGTGATATGGAACACCTGTGGACAACTACTGAAGATAAGACTTGTCAAGCATGCTGAGAAGCAGTGCAGCCTCTGCATACCAATGGCTTGAAGGACAAACAACATGTAGAGGTAATTCTGTTCTGAAGGTGTCAATAGAAAATTGTACTTAATAGTCAGTATAATCTTTTAATAATATAAGTCTGCAAATGATAGAATACTGCATGATGATCTCTTTATGTGTCAGATCGTTGTTTATAGTTCACTGTGACCTGTTATGCAGGGAAGGAGCAGATCCTGCTAGTGATAGATGAGAGCTGAACAAGCAGGTTCACTTCGTACCAGGTAGAGGAGCCTCTCCTGGCACACGCACACACATACACACATATACACATCCACATTCCAATGTAATAAACGAACGCATCTACTGTTGTATATAAATAAAGACCAGGGCAGTGGCAGAGCGCGAGTCCCGGAGCCCTCACTCCGTGCGAGCGCTCTGTGGCTGCTCTTGCATGCAAGTAAAACTGTGTGTTTCTCCTCTCTGACTCTCAGCTGAAGAAGTGTCTTAGAATACATCTCTGGACAGAAGGCTTTTTCTTAAACATGTGCACAGAAATTTCATTGGCTTCATTAATTGAATTGAATTGAATCTTTATTTTGAACATGTTAAAAAAATACAACCACATAGAAATAAAAAAGAGACAAACAAACGAAGCAAAACAAAATGTAGCGTCCAGTCGAACTGAGAAGGCCAGAACTGATGGTTGTTGAATGACCTTTATTATTCCTTGCCGTGTATCAGACAACAAACCAACATAAGAGCTAGACAAATAAAACAATTACCATGTTATTTATGTAACACCATTTCAACCGCTCATTACGCTAGTCTAACCGTTTTCTATTAAACTATATAATACATATTATGCATTTCAGATTGCTCAAATTAAATCATGTACATTACAAACCTTGTTCCCCTGTCGACTGTAACTAGAACCATTCGTTTTTGTACAAGTTAACCATATTTTTCTCTCCTTTTTCTCCGTTAGCAATAGTTTACCGTTTTCTTCCGTCTTTTTTGTACATCAAGTTGGTTACCGTTACATCATTCACTTCCGGTCATACAGGACGTTACCAAAATAAAACAAACAAACGTTATATTACGTGAATATGAGCTAGCTTTACATATCCGCCGTTACACAAAAGGAAAACAAATCACCACAACTACAAAAAAAACAAAAACAAAAAAAACCCAAAACGAAACAAACACACAAACAAACAACAACATAAAAAAATTTATATGGATGATAATACACGGAGACTGTCTGAGCAGAGAAGAGCAGGAATAATCCCAGATCAAGATGTTCCTGTCTGCTCATCTTGTGACAATTTACATGTCACCTGGAGAGCATACTGCATGCCACATTTGGATTCAAGAGGAGATGCTGCCTTCACTCACCTTATTCTCAAATAACAAATACCAAATGGAATAAAATATGACATTTTTATACTTATAATTACCACATAGGAATATCTGTTTTCTATACAAATTCTGTCCCTACTACAGGGTCATTTCTTTGGAACAACCAAACTTTGACGCATTTATATGGTCTCATATTCCTTTAGATCAAGTCCAGTGTAACTTGCTACAAATTGTAAATGACCTCTTTCCTCAGGGATGGAGGACTGGTGCTTGTAAAGGACCAAATTTATCCAGATTGGATAAACTCTATGTCTCTGGCGACTTATCATCTTTGCAATTACAAGTTTGTTCTCCTTAAATCCTTAGCTATCACCAAGAAAGTGATATTTGTAATAAATTTGGCCTGTTTGTAGCTTTGGAGGGCCAGGCCTCTGTAGTGGGTGTGGGTGAAGGTAGCTTGCCATCATTAGCTGTCCCCCAGCAGACTGTCTATGACTGTCAGACAGAATCATAATCCTAAAAGTAACAGACACAACACCAAGCTCTGCACGTTTTAAATCAATTTTCCGCACACACCCACCAAGGGAAAAAATGATGGTGACTCTATTCTGAGAAACACGGAGGACTAGAACACAATGTGGGCTTTATAGATAACTGAGTAACGAACTGGAATAACTGGGAAAAACCTGGTCTTGTTAGGAGAAATGGCATCCATCCCACTTTATATGAAACAACTCTCGTTTTTACAAATCTAGCAAAATGTATTAACCCCTCCCAAAATGTGAGTATCCAGAGTCGAGAACAGGAAGAAGAGTTGCAGTCTTACATGCCTCTCTGCAGCTAATCTCCTCCTGTCATTGACCCAAAGACTACTCACAGAGACTGTGTCTGCTCCCGCACCATCAAAAGAAACAAAATATCAGCAACAAACTAAGTATAAAAACTCTCAAGAGATGAACAATATAACCACTTCAACTGACCAGAAAAATAACAGTTAAATACGATTTATAAATCAGTTCGCCTTTCTCTTATACATACCTATTAATAAATAATTTCATAATTGATTGAAATATACTACTATATACACTAAGTACAGTACTACTGCTACTGCTGTATGTACATGTTACACAAGAAGACAGAAATTTTTCCCTCCAGCTCACCCGCTTCAGATGTAATCTTTCCATTCAGTCGGTGTTATTAGCGTTAATCAGACCCATAGCAATGAGCCAGTTACTTCTACACCAGTTGGTCGGTCGGACGTTTTGTTATCATCCATTCACATGGAGGACCAGCAACACAAGTATAGAAAGATTCCAGAATCTATTCTCATTAATTTCTGGTGGATACTGGCAGTGACCATTCAAAAATGTTAATGTAATGTAAAACAAGTGCTGATATAACAGCTTTGAGATGCATTCATATATATTTTTATATTTTACCGTCTTCGTGGTGCTAGCTTAAAATTACTGTCCAAAAGTTGTTTATATTGTAGTAAAACAGCTGCTATTTAAAAAATGTTAAGAGAGAAATATGGGCAAAGGTCATTACTAATTGGTAATTACCTTACTAGTTAACTAAATGATCATTTTTAGCCACATATTCTCAATGAATAGCGCTAGTTCTCCTAGTTCTAGTGCTTCATTTAAACAGTATCATACTCATATTGAGTCAATGTAAAATAAAATTCTGTCTGTCTGAACAAAGTCCGGTTGCCTTTAGTCTTGCATGAGAACTCTTAGGATGTAGGCTTATTGGCCCCTCTTTCCTAATGGGACACCTCTCACACCTGAGAGCAAGCTAGAAACAGAGTAACATTTAAGCCATGTAAAACCCTAACCCTGCCAGATGGTGGGAAATACTATATCTGATCTGATCTGTATCTGTTAACAATAAAAATTTGCTGGCTGAATTTGCAGCTGAAAAACAAAACCAGCATGCATCTGTGAAAGTGTTTCTGCTTGAACTGAACTTTTCTCACCTGTCTTTGTTGTGTCTCTGTCTTGACAGCAGTGTTTTTGTAATTAGCTGAATCTGTTAGTTGTAGATGCCATATATATATTATGATTCTCATTGACCTGGGGGGTACCCAGGTACTTGTATCTGTCCTGTATATGTGGCATTCTCAGCCTAGACCACCTTCCTTCTCTTTGCAACCTTTCAGCCACGCTTATTTCAGTCCAACTGACAGTCCAGTGCCCTCACTAGATTCTGGTCGGATGGATTGGTAAGTCGATATGTCTCACTCACTCCTGCCATACAGTCTGATGTCATCCATGCACAGGAGATGGCTGATGGTTATGACACTCCTGGATCTATATTTGCATCCATGCTTAGTGAAGTTGAGGTCTATGAAGTGCATTGCTATGATATATTCTGCACTTGATGGCAACTCCAATGAGTTCCTAATGAATGTTTTTAGTGCACTGTGAACCTTTAAGACCACAAGTTTCTATGTGTGGAACATTAAGCTGTGGGCTTTCTTTTTGTAAGTCTAGGCAGTTCCCTCATTTACGGATTTCAGAACTTGTGGTTTTGATTTTTATGAACGCGACGGTCTCATGACTATCGAATGACGATACTGACCAGCCAATCGGTGGCATCCAGTCTGACAATGTCACATTTTAGTACCTGCTCGGATTGCTTGGAACTTCTGCTGAGCAGGTATTATTTTAGTACCTGGTACCAGGTACTGTCATCTAATGAAAAACCCTGAAAACCGAGTAGGTATTAATGGAAAAAAGGCTCTATTGTCCTGGTGTACTGCTCCATCAATCATTAGCTGATGCTTTGTCCGTCTTTTGCTGTTTCAATGTCTTTCTGAGCTGTGGTCATTTACTGATCCATGTGCTTACTCAGCTTTGTTGGCATGATGCCTAAGAAGAGCCTCCATATTGCGGAGAGGCAGGTAATCAGCTAGCAGCTTGATGGTGTCATACCCTTGTGGGGGTCCTTCATGTTCTCCCTTGTATTAGCTCTTAGCATCCTCCGAATTTGTGCTGCCAGGGGATCATGGAGTGCCTTTTGCTTCTTCAGCCAGTAGGTGTGGATCATGTCAGGTCCTGGTGCTGTGAAGTTCTTAATTCCAGAGTGTGGTTGTTGGATGTCTGCCTTTCTGATTTTGACTGGCTCTTGCTCTGGGAATGTTCTGTGGTTGATTTCAAGTCCCCGAAGTTCTTGGCATTGGCGTTGCATGACACGTCCAGAAAACAACCACCAGAAACTAGATCCAGTAAGACTTATCGAATAATCCCAACTTTCAGTGACAAAAAGCTATTACTGCCGAAAGATGGCAGTAATGTAAAGGGTGGATGCACATATCAATTGATGGGCGAGGCGCTTTCTGAGAGCGCTGTCTGGGACGAAAGAAGAGGCATCGCTTTACTTTGGGGTATTTAAATTTATGTTGTCTTGTCATATAAAACTAAAAACTTGCCATGCTCCCTGTGGGTGGTACAGTCTCAGGCTGCTGGGTGAAATCCTCCATGCATGGTAAAGAGCTTGCTTGTCTTTATGTCACTGGCTTCCATTTCCTCCTTTGGCCAGCTTATTATCTCAGCAGTGTGTCTGACGACCAGCAGAGCGTAGGTGTTAATTGCCTGGATCTTGTTCTTCCCATTCTGCTGGCTCCTAAAGATGCACTGAGCACTTCTTCACTCATTTCTTTTAGTTCCCTGTGTGTTTATACACCACTACTACATTTAACTTTTAGTAATCAAACTCTGACTCCCATTGTGTATCTCATGTACTTTCTGTCTCTGCTCCCTTTTATTTGCCCTCAGCCCCAACTGATCATGGCAGATGGCTGCCCTTCCCCAAGCCTGGTTCTGCCAGGGGTTTCTTCCTGTTAAATAGGAGGTTTTTTCCTTCCCACTTTTGCCAAGTGCTTGCTCATATTGTGGGGTCTTACCTTAGTATATAAAGCATTTTGAATTGACTGTTGCTGTGAATTGGTGCTGTATAAATGAAACGGAAATAAACTGGAATGAAACCAGAGGAAAAATACATATTGTTTATAGGAATGAAATTCTGAATCAAACAAACAGAGGTTCATGCAAAAAACAATATAGCATTTAATCAGTTCTTAACTTTCCTCAGACTCAGGTTGGGTACTGAAATTCTTCAGTCCTTCCTTTTATGCTATGACAGCTGCATGGTAACCTCCTATTAAAAAAACAAGCACACAAACAAAAAATCATTAATTAGATCAATATGAAAAGTGTGATTTATCTTGTTGAGAATCAAAACTATAATTACACTCATACAAAGCAATATAGTACTGCAAGTACAGTACATGCTATTTAGATGACAGTGAATAAAACCAGTTATGTTTATAATAAAAAGACATTTTAGCTAACAAGGTGAAAGGGTACACTAAATTCTCAGTTTAATGTGAACGCCAGTTCATGCCCTGACACAACTTCTAAAAAGTAGATTTTGAACATGCCATAGCAGGAAGAGAAAGTGTTATTTAAGTACAACAACCGTTCTCACGGGCAGCTCACTTTCTGGGCAGTATTTACTTTGAAGGGAATAGTATTGTGTGTTGTATATATTCATATTTGTTTTTTGGATTTTACATACTTTAAGAACTTTGTAGTGCAGTAACAATAATACAGTTTTGGCATTAACTTGAAGTTAAGGCAGAGGTTACTTTTAAATGTTAAATCTAAAAGTGAAATCAGACGTGAAATGCACCATTTATAAAATATAATGTGATTTTCCATATACATCTGTATCATTTCCTAAATGTTGCCAGAACAAACAATGACAGTGGAATTTTAAGTGTAGTTTTTAAGATAAAAAGGCAATTTAAGAAACTTTGACCCCAATGAAAGTTTGACCTTATTTGACCTTGAACAAAACTGAGATTACTCAGATGCTTAATATAACTAGGACAAATCAAAAAGTCTGCTAATAAAACAAAGGATATTGTTGCAGTATTCAAAGATGTTTTCGCTGATGAACTCTCTAATTCATAGGCATCAGAGTCAGATGATAGAAGTCACTGTCACGATTTTAGAAATACCCAATCACTTACTGTATTACTGACACAATCCCCAAATGTCCACATTCCCTCTTCATTCGTCTCCCCTTGTATGTAAATTTGAAGATATATTCTTCAGATAGTGGTAATGAGAAACAGGGAAAATAGCATGTACTTGTCACTATTGACTGGAGTGTGTTGATAAATAGCTCCAATTAGCAGTAACCTTCAAGAAGCCACTTGGGGTTTTACCAGTGAATCAGTTTTGTTTATGTGGAACAAACTCTTGTGGTTGACAAACAGAACATTTCAAAACTGCAAAGAACCAAGCTTATCGACATCAATGCATGGTTTGAGAGTTATGATGAACTTAAGAGATTTCTTGTCCACAGAAAACTGCACCGTTGTGTAGTAACATGGATGTTGGAAGGTATTAATATGTATATCATTATCATATTATTAAATAGTGTTTTTAAAACAGTTGTAAAGTGCCTTAGATTGGAAGAAAACCACACTAACAATAAGAATACATGTTCCACCACAAGGTCAAACAAACTGTCTTACATTCTTTCCATCACGCACTCACAGAGATAAACTATGGCCAGAGATAATGGGAGAAAAATGACAAGAAAAATAGCTCATAAAAATTAGTTATCAGCAGTTGTTTAACGGAAACTACTGATTCTGCCAACCAAAGTTCAGGCACTAGAACCTCAAGAGCATGATCACCTGTGGTTTTAAAATCAAGAATCAAAATCTGTGTCAGGTTTACTGTAGTATGTGTACACATACCTGCTTTCAATGTACAGAGCAGATAACAACAAAAAATACTGACAATATAACACAGACAGCATGACAATAACAACACTATAGCATATTTAGGCTGCAATGGCACTGAGAGCAAAAAGGTTGGAATAAAGTTCAAGATTCAATAAGGCACGGTAAACTAGTTACTACAGTATGGTAAATGGACCGGTTCTTATATAGCGCTTTTCTACTCTGAGCACTCAAAGTGCAGTATATATATGAGGATTGATCATGAATATGCACAGCATGTAAAATAAGTATTGAACATGTCACCAGTTTTCTACGCAAATAAATTTCTAAAGGTGCTACTGACAACAAATTCTCACCAGAAGTTGGTAACAACCCATTAAATCCACACATGCAAAGAAATCAAACCATAGATGCCCATAAATTAAGTTATGAGTAATAATGAGAAATGGCACAGGGAAAAAGTAGCTTACTGAAATTTAGCTCTTGATGAAGACAGCTTCAAGACGCCTCCAGCATGGAGAAACTAGTTGCTGAGGTGTGATTTTGGCCCATCCCTCCACACACTTTGATTAAAGTCAGGCCTGAGCTATTCTAGCAGCTTTATTTTATTTATCTGAAACCAGTTAAGAACTTACTTGGCTGTTTTTGGGTTCCTTGTCTTGCTGAAAAGTCCACCTTTGTTTCATTATCATCATCCTGGTAGATGACTGCAGATATTTATCAAGAATGTCTCAGTGCTTGTTTCTATTCATTCCTACTTCAATTATATGAAACATGCAAGTGCTGTATGATGATAAACAGCCCCACAACATGATGTTCCCACCTTCAAACCTCATTGTTCATATAGTATTTTCGGGTTGATGTGCAGTACCTTTTGAACCTCCAAGCATGGTCTGTATTATGGCATCCAAGGAGTTCCGTTTTGGTCTTGTCTGACCAGACTAAATTCTCCCAGAATTTGACAGGCTTGTTCAAATGTTATTCAGCAACCTTCAACATGCTTTTTTCTTGAATGAATGAATGCCAACATGTACTGTGACATACTGAAGCAGAGCACGATCCCCTCCCTTCAGAAACTGGACCACAGGACAGTATTCCAACATGATAACAACCCCAAACACACCTCCAAACAGACCAGTGCCTTGCTAAATAAACTGAGGGTAAAGGTACTTGACTGGCCAACCATGTCTCCAGACTTAAACCCTATTGAGCATCTGTGGGCATCCTCAAATGGAAGGTTGAGGAGCGCAAAGTCTCTAACATCCACCAGCTCCATGATGTCCTGATCTAGAACTTATTTCTGTTTCAGAGAATCAAATTTTCCTTCTACAGGCTGTGTTACAGCCAAGTCCACATCTGCACCCCTTATATGCACAACCCAAAGCAGTTAATCTCCCCCCTGTCCTGTACCATTTTTTCTAAACATATCCTTGCTTGTTAAAGCCACAAAAACAAAAAAAAACAAACCCCCACAACTATTAACATGCAGGTTTGACTGTACAGTAGAACAGAGCAACACTATTCACCATTCCCATTAACTGCCATTTCCAGCTATATGAAAATAATAACAACTAATACTTTCTAATAATTTCTCCTCATAACCTACTCCTAGCTTGGTTATTAGTTATTTTAATCTGCTGGTTTTTGATCATTTGTTTTCAAGATTGCTGTGAAAACTCTAGGTCCATGGACCTTTCAGCTGTTGCTGTACAAACATAAGTAACATAAGTAACAGACGGCACTTTGAAAATAATGCCTTTTGAGCATCATGTGATCTTTTTCTTATGCAAGCATTCACAGGAGAAGCCATGTCATTGTATGTATACTACTATACATTAATGTACAGCGTAACGTGTTTGTCATCTTGACTGTTGTGATATGTTTCTATACATCACTGTGCATTTAATCATTAGTTATAAAGTTATGGTGTCTTTGACCTGTCTTCCTCCCCTCTCCCCCAGTCGCGGCAAATTGCCCCTCCCTAAGACTGGTTCTGCCTTATGTTTCTTCTTGTTAAAAGGGAGTTTTTCTTTCCTACTGTTGCCAAAGGGCTTGCTCATTGGGGATCATATGACTTGGGGTTTCGGCTGTTTCCTCAGTATTATTGTAGGGTGTTAACCTTACAATATAAAACACATTAAACCTCTCAGGCTCAAATTAAGTTTTTTGTTGCTAATGCACAACCAAGTCCTGCAGTGGTACTTCTGAGTAAAAAAAACTCATGAAATATGTATGTGGGGTAATCAGGTTGTTAGTTTTTAACTGTTGCAAATCGGCAACGTCTGCCTTGAGAGGGTTAAGACTAGAGATGGGTACCGGTATCCGGTGCTATTATGGCACCGGTTCTGACATAAACGGTAGTAACCAGACCGAAAAGCAGCGCACATTTCGGTGCTTTATTTCGGTGCTTTTTTTCCCCTGAGATGTCATACACTTTGGATTCCAGCCAATCATTTTACCTTTGCAAGCATAGTAGGCGGGCCCAGGTACGTACGTTCTTTTAGAGCAGAGCTACAGATTACAAATGCCCAAGGCGAAGCGGTCAAAGTCTGGCTGTACTTCACAGCAAAAGTTGCAAACTCAGCAGCCTGCAACAAGTGCTTTAAGCTGATACTGTGATACTGTGCAAAGGAGGTAACACCTCAAATCCGATGAAACACCTGGCGACGCATAGCGTTTTTTTAAAAGCCAAGAAATGCACCGTATTTGATAGCTTGCTGCGAGACCTCACACCGAGCACATCTACTGCGGGTGTGGTGCCTGTTATCGGACCCGGAGTTAGCAACATCCCCCAAGAACCGGAAGAGGAGAGTCCTGGCCCCTAGCCCTGCCAGTGTGGCAGAAATGATGAGGATGATGATGCAGCAGCAGCCGTTCTTCTCTGCGTGAGTAGCTTAATGTTGTTCGTGTTTAAGCTAACCACGTTATTACATTAATGCATGTAAGGTGAACTAGCAAACACCGTCGTAGTTACATGCGGCTGTCTTCTTGTTTGATGGCAGATGCTCCCTTCACCCTGGCCAAAAAGGCTAAAATGACCAAAGAAAAAGTGGAAAACAGCTAAACATGAGAGGTTTTTGGACAAAGTTTGTGTTTTTTCCATTGTTTAAGCACTGCTTCCAGCCAAGAGTGATACCATATATGCCCCATAGCTGCAGAAAAGGCTAACATTGTTATCTTTTTACAAAAAAACAGCTGAACATGAGAGGTTTTTGGACAAAGTTTGTGTTTTTTCCATTGTTTAAGCACTGCTTCCAGCCAAGAGTGATGCCATATATGCCCCATAGCTGCAGAAAAGGCTAACATTGTTATCTTTTTACAAAAAAACTGCTGAACATGAGGTTTTTGGACAAAGTTTGTGTTCTCCATTCTTTAAGCACCGGTTTGAGCACCGTTTAAGCACCGGCACCGTTTCAAAAGTACCGGTTTGGTACTGGTATCGGATAAAACCTAAACGATACCCATCCCTAGTTAAGACAACTGTTATAGGGATTTGGTGCTATGCAAATAAAATTGAATTGAATAGGAGTTGCTGATCACACTGCTGGCGAAACCATCCATATACCTGTGATTAGAGGCTTGTGCTAGTGACAGTGTTACAGTTAATTAAGTTATTACTTTATTATCTATTGTTGTGAGCCAGCAAAACAACATTTAGTCATTTTGCTCACGCTAACAGGGAGCTCTACACAAATCTGTGCAGCTTTCCTACCACGCAGGATGCAGCTTCACTGATCTTCTTAACCCTCTGAGTCTGATCAAAATCACTACCCTTTCAGCTTGTTCATGGCCAAAAGTGGCCACCTACAGATTAGGTCTGTAATTTTTATTATTTTTGTTTTTTTGCCATTTTTTTTGCATAAAGCTTTTAAGTAACTTCAGTTCTTTCCATAAATATAAAATAATTATTACTTTTTTATTTTTTAACCCTTTAAACACCAGTTTGTTTGTCCACTGCACCAGCTGGACGACAACCTCAAATCTCGCAATTTTATATAATTGCATTGCTACTGAAATTTCTTGTATTATTAATAGTAGAGTCTGCGGCATATAATTGATTCACATCAACATTGATTATAATGCATTGTTATTTTAGTGCAGAGAGAGCAAAAACAAAAAAACTCCCTCTCAGACTGTTTGTGGCCAAAAATGGCCACCCCTTGTTTACATTTACAAAATGCTATAAAATTCATATATATTAAGAAAAATCTCCACTTTTTTTGACTTGATTTTTTAGATTAGTATCAGTGCTGTTCATCAAGACCAAAATTTCAATCAAATTCATAATTTTAACCCTTTAAATACCAGTTAAATCACATAATTTTAATGATTTACATAGGGATAAAAGCATAAAATCCCCATTTTTTTTCTAAATAATACATGCAAACTGATTTATTTTCTAACCATGATGGAGGTTAGATGCATAGCAATAATTAAAAGTATCAATGAGTTTTATGCATCTTTGTTTTTTTGCGCAGTGAGAGAAAAAAAATAAAAATACCTCTCAGCTTGTTCGTGGCCAAAAATGGCCACCCCCTGTTTACATTTGCAAAATGTTATAAAATTCATATATATTAAAACATTTTTCTACTTTCATTGACTTGATTTTTTAAATTAGCACCGCTTCTAGTCATAAAAACCAAAATATAATTCAAATTCTGATATTATACCCTTTGAATACCAGTCAGGTTATGTATTATTATAGTAAAAATAGTAATAAAGTTCACATCTTTTAGCATATAAATGGTGAAACCTAATATGTTTTTTATCATCATTGCAGGTCAGTAACGGGGGGGGGGAATGAATGGCCAAAAGCAATGTCACACATGGTGTGTTAGTGGCCAGTGAGGCAATTTAATGACCAAATAATCCCTGCAATCACCAATAAAATAAAATTTGTAGGCACACTTTCTCCACCTGGTTCAAGGGGCTGCTGTTCCGTTCCTTCCACGCATCCTTTATTCCCCATCATCGACTGCTGGTTCCTTGTGTGTTGCTGTCAAAAGAAGCACATTCCTCCGTTGCTTTGGCATGTGGGATATCGCCGTGGTAGTTTTGGTGAAGCCAAAGACAGACAACAAAATCTTCCTCTGTTGCAACTGGAGGAGCTGGGAGGAAGCTCTGGGTTGTTTCCCCTGTGCCGGTTTTCATCTGAGGAGTTCCTCTGCCAAGGTGCCCGAAGGAAAGACGTTGTCCTCAGAGCTCCTCCGTCAGTTGGAGTCTGAACCCCATGCCTTTTTTACTTCCTGAGAACTTCCAGTGTTGTCATCCAACATGCTATGTATTGGTTTATTCTGGTGTAGGTTTTATCTCCACTTCATCTATAATCCTCCAGTCCTCACACCTTGGCCTCCCGTGCAGGTTTGTAAGGGTGCACAGCAGCTAAAAGATCTCCTTTGTTATAAAAAAGTCAAAAGTAGATCTCAGGCTGCTAATGCAGGAAACTGCATACAGGGTGAGCCCTGGTTTGATACCAGTGGGTACTGGATTGTGGTGCAGTCTCTCTTCAGTAGTGGGACCCACATGGTTTTCCTTTCATGGCGGATCCACTGAGTCGCCGGCTCCTCGGTCTCAGAAAATGCTCCTATGTTCTTTTTTTGGGGGGGGGCTCCACCTCCATGCCCCCCAACCCCAATCCTCCCCCAAAGAAGAGGATTCAGGCACTGGCTAGTACTCATCATCAGTGGTGATGCAGTCAGCCTCTTTGAAGATTGTCCCCTCATCTTCTGGAGAGGAAGTTTCTTCATCTTGGGCAGATGTCTTTTCTTCAAGGACAGAGGACTGCTGCTGTCCTTGCTCTCTGACCAGATCATATAGGCAGTGCTTGAAGCAGTAATGACCTTCTTGCCAAATAGCCAGAATAAATGATCTGGAAGCTGTTAGGCTTACTTACAGCAGTAGCTCTGTCTGCACCTGCAGAAACTCCAGGACACGTTTACAAACAGTGTTTGTTGTTGTTGCGCTCCAGCTGCAGGTTTGAACTCTGCAAAATGTCCTGTGATTGGGGTTTTTTTGTTTTTGTTTTTGTTTCTAGAGTTAATATTTTGGGTATGGTCTCTTTTTATGAAAAATACAAGAGTAAAAGTGCTTTTAAGATGTGCTTCAAAGCTAAGTTTGACTGGGAACCTCAAAGCTCAATAACCTGCATCCACAGAAATTCACTGCAGCCTATGTAATGTTTGATGCGTCATTATTTATTCCAGTCTATCTTGCAAATACATGTTTGTGCTGCAATGTCATGCACAAACACAAACTATTAGATCCTTAAGATCAAACCTGTGTCAAAATTGTTTCATTATTTTGGTCCATTGGAGTGTGGTCAGCCATCAAAGGCTCTACTAGAAACATATTACTAAAAATATTACATGAAATTGCTTGCTTGGCCAAAAATGGGTAAATGATGTAATTTGGTAAAAAACATTGAAAACTACAATTTTCATGTGTTGAGTTTAGAATGAAAGCAATTTTACCTAAATCGCACAATATAGTACTGTCAGTAACAAGGAATCAAAAAAGGTGGTTATAATGGGTTTCAATTGGCCACAAATGGCCACGATAGAACCAAGAGGAACAATTTAGTGTATAGTGAATATTATTGACATTATTAAGGAGCTGATGTTGAAAATTAAAAAATCTGAAAGAAATACACACCTTTGGGAAGTTTCATTCCATTAACAGAACAAAAATGGTTGAAAAGCGAAAAGCAAAGTGGCCACAAATGGCCAGGATAGAGCCCAGAGGGTTCTTAACAAGGTCTTAAACTGATATTTTGAATGTTCACACATCTAAAGTAATTAATTCCACTAAAGTTGATAATTGCAGAGTTAATTATACTTGTTTACATCTTTGGTGGTATAATCAGGAGGCCCTATGTGTATTCATGAGTCCATGATTATGGATAGTTTAACACAGAAGTGTGTTTAGTCCTGAGGCACCTGATGGGGTTAAAGTAAATGACATTAATGCATAATTAATGCTGTTAACAGGGCAATCTCCAAATTGTCAAAACAGGAAAGGCTGGTTCTGCTGAAAAAAGGACATAAATGCTGCGTTAGATTTACTATGTTTAAAACTCCTCTGGGTTAAATTTGTCATATTTCAAACTGTTTGCTGGAAAAATGGTCATTTTATGAAGATTAAAGTTCAAGTCTCTTACCAGCTATATATTCTGTAACTATGTCATTAGGTGCACATGTTCCACTGAAATCAAACTGCAACTACACAGCAAAAATTGGAGTGTTAAAATGTGCTGGAGTAAATGATTTTAAACCTCAAAGTGTGATTTAAACTCTTTCTGATTTAAATTGTACTCAATGTTGGAGTTATTTCACAAAATGTATTCAATCAGTGTTGATTTAACTCTTAAAAGAGAAAATTCTAAATACCTGAACTCTGCACAGAGGTTGGTTAAAAATGTTAACTCTGTCATGAGTTAACTTAATAGCTTTAACTCTGTATAGAGTTATTTTGAACTTAATTTTGAAGAAACTCCCAGTGCGGGCATTTTTCTTCATCGGTTGGAGCCTCATTGAAGAACAGTACTGATTTTGCACCTGCATGCAGTTCTACAGGGTAAGTAGAAATAAGTCAAACTTACTCAGATAGTCACTGGTGCTTTGAAATGTATTTTGTGCATTTAAACAATTTAAACGAAGAAAATATGCTCGCTTTTGGCGCTAGCACTAAAGAGTAAATGCAAACTGTTAATAGCCTCTAACTATGTCAATGTTACAGATCATATTCAAGCTGTTAGTGATGAAAAATACACAAAGCAAACTGCTCAGGCTGGCATTAATGCCCCTCTATTGTTTGATTTTTTTGTAAAATTTGACATGTATTTTGATATCAAAAGAACTGCAAAAATTAAAAAAGGCTTCAAACATGCACTGTTTGGAATGACTCAGGGTAGGCTTTATTTTGTCCTCTTAAACTTTCAGTCTTGCATTTTTATAAAGAATGTTGGTCCAGGTTAAGTATAATTAACACCTGAAGTATGTGAAGCTAAATGAGGATGAAGGACAGTACGACTTTCTGCAATTTAATGTAAAAGGTGTGTAGGGTATTTCTACTTTATCTCGGATAAACAATATGTTCACAATAATATTTAAATGCATATTGTAAGAGCTACTTGGTTGATGCGAAAATATTCAGTGACCTTTTTGGACAAGGCAACGTGATGTTAACAGTATTCTCCGATGATGGTGAGATACACTATAAAGTATAATTAAGCACTTTACATTCAATTGAACAAATTATTTGACGTTTTCTGATCTGTCTTCTGCTTCTGAGTTGTCTGACTCCAACTCAAGCTTCAGCTCACGTGCCTCAACTATAATCTTAGAAGAGGTCCCATGCAAGAAATGAAGAATTAACAATACTGCTGCAGTATCTGCTAAACAGGTTGCTGCAAAGCTTGACACTTACGCTTTGTTTTTTTCCTCTCGAGTTTGTAGAAAGATTCCTTATTGCCAGGTTTTTGCTCAATGTTAATTTTTCTCTTTTTGTTTGTTTTTTCATTTTTAATAGTTAATTGAGACTGTCTTAAGAAGCAAGTCTGGTGGTGACGAAGTAATATAGGAATACCAAGCAACAAACACCATGAAGGATGCCACAAGACGACAGATGGTTAACATACTTGTGGCTCACATGATTGATAATCACGGGTAAGTATTCAGTGTATGTTGTGTTTTTTATACTTGTGCCAAATAAATGCATACTAATTGTCTAAATTCTTTACGTTGCTTGAAGACATTTCACCTCTCATCCGAGAAGCTTCTTCAGTTCTAAGAGCAATTGGTGGAGAGTCCCAGATTTTAAACCCAGTGGGAGTGTCCGCAAGAGGGTCATGGACCCCCTATTGATCCTCTACCTCAGACCTTCCCAAAGTGTGGGGCCCGCCCCCTAGGGGGGGCGCAGAGCCATTGCAGGGGGGGTCGCGGCATGAAAAGGGAAAAAAACAACAAAACAATGCTTGGACACTGCTAGCACGGGGCGCCCACACAAACGCAAAGCAGGAGATGAAGCATCGAATATGTTTCCAAACCAACTTCATTCTAAGCCAAAGACTAGAAAATATGGTGAAGCAAATCTGCCCTTTGGCTTCACCTGCACAAGTGCCGAGGTAGGTCTCCCTGCAGGATTGGTTTTCCCTGGGAGCAGCGCTGGGTTCTTCAAATCACGGACAAACAGGATCCCACATTCTTGATGTTTAGTTCACAAACACTTGTTGTAATGACTAACTACTCCTGACATGTTGGAGATGTTAGCTCTTTATACAGTAAAGTTACAGCAGGATACAAATAACATCAGGCTGATCCTGCCATGATTTGTTCCCCCGTTCAAATCACAGACAAACAGGATCCCACAGCTGTTTATGTTTTTGAACCCATTTTGCACAGAGAGGCATTTTTTGAAAAATGTATTGACAGCAATGTTGAATATTATTACAGGAAAAAAACAACTACATGTAAAATAATCACACCGTGACGCCTCTGCCTTTGTAAATGGAGGGACAGTAACTGCGTGTAAAACCTGCAGACAGTCAGATTAACAGTATTTTGTCTCTATCTCCATTCTGCAATTCATCTCACGTAAACAACAATGTGGCGCACAGCTGATGTGAAAAAAGGCACATACCTTTGACGTTGCGTGACGAACTCTGTATTCCTCGTCCACACGTAAACGCAAAAAATGAGTTTTAAAAATCTCCGTTTTCGGTGATTCCAAACGCCGTTTACGTGGATGAAACAGCTGCGTGTTCAAAAACACCCGTGTAGGTGCGGACGCAGCGTGAAAGAGTTAGTAGTTTATTTTATTACTACCTGCAGATTACTTGTATTTGCTTAATTGTTTACTAAATGTTTGAGGTGTGAAATAAACCGCAATTGAGCAAAATATGGGCGTGTGGGGTTGGAGGATGTGTTTGCGCGTGCGCGCGCGGGGTGGGGGGCGCGACCATTTTTCTGTAAAACAAAGGGGGGCCCAGCGAAAAAAGTTTGGGAACCACTGCTCTACCTAATCACATGAGCCAAGGTGTGAAAACAGGTGTGGGTCCCAATCAGCCAGGGTTTCGGGTGAGCTCATTGCGAAACCTGGCCCCACCCTATCATGTGATTTCCTGAGGTCAGGAATTTTGTGTTATACAATATAAAATTGTTTAATGATAGACATAAAATTATCTGATATTTTGTTATGACCTAAATCTGACAAAATATTTTGTGTTTTCACTTATCCAGCAGCACTTCTATGATGCAGGATACATTTCTCGGCGCCTGAAAACTGTCCAAAGAAAGATTCGTCGTGGATCTCCAACACCACCTAATATGTTTACAGTAGTGATGTGACGTTCTGTATCGAGGCTTCGAAGCTTGTGTCGAGTAATGGAGGGGGCGTTTCCGCGATGCGCGTATCGAGGCTTGCTTCATTTATGGGAGGAGCTGAAAATGATGACGTCCGAAGCCTCGCTGCCCGGCTGTACCACGTGACTGGTTCATGAAGTGGTTCGAACTTTGCCGCGAGCTATGACAGCGATATAAACCCCTCAGACTTCATTCAAAATGTGGGTGTTTGATGGAGAGTTGCGGTTAGTGAGAGTTTGGAGACAGTTTGGAGGTTTATGAGCGTGAGGAGAGAAAGTCAGGAGAGAATGGAGCCAGCTAAGAAGAGGAGGATGTCCTCCCCTGTGTGGGAACATTTTGATCTTATTCCTCCCAACAAGGTATGTAAATTTCTACAGAAGATGTATTTTCATAATACTGATGGTGCAATACAATTTATGTTAAGCGGCTTTACTTTTGTACAAGGTGAAGTGTTTGCTATGTGCCAGGGAGCTGGGATATAACAACAACACCTCATCCATGCTTAGGCACTACAGAGCTTTGCATGAGGATAAGGGGAACACCGATTGTGGAGCAAGACCAGGTGAGCCATCAAATGTCATGATAATATAGCATGCAGTAATGTTACTAAATGATATAACAATATTATACAACTGTAATAAGTTACGTGTGTGATATTTATATTTGTGCTTTGTCTTTATTGTCTTTCCTCAGGAGAACAATCTCAAATAGATGAAGACCTGGTTAGCATGGTGATTGAGGACTCCCAGCCATTTAGCATTGTGGAGGACAAAGGATGTAAAAGATTTGTTAAATCATTAAATCCTAGCTATGTTCTCCCCACTAAAAGGTCATAAAAGCAGTGAAAATTTAGTTTTTACAGAATAAAATGTGAACAGGCAGGACTGAGGCCTCAGTGTGTAGCTGTCCATACCTCAACGTTACAAAAGCACAACTACTGTCCACACCCCAACCACACCTCACCTCACAGTAAATGATCATTTCCATTTTAAGCATTTCCAAATAATCATTTTCCATACTGCCAGTATAAATATACACAGTATACTGCATCACTACAATATACATGTTTTACACACTCCTTTTGTTGTTGACATTTACAGGCTGTGTGCAAAAGGCCACACTCTTCAAATTCATGCCAAATAATATTTTTATGTCCAGCAGGTGTCCTACTAGAGCAAATGAAGCTTCAAGAAGCTTTGTGCTGGGGGGAACCAATTGGATGAAAAGCTTCAGTGCTTCATGGAGCTTCATCTGCCCATCACTAGTTTACAGACAGTTCTTCAGGTGACCCAAATCCCCAAAGGACTGTGAGTGTTGTACACCAGCTTGATGGGGATGCTTGCAAGGAGGACATGTCTTTGCTCAAACATACTACAGACAACTCTGTGATTTTCCAGAAGATGAAAGACACATTTCAGCAGCGTCAGAGGCTTATTAATGACCCAAGCAGAAGTGTTGATATCCTATCCACCTTTCCAAGACTCCTGGATACAAAAGGACTGGTAAGGTAGAATTGATTTGTTTTAAATAGAATTTGGAGCTAGCAGTTGTTTCAAATACAATTTTCTTTCTCAAAGGTGGAGCAAGACTTCACTCTCCTGTTCGATGACGACACATCCTCCAGGTTGCTTCAGAAATGGAAAACGTTCTTCAGGCCAAATGTCATAAAAGAGGTTAAGAAGCTCACGTCAACACCAGAGTTGCTTCGCTTGGTGCAGTCAGCAGAAGGTCACCCAGAAAATCATCGAGATGATTCTACAAGTGAGTTGTATTTTTTGTATATTAAAGGTTAAAGCTGCATTCAGGGGCAAATATAAATTTGTCTCTGGCAGGTTTCGGTTAAGATAAGATAAGATAAAACTTTATTAATCCCTCGGGTGGGTTCCTCTGGGAAATTCTGTTTCCAAAAGCACAGCACCAATAGAAGTTACAGTTACAGAATATTATATATATACACATATACATACATACATACATGTATATATATATATATATATATATATATATATATATATATATATATATATATATATATACACATATATATATATATATACATACATACATACATACATATATATATACATACATACATGTATGTATGTATGTATGTATATGTGTATATATATATATATATATATATATATATATATATATATATATATATATATATATATATATATATATAGACACACACACACACACACACACACACACACACATATATATAAATACAATATATGAAGGGGATAAATAGAATAAATAGGAATAAAAATACAAGTGGATTGCACATTTCAAGTATGGAGTCTATTGCACCGTTGACTATTAACAAAAGTATTGCACAAAAGGTAATTGCACAGTGAGGTGAAGAGGCACTACAGCTTAGTTGTTCCCCCCTCCTTTGTCCTCCTGTCTCCCCTCCCTCTCCCCTCCAGAGAGGAGTTAAACGGTCTGATGGCGTGTGGGACAAAGGAGTTTTTAAGTCTGTTGGTTCTTGTCTTGGGGAGAAGCAACCTGTCACTGAACAGACTCTTCTGGTTGTTAATGGCCGTGTGCAGAGGATGCCCAGCATTGTTCATAGTGTCCAGCAGCTTCTTTAGTGTCCTTTTCTCTGCCACTGTCACCAGAGTGTCCAGCTTCATGCCGACCACAGAGCCAGCCTTCCTGATCAGTTTCTCCAGCCTGGATGAGTCCTTCTGGTTGTGTGCAGGCAGGAGTTGGACCCAAAATGCAGGCTCTCAGACATGAGGGATGAACTCAAAAATCACAGCTTTATTGGCTGGCCAGGAAAACGCATGCGACACGAAAAGTACACTAAACTGGGAAAGAATGAACTAAACTCACGGGGAAAACACACAGCGAAATACAGCCATGAGGGACAACGTGACACTGACACAGAGAAACACAGGGCTCAAATACACTGGGGAATAACGAGGGAATGAGACACAGAAGGAGAGCACAGCTGGGGGTTATCAGAACTGACAAGACAAGGAAGCAAAGGAGGATACACTCACATGAGACACAGACCTTCAAAGTAAAACAGGAAGTATAACACTGAGACACGGACTAGACACGGTGGAGACAGAGCAACTAAAAAAAACAGGGACATAAACCATAAGGCAGAGAACTCTAAGAAGCAAAGGCTAGAGATGAAATAATACACAGAGGGAACACAAGGCAAGTTTATTTATACAGCACAATTCAACAACAAGGTGATTCAAGGTGCTTTACAGAGACATTAAAAAACAAATAAGAAGCATGATTTAAAATTGATTAAAAAAACAGTAGATAAAATCAGTAGTTAAAATGTAAGTTTTGAAATTTAAGCTTAAAAGTGTGGATCTGGTGCTTTATTCAAATGCAGCTGAGAACAGGTGAGTCTTCAACCTGGATTAAATAAACTGAGTGTTTCAGCTGATCTGAGGCTTTCTGGGAGTTTGTTCCAGATATGAGGAGCATAAAAGCTGAATGCAGAGTCTCCGTGTCTGGTTCTGACTCTGGGAACTGATAAAAAACCGGATCCAGATGACCTGAGGGATCTGGAAGGTTCATACTGGGTCAGGAGGTCACTGATGTATTTTGGTCCTAAACCATTCAGAGCTTTATAGACCAGCATCAGAACTTTAAAGTCTATCCTCTGACGGACAGGCAGCCAGTGTAAAGACCTCAGAGCTGGACTGATGTGGTCCACTTTTTTGGTCTTAGTGAGGACTCGAGCAGCAGAGTTCTGAATGAGCTGTAGCTGTCTGACTGATTTTTTAGGTAGACCTGTAAAGATGCTGTTACAGTAATCGAGCCTGCTAAAGATGAATGCATGGACTAGTTTTTCCAGGTCCTGTTGAGACATCAGATCTTTTATCCTTGAAATATTCTCAAGAAACTAGACTCAAGGGAGTAACTAGTTTCTTTCTAGTTTTTGCTCTTAGAATATAATACAACAAGGTTGGCAACCATACCTCCTCGCTGTCAGGCATCAGAAGAGCAAGACTGACACCTTCTACATCACCATGGATAAGCATCTCATCCATGCCAGGCAAGCCCCTCACGTGGGGCATTTGATGAACTTTTAAAAGCACGTTTTGTGTTTAATTTGTCCCAAGATAATATAAAGCTGAAGTTGTTATTTGCAGTGCAGTGGAAGAAGACATGTCTGTCTTTTGCCAAACAAGTGATTTACTTTTGGTTGAAGATGACATTTTATTTATGGAAAACAGAGTGTTTTGATAACCATCTATATGTATTCAGAGTTGTACATACCGAGGAGAGATGCATAGTGAAAATGTCAGATCTAAAGTTTTATAAACCTTTTGATATGCAAAGGTCAGACAGTGTTTCAGATTAGACAGTGTACATTGTACCCTCTTAAAAAAAATTTATGACAAAATAAATGTCCATTTGGGAAAATGTATTGTGTGCAATGTAATTCTTTCTCAGAATTTAATTTGAACACTTTTCAGTGTAGAAAGCCTGACACTATAGCCAACACTAACCAGAAGGTTAAAAATTGTCACTTATTCAGTCTCTAAAGTGTTATTTTAAATCTGTTTTGAGAGTTAAAACATGAACAGTGTTAAATATTTTAACTATTTCAAAAATATTGATTTAACTCTAAAGAGTGTGGAGCTATATAAACCCTGAAAAAGTGTTGAAAATGACTGTGGGAGTTAATCTAACACTGGTCGTTTTGCTGTGTAGTGAGTGCATTTAGGCATGTAAATAGAATTTACATGCCTAAATGCAGAATTCTGTTTTCTGGGTGTAATAGTGGATGACAAGTTAACATGGAAATCACATATTGAACATGTTAAAAGAAAGTTGGCTAAAAGTATTTATATCCTGGGCAATGTTAGATATATATTAGATTACAAGACAATGAGAATATTATATTTTTCATTGTTTCTACCCTATCTGAGCTATTGTGTTGACGTATGGGGGAATACATACGTGACTAATATGAAACCATTATATTTATTACAGAAGAGAGCGCTTCGAATTATGCATAATGTTAAATATAGAGAACACACTAATAATTTGTTTATAAAATCGAAATTGTTAAAACTAGAAGACATAGTGAAATTACAGACTTTAACTATTATGTTTAGGGCGAAAAATAAAACACTACCTCTTAAGTTACAAAGTTTATTTGTATTGTGTTCAGAAAATGGGGACGGCAGAAGGAAGTTTTATTTTAAGCACCGGTTTGCTCGAACCACACAAAGGCAAATGTGTCCAACAGTCACAGGCATAAGAAACTGGAATTCTCTCAGTGATCATCTTAAGTGTTGTATAAATGTTTCTCAATTTAAAATCTGCTATAAGAATAAAATGATAAACCAATATGAAGAAGTTGAAAAGAATAGAATTTAATTGTAGAAAAATGATCCTTTTAGTTTGATATTTAGTGGTATTGTTCATTGTTGAGTATATTGTTCTGTTTGCTTTGTTTTGTTTTGTTATGTGCAGAAAATTGTCAGAGTGTAATTTTGGTTGCCTACTTGTATTATCACAGATAGGGGGCAGGTATCAATAAGAATTTATTCTTCTTCCTGCTCCTTTTCATGCATGGAAACAGTGTTACTTTAATTGAAAGGAAGGTTGTGTATGGGAATGCATTACTGCTGTACCATGTGTGAAACAAAATAAATAAATAAATAAATAAATGTGGTGGATCATAAATTTGATTAGTTTTGGAGTTGTACATCTCTGTTCCCTATATTTTGTGTCATGTCTTTATTATTGTTTTATTTGTTGTTTTGACTGTTTTGCTTTATGTGATATGCAGTGGGAGTGTAGAGGGGGATAAGTAGTGAAAGTTTTGCCTGGGTTGATTGTGCGTCGATCTATTGGTAATGCCTCGGGGCTGCAGTAGGTGGATTTGCCCGTCTCCTCCTTCACTCAGTACAGACGAGAGCTGTGTGTCTGTGCCATCCTTTCACCTCTCCTCACTATTTCCTCTGTTTAAGGTAGCTGCCATCCACAGAACTGTATAAATGTTAGTGATGGAAATTCCGGCTCTTTTTAGAGAACCGGCTCTTGAGGTTGTTTTGTTGCTTTAATTAATTTATTATCAAAAACAATATAAAATTATGCACAAAAGGAATTACTAATGTAAAAAAATGTGGGTTATTTATATACGTTTATATATAAATATATGTGGTGGCCCCCAGAGACAAAGCACGTACAAACTCCAAAACACATTTCTAGCGTTAACTGAACTTCCAAAGCAGAGCTACCTACATCACTTAAATTACACAATTGAAAGCATGTGTGTATTGTTTGTGTATTTATACACAAACACTCATATATATTCAAATAATTGAAAAACAAAATTGCATTTACCTGTTACTACCACACACCAAATCCAGTCGTTGGTACTTCCTGGCTTGTTCCTTGTCCATCCCGGAGCACTTCCGTTGTGTTTTGGAGTTCGTACGTGCTTTGTCTCTATGGACCGCCGTAAATATACTTTTATTTATTCACTCCACATAAAATGTAATAAATAAATCATATATTACAAAAACCAACTAATCACATTTTAACTTTTGACTATTTAAATTTTCAGCTTTTTCCTTTTAAACAAATTAAAAGTGAAATAAAACAAAACACTGCAAACCACAACACAATTAAATATAAATTAAAATATGAAAACAAAAAGAAGATGCATATTCTCTGTCATATGGGCCTGGGATGATTTTTTTGAGAGAGTGTTTGTCACGATCCTGGGTCTTATGACCCAGTGTTTTGAGTTTTAGTTCATTTTGATGTTTATAGTATGTTTAAGCTCATTAGGTCTCCTATGTTCATTTGCTTATTAGTTCCCCCTTGTGTTTCCAACCCATGTTAAGGCTCCCCTGCTCTTCATGTGTTTCATGTCTGTGTCTTACGTTGTCAAGTTCTGGTTGTCATGTCTGCGTCTCATTATGTTTCCTACTTTATTTTGAAGAGATCTTGTGTTTTTATATTATGGGTTATGTTTTGAGTCCTTTGTTGTACTGTTTCTTGTTTCCTTAGGTCTCAGTTATGGTTATCATAGGTTTAGTTCTTTGGCTTTGTAATATGGCTTCCCTGTGTTCCATGTTGTGTCTACTGTGACGTTTTTGTACCATGTTTCAGGTTCCTATGTTCCGTCTCCCCAGTTGCTGTTAAGTTTACATGTCTAGAGTTCAGTCAGTATGTTTCCTGTTTTATTTTGAAGAGGTCTGGTGTTCCTGTGTTCAGCGTGTTTAGTTTTACTCTTCCACTGTGACGTCGTTATGTTCATGTGTCAGCTGTTTCTCCATGTGTTCCCACTTCCCTCATTATCCTCCTGTGTGTATTTAGTCCGTGTGCTCTCAGTCATTCTTTGTCAGGTCGTCTGCTCATCCATGTCACAACTTCAGGCATCTATGTCAGTTCACCATGTTTAAGGTTTTTTCATGTTTAGTTTTAGTTCACCCAGTTTAGGTTATTGTTTAGTTTCACCAATGCCCTTTTGTTTGTACCCTCTTTGCTAGCCTCAATAAACGGCTTGTTTTTTGTTAAATCCAGGCCACGTTCAGTTTTTGGTCTGCGTTTGAGTCCTCTTTTGCAAACACATACAGTCTGCCCCAGCCAGACTGTGACAGTGTTTTCCTGCTTGGAATTGCATACATAGGATTCACTGCATGCATAAACTTTCTGAATCCTTTATCATCCACAACTGAAAATGAAAATAGTTGTGGATGATTACTATACCTTTCTAATGTGACGTTGTTGTCCCTGGCTCTCTCTCTCTCTCCCTTCAAAGAGTCGGCTCTAAGAGCCGTTTCGTTCACGACCGACACATCACTAATAAATGTGGCAGCACGTGTTACTGTTGATTATTAGCCATTATCATTGTTCATTGTAACGAAAGACGTGAATTGTGCTGTTTTTGCCGAGAAGTTCCAGTTAAAGTCCATTGCTGTGTATGCTAGTTTTCGCTAGTACTCTGCCATATTGTGTCATGATTTTTCTGTTACTGTCTGTATGGGGTAACTACTGAAAGACATACAGTATTATAAGACATACAGTATTAACCGTATTATTTCATTGCTGTGGAAAGTTAGTGACTATGTCAGCTAACATATGTGAATTAAAAAGATGTTTTTGTCCAATGTTAAAGTTCATGTTATCTAAAGTATTCTCATCAGCTAATGCAGCAAACAATGGTGACTTAGTTTGGACTTAGTTTGTTGTCCTGAGACTGAGTGCATCCATACAAAAGAGAATATTGGAGTGAGAGTGAGAGCTGCGTGTCCGTGCCATTCTTTCACCTCTCCTCACTATTTCCCCTGTTTAAGGGCACAACATAAACACAGTCAAGTGATTTAAGTGAGTTTTCATAGCTGTTGCTATCAGTTGAGCCACACACCCTGACTATTTTATCTAATTCAGGAGTATTTTGGAACTGACTGGACATCAACTCGTCTGACAAAAGCTAGCTAACAGACAATAAACCATGTGAAAGTTGGACCACAACAATGCCAGACATTTTCCTGCATTTTCCGTTTGTTTTGGTAACAGCTTAATTTAAAATGAAGAAACTGCAATGTATTAAAATTAAACTAACCTGTGCTTCCAACTGCTCAGTGTAACTTTCACTCTTAAATCCCCTCCTACAAACTTTAAATATATTTCAGTATTCTGCAAAGATCAGATGGGTTATGTTTGCATCTGGCAATAAATACTTGTATGTTGTCTGAGGAGCTTGGAAAGAATGTTTTTTGTATGTTTTTTCTCTCTTTGTGCTTTGTTTGTGTCATTTTTCCTGTTGTGAAGATAACTTTTATACATGAAAGTAGCTCAAGTCAAGTCTGAGTTACAAACCAGTAGAGAGTGATAGGGACCAGCATAGGAGAGAATCCAGTTCTTGGCTGAGGTGACTGAGATCCAAGGCTCCTGCCGAGAGCACAGAGCATGAGGTCACACAAAGACAGGCTAGCAGCGTACCTAATAGGGAGGCCAATTTACCACAACCGTAAGCTGACAATCTGGCAAAGACTGAAGGTCTGCACTGGTCTTAAATGCTGCCGCAGGTGAGGAGAAGGTGGACCTGGGGCCCAAAGCTCTGCCCGGAGGTGGAGTCGACATCTCAGGAGAGAAGTGGAAAACTACTCCAGGAAGACCAAAATGCACCGGATCATGACAGACAGTCACAGTATTTCAGTTTAATAGAGGCAGCGTAATGAAGAGGCGTTTCATTACTTGTTCAATTTGCATATGGTGCAAATATTACATTGAATATTACAGATGGTGTACGATAAAGAGATAGAATCAGCCACAAATGTAATTGATTATAATGTGTTTTATGGAAGTGTAATGTATATTTGCAGTTATTGTGAATGTGGGTGCTGATTTATAGTATATCGCTCACCTTATTTCTCCTTTGTCTCGTCCTGGGGCAAAAATGTCCCAGGGGTTCTATTTGGGATTTGTAGGGTTGTATGTTTTAAATGTAATTACAGGGTTATGGGTAGATTGAGGTGATATTTTTATTTTCAAATATAAATGTTTACATGGCTAATTGTCTTTTTGTAAAAGTGTTTGAACACCCATGGCAGGTTATGAGCAGGGTGTGTCTTATCAGCACCAGGTATAGTGCGGCCCGTTGCAGAATTAAAGCGTTTTGTTTGCTTTTCTGTTGGTAGAGGCTCCACAGAGCTGCAATGATTAGAGTCTTGTTGCTCAATGGTCATTCATCACCCTATTTGGGATGGGGTGGAACCAACACCTTGTTGAATCTAGGCCACAAAGAATCAGGGCGGTTCTTAAGGCAGAAGGGGTTCAACATGGTACCAGCAGAATGTATCTAACAGAGTGTTCAGTGAGTGCATGTCAAAATGTGGGATTTCTTTTTATTCCACATTATTTACTATGAACACCAGCATCCATCATGCCGGCTTTGACTTCAACATCTCTGTTGTAGAGAGTAGAAAAATGTATTTCATAAAGTTTAAAAAAAACACGTGCAGCTGGTCTCTACACCCTGACATAGCACAAAATCTATGTGTGAATTCTGTAGCAGCCAGTTTATCCCTATGCAACTCCTACAGCTTAGCTGAATTTTGTGTGAGGCTGATTAATTCTGTCCTCAATCTAGCAGAGCACAGAACATACCAACATATCTGACATGAAGAGAGACAAATGTGATTAAGACAGCTTGAAAACATTTAGAGAAGAGCTTCTTTTCAAAGTCTATACTTGATTGTTAAAAGTAACATCAAAAGTTTGACAGTTAAACTAATAATACCGCACTGTGCCATTGACACCGACTAATGGAATTGTGTTTCAACAGGAAAACTAAGATTTGTACCCTTAAAACATTGGTTTCGAGCCTGCGATGAGTATTTATATGCACTGTGGATATGCTGGAGGAGAAACAGTGTTAAAAGTCAAATTAGGAGTCCAGTAACATTTAGCATCTGCTTCCAAAGCTCCTCATAGCCGCTCACAGCCACGTTATGGGAGGGGATATGAGCAATTTCTTTTAACTTTGTTTTAAAATCTATTTATGTTTTGTCCTCACACGCACAAAAGATTGTCAGTGAGACACAAACTGCTGACAGTGACGCCATATCATGCAACTCGCAGCCAAATATTACCCATAATTCTCCTCCAAAGTGACTCCCAAAACAGCTGCATATGAAACTGGAAGGTTCAAATTAAAATTTCATCATTTGTTTTGAATCCCCCAGTATGACCGAGGGAAGAGTGCAAGCCAGTGTGTAGTAGTGCAGGAAACTCCCACTCCAGATGGCTGCTGTGTGTGGTACCCTAATGAACACAGCACCCACGCATGGACCCTGGTATGTAGTTAATGAACGAGGATGCACATGGCCTGGGCGCAGCTCGTATGCTGTCTGGAGGACAGCCACCTGTAGAATGTGATCTGTGCGAGAGGAAAATTATACAACAGCATCTGGTCACTGGGAACCAAAGATGCAGAACAGCTGGGATGCCATGAATGGGCACAGACAGAAGTCCTCCATTCACTTAAATCACTGGAGGTTTTACATGTTTCTCTGCATAATATCTCAGTTTGACTCACACGTCTGCAGCTCGCTGTTATTTTCATTACTGCCACTGCTGCACTTGCATAAACGGTAAAAGGTGATTAACTCAAGACCTAGAGCAGAGGCAGTGTTACACTTTATGTTGTTACCCTAACACAGAATGCAGTCATGGCTGGCTATTTGAAGTATTTCAAAGAAACCTAAAAAGACAACTGAGGTTTCGGGTTTTTATTCTAAATTTGCAGAAAGGGACATATTTAGAATTTTGATAAAAGCATCATAAAACTATTTCTATGCCAACTCTACACCAGTAATGGGATAGACTGTTCCAGTCAAAGTCCCATAAGAAATGAAAGTCCAGTAAATACTAATATAATAATAATAATGTGTATGTGTTAGCCCCCGTAGGGAAATTACTCCTCTGCATTTAACCCATTCACCCAGTGAAGCAGTGGGCAGCCACCAATGCAGCGCCCGGGGAGCAGCGTGTAGGGACGGTACCTTGCTCAGGGGTACCTCAGGGTAGCCGTTCAGTGGAGTCGAACCCCGACCTTCCAATCATGGGGCGACCACTCTACCTACTGAGCTATCAGGGGCAAAGCTGCAGTTTGCAGTTTCTTAACTGCATAACTGATTTATGCAGTTAAGAAAAGACATGTTTTTTTTTTAACGCATTTAGAATTTGGACAAGTTGGACTGTTAGTTGTGTGACATTACAGGGATCATGTGCCACTTTACAACTGTGAGAAACTGAAAACAACCAGTCCCAGCTAAAATCTTCAGCTAAGAGGATTTCATAAAAATTTAAGGTAGATTTTAATGAAATTCACTCAGTGATATTAATGCCTCAGGGCCACGTTATCACCAATTTAGCCTAAAATAGTGATAAAAATGGTGTTAAAGGCAAAAACAAACTTAGATTACTAGATTACTGATAGATTACTAACAGATAATAGTTTGGCAACCTGGGTGTGCCCTCCTTCTGTCCATATGATAGTTGGGATACCGTCCAGACCAACCGCATACCCTGGATAAGCAGAGGAAGATGGATGAATGGATGGCTATTGATAACTACCATGCAAGGCTAGCTAGAACTAGCTGAAATCAGTCAATCAATAAGTAAATACAATAAATTAAAACAAATCGCTGTTGTGTGTGGCGGCAAAGTCTAGGACGAAGCCAGCAGACGTGTTTGTCTCTAACTGCTGCATCTGTAACAAAACACACTCAAAAAGCACAAAACCTGAAAGAAAAAACAAAGGGAGTTACTCAAAAAGAAGCATATATCTTTTCTGTAGTGTAGTGTGTATGTGTGTGTGAGAGAGGCTGGCCATACCAGGTGTATGATGTGTGACAGACGTGACATGAGCAGGTGACGGCTCGTAAACAGTGCTGACGTCAGGTGAGGCGATATCAATAACACAGTATAAACTGGCATGAGTTTAAAGCTGTTTGAAGCCAAGAGGAAAAGGTAAAGCTGATGCTAAGCCTGACAGCAGAAGGCCTATTCCACCTTGCACACAGTAGTGCAGATGAGTGACAGAGAGCCCCCTGCTATAGCATGATAAGCTGATCTGAGTGCCAGAATTAGGACACTGAGTGCTGTTGGCACGACATATCAAATTACAGCTACTGAGTGGAAGTACTACTGAAGATGATGATGCTCTCTTTTAATCTGAACAGTGGAAAGGTGCAGTAGCAAATTGTGGTATGATACAATAAAAACTAAAATTGGATATGATATTAGATCTGCACGCTCAGTAAGACTTATCTACCGATACCTTTAGTACGCTGACATTTTCTTCATGGAGGTTCATTCTTGACCTTTAGAATTAGAATGCATAACGAAATCTAAGCTGAAACGTCTAATCTGTCAGCCTTGTTGCATATTCTGTTTTCTTTATCAGATATTGAGCTGAAGACATGATGTCACATCCAGGTAAGCCTCTTTTGAATTACATTTAAAAGCAGTGTTTCTCTCCACTTCCAAGAATAGGTTTAAAAATGTCCTTTTTGACAAATCCCCATTGTTAGGGCTGGATCAGGTGACCCTGAATCCTCCCTCATTGCACTAATAAGGGATGTTTAGGGTTGGATGTACTAAGTGTTTCTTCTTGTCTCTCAATATACACTTTTGCATTTGATCACTAGTTATTATTACTCTCTGGATCTCTCCCTGTGTCTGTTGTCCTGTCTTCGTTCTCTCGCCTCCAACCAGTCGGTGGTTCCCCCTCCCTTTCCCAGAAATGTCATCCTGTGAAAAATGAGTTTTTCCTTAAAAAAGTCACCAAGAGCTCGCTTATATGGAATCATCTGATTGTTGGCGTTTTTTCTGTGTTAGTGTTTTTAACCTTACAATATAAAGAGAAGACTTTTGTTGTGATTTGGAACTATTTAAATAAAACTGAATTAAAGTGAATTAAATGAACTGCAAACACAAACCTGAATTACCTCTTCAAGTTTTAAGTTTGATTTGTGCGACCATCACATTCTCTCACTTTGAATATGAATTTCGTTAGAATTAATACTGCCTTATTAGAAGCATTACCATTGCCAACACAGTAAAACGTTTATATATTTAGGTTTGAGAATTGTTGAAAAACTGAAACTGGTAGCACTTTCTTTTACAGCTCAGTAATAAAGGGGTAATAGTAGGGAAACAAGGGGAAATAAGAATGGAATAATGTGGTAATTTCTAGGTTATTACCATGCAATTACCAAAGTAATAACCACTTAATATCCAGCTAATATCATGGTAGTAACAAGGTAGCTTGTTTAATTCAGGGTTGTGAGGGGCACAACACCACTGTCCTGCACCACCTTCATCATTGATTGACCCCAAACCATCCAAAGATATATATAGGCGGTCTATCCTTCAAGCTCGGGTCCTCTACCAGAGGCCTGGGAGCTTGAGGGTCCTGCGCAGTATCTTAGCTGTTCCTCGGACTGCGGACCTTGTTGATTCTGGCGACATCCAGAATCAACCTCTAGTTCTCGATCCATATTTACAATAATAATGATCAGCTTATTTTATGACAATCTTACTTTTATGCAGCCTTAGATTTTTTGACTACTCTAAGTATTATCAGGCCCAACAAATACAGGCCCATATCTAAATAGTGTGCTCTAGCAAACGTTCTAGAAAAGTTTATTAGTGAACAACTGAAAGACCTTCTGGACAAAAATTCAGTTCTTTCTCAGCATCAGTCAGGATTCAGAAACCAACACAGCACAATAACTGCTGCTATTAAAGTGGTTAATGACATCATTGATTCAATGGACTGCAAACAATTCTGTGCTGCTCTTTTTCTTGACTTGTCAAAGGATTTTGATACAGTTAACCATCCTATTTTAGTAAATAGACTAAACAATGTTGTCTGTCTGTAAATGCTGTAAGTTGGTTATCAAATCAAAGAACACATTGTGTCCGTGCTGCTGGATCTTCTTCCTCTTTTCTCCCAGTATACATATTAGGACCACTGCTCTTTTCTCTCTTTACATAAACAACCTTTGTGATAATTCCATCTTTATGCAGATGATACACTTATCTATTGCTCATCTCCTTCAATAGCACAAACCCTGCTGTTTCTGCAGTCTGCCTTTGATGTTGTTCAGTTCCATTTAATTCAACTTAAGTTGGTGTTAAATCCAGAGAAATCCAAGTTCATGTTATTCTCAAATGGCAAAGAGTTGTTAGCTACGTCTCCTAAGATTAAAACTATTCCAGGAAATGAAATTGAAATGGTCACATCTTACAAGTATCTAGGGATCATTATAGATCAGAATTTGTCATTTAAAACTCACATTGAAAGGCTTGTGTTGAAGTTAAAACTAAAACTAAGTTACTTTTTTAGAAATCAATCCTGTTTCTCCCCCCAAGAGCGAAAACACTTGATTTATGCAACTTTAGAAAGCAGACTGCTTTATATATAAAGCAGTCTGCCACCTACTGGCAGACTGCTTTGCAGTTTTGCATTTTTGCATTTGACAGTTTTGCATTTTGCAGCTGTTTTCTGCTTTTTACACAGAAACTACCCGAGGTAATTGCATGGTAATGACTTAGAAATTACCACACTTTCTAGTTCCAAATGTTTTCCCTACTATCACCCCTTTATTACCAAGCTGTAATAGAAGTGCTGCCCTCTAGAGCACAACACACCTTGACACTGCTTTGACTGTTACTGTCCTTTCTTTTACATTTCTATCCATAGTTTATTTTTTCAGTGGTCCTGTGTTTAAAATACAAAATAAAAAACAATAATAAAAAAACAATATAAAAAAGAAAACTGTGCAAGTACTTAGTGTTAAAAACTATTTTTAGTAGTTTGGAAGTCTTCTAACCATGTTTCCTTTTTTCCCTTTATCTGAAGTCTGCTTGCCTGGGTGCATCTGTTAATCTCTACCAAAGACTGATGGGCTATGAGGCTATGCTGATTTACGTCATTTCTCATGACTTGTCTCTTGTCTTGTGGCCAAATGAATGGAGTGGGTTAGAGATTTTTTTTTTTACCAGCTGTTAAAGTAAGAATATGGAATGTACTGGAGTAATAACGTAGAGTGAGTCAAGTGTAACGATGGTCTTATGAGGAACATGTAATGCAATTGTGCCAAAAAAGTGTTTGGAGTGTATTGTGCCTTCTTACAGTGTTTGAGACAATCACTCATCTTATCCGTATCTGTTGTTTGCACGTGTCGTATTATGACAGAACCACTAAGTACACAGAAAATCAGTCTTCTTTAGTATTGTGACAGCTACTAATAAAAAAAATCCAAAAGATTCGTATTTAAATGTAACAGGTAGTGCTGTCAGTAAGTTAAAGATAACTGACAAGGCTCAGACACAATTTCAAGGACTCAGCTGTAATGGTAAAATTCTAGTTTTCAAAGCTAACATTTAGACTTAGGTGTTAGAACTTCACTGTATGATTTTTGTGTAACCTTTGCATGCTTAGATGCAGTATGTGTATGTGTCAATATGACCTTGTGAAAACTGCTTAGCTTTGCTTAACGAGGTTTCACTATCTTATCTGCTAATTGTTATGGCGTAGAAGGACGAAAGTCCAAAGACGACCAGTTCCAGGAGCTTCCTGGGAAAAGATAGCGGGAGTCGCTCTCTGCCCAGCAACAGCCCGTGAGTCAAAACCCTGTAGTAACTGAAAAATACAGAGAGTTGTGTGTGAGGGTATAAAAGGGACACTGCCCCATGACTGTGAACTGTGATGTTTAATGTGTGTTGGCTCTCCTGCATGCAGTAATTAAAATAGCTTGACCACAGCTGACTGTGTTGCAGACTTTATTAACAGAAAATCCCACAACACAGCTTAAGATATTCAAAGGAAAAAAGCTAACTAGAAATTCGGGAGTAGCAACACAAAGAACTTTCAGGAAAACATGAAATGACTTGAAAATATGACCACTGGAAAACAAAGAGAAGTTAGTCTTTGGGTGGGCGATTTACCGATCAGACACAAGCATGGCAAAAGACAAAGGGAGCTTAATGTCAAATGTACAGGTAAGTAAAGTAAAAGGAGAAAGGTGATTTAAAAAAGAAGCATATGGTGCCTGAAAGGAAAGCTAAAGTCATGTGATGACTGCAGTTACAGCCATATTAGGTAATATCTACCAAACATCACAGTGCAACAATAGAGACTTATACATAGCACTACACTTACACTAGTGATCAAGTTTTGAACACCCCAATATTTCCAATTATTTATTCCAATTCAAATCATTCAAGTCCAATAAATAGCTTGAATGATACAAAGGTAAGTTGTGAAAAAAAGGTAAGGTTAGCCAAAACTGAAAAATAATGTACATTTCAGAATTATACAAAAAGGCCTTTTTCAGGGACAACATGGTTAACTGTTTAAAGCAGTTCTGCAGCAATGAGGTTGATCAAGCCTTGTAAGCTGCTGCTACTAATTCCTACAGCTGTTCCAACATTTCTGGATTACTGACAGACCCGAAGACACGACTGACTCAGAGGACAAGTTTCTGAGAGTTAACAGCTGTGTGACGGCGGCTCACAGGACAACAGCTTCAAGCAGCTTCATAGTGGTCGTAGTGAGAAAGTCTCAGTTTCAGCTGTGAAGAGAAAACTTCGAGCTGCAGGTTTGACAGGACGAGTTGCAGCAAGAAAGCCAGAATAAGACAAAGAGGCTCGTCTGGGCCATGAAACACCGACACTGGACTACTGAAGACTGGAAGAAGGTTTTATGGACTGATGGATCAAAGTTTGAAACCTTCGGTTCATCACGAAGGATCTTTGTACACCGTCGAGTGGGTGAAAGGACTGTTCCACAGTGTGTGGCATCAACTGTCAAACATGGAGGAGGAAGTGTGATGGTCACTGCAGTTGTGAGTTCTCAGAATCGGCTGTTTGGGCAAAAGAATGAAAACACCAGCAAGTTTGATACCATCGTGGGGAAGCTCGCGGTTGTCCAACGGGAGATTGAGAGACCAGTGTCGGAGTGTTAAAGAACAGCTTTGAAATTCTCATGAGCTGTCGCAAAAGAAAAATCACCATCATAATGCGGCTACCCCTTCGGCGCCAGCTGTGGGCTCAAGGCTGGAGCCGAACAAAAACTCCCTGATAACGACTGTGTTGTTGTTGTTGTTCCATGCAAGGCCACCTGGGTTGGCTGGTAGACTGTTTACTTAGCCTGGCAGGGTGAAGGACACTGTCTTAACTGAACTATGGACACGCACACACATACATATACTGATACTGATAAGCACTCACTGACGCATCACCCTCATCACATTGCAGATATTTTATCATGACTCTGGTTTTACGTGGCCGATCAACACAATTTAAAAACTGCTATAAAGTCCACACTTTGTCCGTCAGTTGTTCGTCTGTCCTGCTCACATCTCCAATGGTTGTACACGTTGTCATTAACGTGGCTTCGCTCCACATCAGCCGCTTTGCTAAAACTCCGGTGTCGCACATAAGGACGCCGTCATAGCCTGTCAGCGACGTTGATCAGCTGCGTATATACGAATGTGAATCGCATCATTGGCTGGACTATGGGATAAGGTGGCGTCGTTCTGATCCCATACGGGAGCAGCCAGTCACTCACTGACTAACACTGCAGAACAGAATTGTTAAAGATTTTATTTTAATTTCAATTCAGGTTAGATTTTATTTTTTTTTGTGCGCAACGCAGATTTTCTGTGTGCAGAGACGTGCCAGCAGTGCACAATTGCGCATGCGCGCATCTTAGAGGGAACATTGCTTCCTGAAACAAAACAGCTACCACAGCATTCTGCATGCAGCACCCTCTGGTATGAGGCTAGTTATTCCTAGTTGATTCCTACAGCACGATAATGACCCAAAACATCAGTCCAAGCTGTGCCAGAACTACCTCAGGAAAAAGAACAAGATGGTGAGCTTGAAAACATGGAGTCCAGCACAGTCTCCAGACTGAAACCCCATCGAGCTGGTTTGGGATGAACTGGACAGAAGAGCAAGGCAGCCTACAAGGGCCACATTTATGGGAACTTCTGCTACAGATTTGATTTCTATTGTAGAAAGAAGCCACGGGTGTGTTCAGCTGTTATATCTGCCAAAGGTGGCTCCTGATGAGTCAAAGTTTTGGTTCATTTTGGTCCATAAATTGATTCCATGATTTATTTTTAACTCCAATTGCTTTTTTGCACAATGAGACATTAAACTGCATCATTTTCAATAAAAAAACTGGACAAATTGCGGTGTTCTAAAACTATATTTAGCTTTCTTTAAATAAAGGACTTAATTTACAAAGTAATAGAGAATTATTTTTGGTGTAGAATTAATTTATTTATACAATCACATAATACTGTATTCTAAAATAATTGCATTTTAGTTAACACTGTTATATGTATAACTTGAGTTAATCTTTTTCTTTGTTTTCTGAGTTACCTCAATGGCAGCTGCTTCTTGGCTGATGAGCTAAGACGGGGGAAAAGGGTGGAGCAAGCCTACATGGAGACCTGTTGTCATACCACAACTCTGGATCATGGGGGGAAATGAGATGTTAGTGTCTTTGTGGGCTGATCAGCCAGTATTTAAGTTTCCCCTTTGTCTCATTTTGAAAGGTCAGCTTGTTTGAGTCAGTGTTGTTTTGGTGCCAGTTTTTGAGTAGAACTCTGTTACTCTGACCTCTTTTATTGGCCAAGATTTAGAGCCTTATTGCCTGACTGTCCTTTACTGCTCAGTCCATCACAAACCATAACAACTACAAGAAAAGATCAGTCAGGAACATTTATTTTTCAGTATGTGCAGTTGCAAAAAACACCAGTCCATTGAGCCAAAGAGATTTTTGGTTTTAGCTGTCCTTAACAGAGAATTTATGGAAATGATTTCCACGTAGTTTCCACTGTGAAGCATGGAGTAGGAACTGTGATGTGTGTAGGGCTTTGGCTGATGAGACCAAAGACTATTTCTTTGCTTACTAAGCATGGCCACCAGAACACAGAAGTGCTATTTAAATGTTCAGTGTTGTATAGAAAACCGTAATAATAAACACTTTTGTCCAATGCTTTATACATTATTGCTTTAAGAGAATTTAGGTTGTGGTTGATGACTATGGTCAAGATTAATCAGGAATTCCAAATTAGTCATTGGAATATTTTAAGGGAATGGGTACACTTTTTCTGATGTTTGTATAGGACTATTACCTGGGAACTGCTAGGGACATAATGTCCCTGTATGTGGACTCATCCTTACCCTTATGAGGTCCAGGATGATTGTGTCATCAACATACTTTATGATGAAAGTGGCAAAATGTTGAGGGTCAACAGTGTCTGGGTCAACAAAGCCCTTCATGGCCCGTCATTGCAGGGTGGATGAGTCTGTTTGTTTTTGGGAACGATGACAAAGGAGTGATGATGGATTCTTTTAATGCGTGTGGGACTTCTGCAACTCTTAGAGACTGATTGAAGTTGCCTATGTATACACATCCTAACTGTTCAGCTCAGGCCTTTAGAATATTGGTGACACTTTGTCAGAACCTTATGGGGGTCACCTGCTGTGCTCCCCATGGTGTTGAGCTGGGAACTTGCATAGAAACTGTTCGGGGGAGCATCTCTGATCTCAGAGCTGTCAGTGTTCTTCTTGTAGTTTGTGACAGACTGGATAACCTGCCACGTACTCCATATGTCAAAATTTGTTGCCATATAAATGTTGGTTATCTATCACAGGGATAACACAGAGAGACAGTAAGGTCTCTTTACAGCATATAAATGTGAATACATTACATCACAACCACAGTCTAACATTTATCGTCGATTTAGAATCCCCAGCTGACCTAACATGCTTACTCCCACACCTCTTACAGGTGTGGGAGTAAGTCAGAGTACCTGCAGGAAACCCACACAGGGATAAGGAGAACTTGCAAACTCCAAATATAAAGGCCCGAGATGGCCAGCAGGTTTAAACCTAAAACCTTTGCTGTGAGATGATGTTACATTAGTGTGCTGGAAAATTGGTGTGAGGTTCCTGGTTATACTCATGCAAGTCTATGATGAAAATACAGAGTCTGGCTTTTAGTGTGTTTTACATCGGACACAAAGTACGTTTTGTAACAAAGTGCTTAAAGCACTTTAGTTGTGAGTCCATATTGAATTATCTGCTGTTGAAATTAAGGCTAAAGTGCTGGAGATCCTGGTACTGGGTTCTGGTACTGTATGTTGGCACCTGTTTCTGTTCGTACATGTTTATTTTCTTCCTTTTATTTTATCATAACATGACAGCCTTTCAATTTTTTGAAAGTTGCACAATAGATGTGATATTACTTGTGCATGGAAAAAAACATTCTTCCAAGCTACTGAGTTACATTTAAGCAAAGCATGCTTTCAGATAGTTCTGAAAGGTGAAGCCTGGAGAATTGTACTTAGTGCAGTTAATGAAAAGCTGCCTGTGAGGAGAACTACAGTCCACTTGTGTTTCAATACATGTTAATGTTATATCTACAGCATAGAAAAAATGAATGGGTGATGGAAAAAGATGGAAAAAAAAAGAAAACAGTAGGTAGGTGGGGCATCTCTGTAACAGACTAGAATAGAATAGCTCTTCATTGTCATTGTACATATACAACAAAATTGTAGGTGCTCCTACTGTGCAAGAAATATAAATAACAAAACAGATAAAAAGCACACAATAAAACACACACAGTTAAATTAGGGAGAAAATAAATATACAGTATTTGTTATAATCATAATAAAGTTAAATAACAAAAAATAACAAAGATGTAATATGACAAACATCTTTGTTTCGTCATATTACATAATTTGAGGCTTTTTAGAAACAATGAAGAATATTTGCATGCATAAAAACATTGGAATTTCCTATAAATTGTGCCAAACACTGCAATAACAAAAATTAAAATGTAGTTAAAACTTTACTAGTAGTGTTATGGTCCCAGAGTCTCTCGCGCTGTCTTTCTCTCCTTTTGTTTTTTCCTTGCTCTCTCTCTTTGTTGTTGTGCCTTCCTGTTGGCAGTCAGCTGTTCTGACTCACCTGCTGTTCATCAGTAATTAGGTTGTCTACTTAAAGCTGGAACTGTCATGGGGACCTGGAGGCTGGTGCAAGGATTTGGACCCAAGAGCATATTCAAACAGGGAAGGCAAAAGTTTCAGAGAATTTATTTTACTGCTACATGGAGAACTAGATGACCACACTATGGACAGGTTCTTGACGAATGGGTCCAAACTGTGGGCAGAGGAAGAGAGAGAGATTACAAGGCTTTCAGAGGAAACTGGGTGGATGATAAGAGGTGAGTAGTGAAGTGACCTTGCTTGCGGGTGAAGCAAAACACAGCTCAGTGGAGGTGGATGGCCAGGTGAGGTCCAGAGTGTGGATGAGAGGAATGATTCCAACTTTTCTGTTTCCGGTGATCTGCGAGAGACGATGGCAGGAGGGTAGGCAGGTAGAGATGGCGAATGGTGCAAAACCGGAGAGGCCTGAATTGCCATCAAATAATAACTGCAGTGGAGATCAGCATCCAGGATCTTAAGCTGCAGGTAGGCGAGGTATGAAGAGAAACGTAGGCAACTAGAAGCACAGAGAAACAAGGAGTAAGCTCAAATCTTTTACAGCAAATGAGAGACAAGGAGGCCGGTTACCAACATGTGATTATCATCTGTTTGCGGAGGGGAAAAATGTCAGTTCCACGTACAAACTTTTTCAGCCCGAAAACCGGAAGGAGCTCCAGAGGCTCCTGGGGTTCATCAATTTCTATCCCCTTTACCAAAGAGATTTCGGTAAGGGTGAACCCCCTCAATCAACTCACCTCCCCAAAACTATTTTTCCACTGGTCTCCCTCTGCCCAACAGGCTTTTGATTGGCTGAAGCAGCGTTCTGGTCCAGGTTGACCAGAGTTGACCGTTTGTAGTGGAGGTCGATGCCTTGGACTCGGGCATGGTAGCTGTCCTCTCGCAACAAGTAGAAGGTTCTCCTGGTTTATGCCTCCCATCCGTTTGGCAAAAAGCAGTCAATGCTGGCACACCACAACGGATTGATCAGCAAGCGAGTAGATCCTATGACAGCTACAGGTAGGCTCTTGCTTAACCTCTGATTCCCTCCGAGTACTAGAATCTGTAGTAATATAGTTTTTGTGGCTTGTTGTAGTGCGGCAGTTTCTGTTTTATTCCGGCGTTGCGGAGAGAGTGCTCGAGTTATCTCCACCAGTGAGAGTCCTGGGGTAAGCCGTTAAAACTACTTTTATTAGTATTCACAATTACCGGAGGCTAAGGTTATATTTATCTGTTGTTTTAGGGTTTGATTGCTGCCTTCACCTCTCCGTGGCAAACTGCCCGACCTTAATCGGAAGAGTGAAACGCCTTCCCAGCTGCTGTTGTGAGGGCTCCTCCTCGGTGGAGCCTGCTGTCTTGTCTTGTCGTGAAAATTCTTATTAAGTAGGCTTACCTTTTCTGGTTCGCCTGGTTTTATTTTATTTTATTCTGGATTGTTGCTTGTACCCACGCCTCTGTGATCGGGCTGGAGCGATCCTCTGCCCGAGTGTCGTGCTGGGAACCTCAAACTGCCTCAGTTGCCGATCTCAGCCTCTGGGGAGCCAGACCGGCTTGTGATCGAGGCCTGGACAATTACTACCAGCACAAGTTGTAGTTGACTCGTGGGGCGTAAGCCTTCGTGTGTGTGTGTGTGTGTGTGTGTGTGTGTGTGTGTGTGTGTGAGAGATTTCTTTTATTAAAGTTATTAAAGTTGGTTTGATTTTTTTTTATGATCTGTAGCGAGCCTGACGCTCAGTGTCCTTTTATTCTTTTAATGTATTTCTCTGTGTTTTATTTCGGTGAACGGAGGATGTGCCAGTGGCCCTGGGACCTCAGGTGGTTCAGGTCATTTTCGCACTTTTGTACAGCACCGGGTGGGCTGCAGTGATTTTCTTCTTGTTAGATTTTCTTTTGGGTCCACGGCTGCTTTTAGGTCAAAGTTCCATGATTGTTTTATTTTCACTTTAGGACACTGTCAACAACGACGCTACATTTTGGTTTCTAATATTTTATTTATTTTTACTATAAATAAAACTGTTTTAATATTGGAGCCAACCTGCCTCAGTGTGCATCCTTCAATCTGTGCGGCCTCTTTTTATTCCTTTTATCTATTTTTCTTAAATATATATTTCCTGGGGGTGAAATTCCCCTAGGTGGCGTCGTCATTTTATTATTTCTTTTATAACCCCACCGACCACTTGGTCACATATGGGTAAAAATAATGCCATAGATTGGGAGCTTCTGGCCATACAGTTGGCTGTGGAGGAGTGGCGACACTGGCTAGAGGGGAGCACCCGGTGCTGGTCTAGACCGACCACAAAATTTTGGCATACCTTCAAGCGGCCAAGCGCCTAAATGCCCGGCAAGTCAGGTGGGCCTTATTCTTAACCCGATTTAACCTCACCATAACTTACAGGCTGGGATCGCGGAATATGAAGCCGGATGCTCTCTCTTGCCAGTTTGTACCAGATGTGGAAGCTGGAGAAAAGAAGAAGCCCATTCTCCCTGCTACATCCATTGTAGGCTTGCTGACATGGGAGATAGAAAGGCTGATCAGGGAAGCCCAACAAGAACCTGACCCCGGTTCGGGGCCTACCGGTCAACTGTACATCTCCACAACAGTTCGAGAAAAAGTCATCCACTTGGCTCACACAGTCAAGTTCAATTATAAACTTCCTCCAATGTCTGTTTTGGTGGCCGTCTCTTGTTAAGGATGTTCAGGAGTATGTCTCGGCCTGCCCTGTGCGTGCACAGAATAAGGTACCAAGTTCCCCGCCTGCAGGCCTGCTTCAACCACTGCCCATCCCCAAGCGACCATGGTTGCATATCACATTGGATTTTGTCACGGGACTCCCTCCATGATCAGATAACACCACCATCCTCACTATCACTGATGGTTTTTCCAAGGCAGCCCACCTTGTGGCGCTGCCTAAACTGCCCTCTGCGTTGGAAACCACTATGCTCCTCACCCAGCATGTTTTCCACCTTAGTGGAATTCCTCAGGGGGTCCCTGGTTCACGTCTCAGGTGTGGAAGAAGTTGTGTTCTGAACTGGGGGCCCAAGTGAGTTTGTCGTCTGGCTTCCATCCCCAGACTAACGGTCAAGTGGAGAGGGCGAATCAGGAGCTGGAAGCCATGCTGCGCTGTGTCGCCTCCTCCAACCAGTCCACCTGGAGTGACAGGCATGGCAGTCCACAAAGGCGGCCCTCCTCAGAACTGCAGAGCAAAATAAGAGACTGGATGATCGCTGCCACGCTCCAGCCCCGGCCTACCACGTCAGCCAAAAGGTGTGGCTCTGCTCCAGGTACATTCCACTGAGAACTGAATCTAAGAAATGAGCTCCCCGGTTCATTGGTCCATTTGCTATTCAATCAGTTATTAACCCTGTGACTGTTCGGTTGGCTCTTCCCCGCAACAGTTCACAACGTGTTTCATGTGTCCCAGGTAAAACCAGTCCGGACCAGCCTGTTGTTACACCATTATTACACTGTAAATAAATCCACTGTTCTTTATCTGAGGAGTTCTGCATTTGGGTCCACTCATTACTTATGCCTGGACAATTGTAGGTGGCAGATATTCTGTATATTCTGCAAGTACAGTTACTAGTCTTGAAAAATACTCCAGTAAAAAAATGAAGTACTGATTTAAATTCTTCACTCAAGTAAAATTGAAAAAGTACTGGCTCTGAAATGTACTTGGTGTGAGACAGTAAAGAGTAGCTCTTTGGAGGACACTATTTCTGTGCAAAGCTAGCTGAACCGTGTGCTATATTAATTTAATAATAAAATAATATCAGTAGATGGGAATATTACTTTATTTCATTCTAAACTTAAATTTTAATAAATATATTCAGCTTGAGTCAGTTATGTAGAACATGGACAGAAAATAAAATCAGGATTTTTCTTTTTAAAGAAAGCTCTACTTTCTGTTGCCTACATTGTACAGGGCGACGTTGTCTCTAAACAGGATAATGAGTACGATGGTTTCAGTAGGTGGGAGAACCCTAAAATCTGCTTTAATGGCTCAGCATAGGGAAAAGAAGCAGAACCCACTATAATTTCTTTTGAGAGCAGCAGACTTTCTTAATGTACAGGGTGATTTATACACCTGTTGTTGATTTCTATTCTCTACACTGACAGTATACGCTTTACACTTACTTTATACTAGACGGCCACTGTCCACCAGTCACACACTGTTCTTTACTTAAAATCCATCACAGTACAGCAAACTAACCTGTTTATCCTGCACTAACCTGCAGAATATTTCCATGCAAACGTTAAATAACACAGTTAGTCTGCCTTAGTTTGTTTTGTAACATGTTTCAAAATATGAAAAAACATGTGACATGTACAGACCCAATGCCTGATTTAGAATAGAAAAGTTATTTATTGTCATAAATATACAACGAAATTATGGAAATTATTATTTAACAACACAAGGTCATACATGTAAAAGCTTTAAATTTTCAGCTTATCAAATTCCGCTGAATAGTGCTGATCTTAAAATATAACTTTGTTCCTTACCTTCTTCCTCTCCTGTCCTGTCCTTCTTATCTTTCTTCATCTCTGAGTAAAGTTAGCTCTCATTCTCTCCCTGTGAAATACAGGACCTCTAGCTAGAAACACACTGTGTGACAAACTGCACACAGACTATTAGTTTTCTGATGTTGTTGAGCAGATAGAAATGCTGCATTTAGAATTAGCTGCCACTTTAAAAAAGTCTCTCCCGTTATGTTCGCTGCTCTTGGTGCAGAAGCTGGGGCAGTATTCTTCATCTCTAACCTTCCATTGTGTAACCTTTGCCTCTGCCGCTACTCATTTCTGCTTCTTGATTTCCAAAGTCAAGCACTCAAGCTGGAGAAGTAATTATTTTTCATTGGGAGATATTAAAGGACATTAGCCCAGACCAGGCTTTGTGGTCTGAGACTTTTTAATCTTGCTGTGCAAGTAACCCTTTATTGTAAATGAACTACTAATTACATAACACTTTTCTATTTGAACACTCAGAGTGCTTTCTTACTTAAGCCTCACTTGCAAAAGCACTTAAGAGCTTTTAATCTAACATTCACACAAACCAGTGGTAAACCCTCAAAAGAAACACAAGGTCCTGCCTACCTCAACCACTACATCATGTAGACTAGGAGAGGCAGAGATTGAACCATTCATCTTCCGATTACTAGACAACCCATTCTACTTCCTGACACACAGCCACCCCGATGTTACCTATGAAGGCAGTAACTGATTCAGTAGTAGCTTTTGCACAATGTATGATGGCTAACCATCTGCCCAGTTTCACCGTCCCTGGGCTCCTGTCCTATTTTGTCACTGGCCATCTCAAGTCCTCCAAATCTTAAAGAAACAGTTGGTGATGCTACCATTCTTGTTAAAAGTTCATTTCGAAACTATTTGAGCAACATCCTTCTGTTGTCAGTAAGATTATTTAGCTGTGAAAAACATTCAAGACGATTGCCAAACTTCCCCAAGAGTGTGAGAACATGCATTGTGAAAAAAAACAAGAGCTACAGCTCAGACTGCAGTCCTCCATGAGCATGTTAAATGTTAGTTTGTGACAAAACAATAGAGAAATAGAAAAGAACAGGAATGAATAGGTATGGCTTGTTTGAAGGGTTGTCAGAAGGAAGCCTGTTGTCTCTAAAAATAACATGACAGCAAAGCTTACGATCTAAAACTTGCATTTAAATAAATCACAAGACTTACTGAGCAAATGATTTGGACAGATGAGACCAAAGTGAAGATGTCGGGCTGTGATGTACAACAACATGTATGGAGCACACTAAATACAGCATATCAGCACAAACACCTCATACCTGATTATTTGCTTTGAAGCCACAGGACCTGGGCACCTTGCATTCATTGAGCTGACTATAAACTCTGTATAGCGAAGAATTCTAGAGTCAGGTGTAAGGATATCTGTCCACGAGCTAAATCCTGGCCAAAACTGTGCCATTTAACAGGCAGTGATCCTAAGAATTGCAGAAAATCTACAGAATGGCTGAAAAAGATCAAGTTGTTACCATGTGTAATAGCTCATGTTTTTAGTTAATGTTGCATTTAAAGGGTTGTAAAAGCCAAGGACACTGAAGAACTGAAAGAGAGTGTTCTTTCTTTTTACCATGACTGTACTAACTGGCCAGGACTCATTTCAATATAATGAGTACCAATTACATTTTTGAATGGATAAGTTAGTGATTCAGAATCATCAGCATCTTATCAAGTAAGGTAGTATATGAAGTCCACCCAAGAATGCTGAACAGATGGAGGTGTAGGGGCACTATTTCGAGATCTATGTTGCTCTTAATTTGGGCATAGGTAACGAAACAACTTGACCAGTCCAAAGTACAGCATAGACAGCACAAGAGCTTGATTACAGTAGCTTCTTTCTTTTGGCCGCTTCCTTATGTACTGTTGAGTTGCAAATTTGAGAGATAGTTCAACCGCCACTCAGGTAAGAAGGAAGTTGATTTCTGTGTCCAGATGCCAATTAAAATCAAAAACACAAAAATCACAGGAGAAGAGCAGAGCTCTACGCCAGTTGTTTTATTGAACATTTAGCAAAACAAAGGAAAAAGCAAAAGCTCCCCCGCGGCGTTCGCCGTGAGCACATGCAGATCAGACACCGACACAAAGCAAACAACAGCAGACAAAAGCACATCTGTATCCCAATGCATATCTGACTCGTCTTACATAAGGACAGTGATCCCCCCTCCTGCCGTTGGGTACCCTTTCATCCTTTGTTCTTTCGTTTCATCTTCCACCTATAATACATACTTTTTTGACCTACCCCATAACTTCTCGAGAACCAGTCTTACATCCATCATTGAATTGGGTGCCTTTGTCAGTTTTATGGCCAAAGTGAGTCAGAAAGTCTGCAAAACGGCAGTTAACAGTTAATCAATTTGACAATTTTGTTGGGTGCGCATGCCAGACATAAACAGCTATCTATGCTAAGTAAGGGTTTTTCTCTCCTTCAGGTGACTGAGGCAAGGAGCAGAATCTCAGGGGCATGCCCAGCGGGGCCAGGTTTGTTTACCGTACAGGCATTGAAAGGGCTGTACACACCGTGGGATGGTAACGATAAACACAGATGAACGCTGAGAAAGGATCCTATGTGCAAACTTTAGCAGTGCCAAGCTGCATTATCCCTATATTGGACTAGTCACCGTTAGCTATAACACAATCAAAGGTTACTTATTGATCCTAATTACTGCATTTTCAAACAGTATTGATCAACAAGTAGCTCAAACTTTTTCATAAATATGATGGTACATATATTTGACCTAAATATATGGGTCGTGTGATTTGAACATGCAGGTTAAATGCTCAACACAGTGACTCCACCATATAAAATACTCCACTGTGAGTGGGCATAGCATATATGAGTATATATGATTACACATGTCTAGTGTATACAGGTATATATGTCGTAATAAAATCCACAACAGTACAAGGGGTCCCACAGCAGATCCACAGGATTGATTTGGCAGATTTTTTTTTCTTCTACTCCTCTTCCTCTTCCTTTATATGTCCTCCTGGCCTTTAATCAGGTATGTTCACGTTAAACCACCACTAAACTATGAAGACACCGAAAAATGACAACCCAAGGAGTTGTGAACACGTGAACACTAGTCTGATAGTTGGTATGATGTGAGCTGAGAGCAAACTGGCTGGCTGAGCAGGTGATATTAGAGATTTCCAGGAATGCTGTTTGTTTTCATTAGTTAGAAACCAGGTCTTTACGATCCTGCTAGTCCCTGCTAGAAAACACCACTAACTCATATTTGAATAGGCATGCCTTTAAGTGGAAGTCATTTTCAGCCTGTGGGTCTTTTGCTCAAAATTGCTTTTTAAGAGCGAATGCAGAGGAGAGAGAACAAACGTATCAACAGTTTCTACCAAATGTTCAAAAGCAATAGCAGTCACAGTATTTATGTGGGTGTGTGATAGTAAACAGAAGAACACAAGCAGCACGTCCCAGTTACATTTGCCATGCCTCTGATCTGCACACGGCATGTTTTCTTACGTAACTCCACTTCAGAATGGAAGTCTGATTTTGCGAGATATAGGGGGAAACATTTCAAAGTAAAAAACACCAAAAACCACTAAACTTAAAATCCTATATAATTGAATTAAAATGAACGCAGAACATTATGGTTTGGTAACTTAAAGATTCATTTTATTTATTTTTTCCTTGCTTTATTTTTTTTAATACTTGAAAAAAAAACAACAAAAAAAAAAACAACCCACACATTTTTGGGCCCAAATTGGCCAGAACTTTTCTTTTTTTACCCTAACATATATATCAACTCTTTAAGGTATGACGTGTGAACCCTTCTTCCGGGCCCAAACTACTCTGCGTTTAATAAGGCTGTTGTGTATTTAACATGCTTTAGTGCTTTGTATCTTGTTCTATTTAATCTGAACAAGCCCCTAAAAACAGGCAGTGATCACTGTCGGCCTCTCTCACTTTTTAAACCCTTACAGTGTAACTACAGCCCAGCCCATGCAGCAGTATATTAATGACTATCCTCGTATTGTGGATGGATTATCTCAGCAGGGTTCGTACGGGTGCTTGAAATCCTTGAAAATGCTTGAATTTTAATGTTGTCTTTTCAAGGTTTGAAAAGTGCTTGAATTTCAGATGTGGTGCTTAAAAGTGCTTGAAAGTGTAACTGTATTTCATTCACCACAAATAACTGATTGAATAGTTTTCTTATCAGATAGAGAAATAAAATGAGTCGCAAAATGTAAAAGCAAAATTTCCCCGCCTGGCTGCCTTGTGTCTGTGTCACCGTGTGACCCCGCCCCTCCCTCGGACAGTCGGGGATGAGTGCGCTAACATACCTGTAGGTCGCTGTTTTAATGAGTGTTTGATGGAAAACGACAATGGCGGAGTTTGCGCTCTCCAGTCGCATGATAGGTGAGTCCTAGTGAATAATTTTCCAGTACGTGTACGTTACACATGCTATTTTTAAAATTATGATTATTATTTTGCTAACTATCAAACTCGCTGGAGAAATGATTGAAATGCACAGAGTGTGATGCAGTATAGCAGTGCTATTATGGAATATGCTGTGAACTTAGCTAATATTACTTAGCAGTGATATGAGTTAATTTACTCAAGTGAAAGCTTTAAACATTAGCCCAAAACATAACTAGCTAACTTAAGGCTTTCTGATTAACCCTCTGGGGTTGACGGACCCAGAGTCTCCATTTCAACTTGGGTCGAACGAGCGGACTTCAAACTATGTACCAATGTTTAAATTGTGTTGATAGGCAACGTAAAACCGATGTTTTTTTCTGAATACAACAGTGGCGTTTACTCCGGGAAGAAACGGTAAAAACTGTGTTTTCTAAGGAGAGCGCTAGCAAACATGCTTTGCTTGTGAGTGAAAAAAGAAAAAACACTCCTTCCCTATTGGTGGAAAAATGTACCATGTCGACCAATCAAAAAGATGATATGGCAACATGTGGCATTTGGTTGTTTGGGAAGAGGCGGAACTTTTAGGAGGGAACGAAAGAGAGAGAGAGAGTTTGGATACGTGAGAGATTTGTGACGTTTGCCGTTTTTGGAGTCTCAAGTTAGTGTGTTGTCTTGTGTAGTTAGTGTGTTGTCTTGTGTAGTTAGTGTGTTGTCTTGTGTAGTTAGTGTGTGGTGTGGTCGTTGTTTTGTGTGTCAGTTCTACTAGTGAACGTCACAGTTGCTGCCTTAAAGCCACCAAAGGAAGATTGCAGTGTAAACGCTGAGTGACACAGCTGCTGTCAGACCTGCAGGTTTATCCCTGTGCTGTTCTCATCTCTGTTATAGTGACACAAACTATTTTTTGGAGTTGCATAAATCATTTTTGTGTCTTGTTATTTGATGCAGAACACCTGATTGTTCTGTACATAGTTTTAAATGGTTATATAAAAAAAGTCTGAGCCATGGCTGCATTTTTAGGTAAATAGTACTAGGGGTGATCGTGGCTCAAGATTTGGGAGTTCGCCTTGTAATCGGAAGGTTGCCAGTTCGAGCCCCGGCTCGGACAGTCTGGGTCGTGTCTTTGGGCAAGACACTTCACCCACTGGTCAGAGGGCCCGGTGGCGCCGGTGTCCGGCAGCACTCTGACAGTGCGCCCCAGGGTGGCTGTGGCTACAATGTAGCTTGCCGTCACGAATGTGTGGATGACTGAGTGTGTAAAGCGCTTTGGGGTCCTTAGGGACTAATCATCCCACAGATGTAATATTATCTACAGCTACTCTTAGTACCATTGATGTTAAGTTAGACTCTTTTTCTCCAATCGATCTTTCTGAGTTAACTTCAATAATTACTTCCTCCAAACCATCAACGTGTCTTTTAGACCCCATTCCTACAAAACTGCTCAAAGAAGTCCTGCCATTAATTAATTCTTCGATCTTAAATATGATCAACCTATCTCTAATAATCAGCTATGTACCACAGGCCTTCAAGCTGGCTGTAGTTAAACCTTTACTCAAAAAGCATCTCTAGACCCAGCAGTCTTAGCTAATTATAGGCCAATCTCCAACCTTCCTTTCATATCAAACATCCTTGAAAGAGTAGTTGTCAAACAGCTAACAGATCATCTGCAGAGGAATGGCTTATTGAAGAGTTTCAGTCAGGTTTCAGAGCTCATCACAGCACAGAAACAGCTTTAGTGAAGGTTACAAATGATCTTCTTATGGCCTCTGACAGTGGACTCATCTCTGTGCTTGTCCTGCTAGACCTCAGTGCAGCGTTCGATACTGTTGACCATAATATCCTATTAGAGCGATTAGAACATGCTGTAGGTATTAAAGGTACTGTGCTGCAGTGGTTTGTATCATATCTATCTAATAGACTCCAATTTGTGCATGTAAATGGAGAGTCCTCTTCACACACTGAGGTTAATTATGGAGTTCCACAGGGTTCAGTGCTAGGACCAATTCTGTTTACATTATACATGCTTCCCTTAGGCAGCATCATTAGAAGACATAGCATACATTTTCACTGCTATGCAGATGACACCCAGCTCTATCTGTCCATGAAGCCAGATAACACACACCAATTAGTTAAACTGCAGGAATGTCTTAAAGACATAAAGACCTGGATGGCCGCTAACTTTCTGCTTCTTAATTCAGATAAAACTGAGGTTATTGTACTCGGCCCTGAAAATCTTAGAAATATGGTATCTAACCAGATTCATACTCTGGATGGCATTACCTTGGCCTCCAGTAACGCTGTGAGGAACCTTGGAGTCATTTTTGACCAGGACATGTCCTTCAACGCACATATTAAACAAATATGTAAGACTGCTTTCTTCCATTTGCGCAACATCTCTAAAATTAGAAATATCCTGTCTCAGAGTGACGCTGAAAATCTAGTTCATGCATTTATTACTTCCAGGCTGGACGACTGTAATTCATTATTATCAGGATGTCCAAAAAACTCACTGAAAAGCCGTCAGCTAATCCAAAATGCTGCAGCAAGAGTCCTGACAGGGACTAGAAGGAGAGAGCAGATTTCTCCTGTTTTGGCTTCCCTTCATTGGCTTCCTGTTAAGTCCAGAATTGAATTCAAAATCCTGCTCCTCACATACAAGGTCTTAAATAATCAGGCCCCATCTTATCTTAATGACCTTGTAGTACCATATCACCCTATTAGAGCACTTCGCTCTCGCTCTGCAGGCCTACTTGTTGTTCCTAGAGTATTTAAAAGTAGAATGGGAGGCAGAGCCTTCAGTTTTCAGGCCCCTCTTCTGTGGAACCAGCTTCCAGTTTGGATTCGGGAGACAGACACTATCTCTACTTTTAAGATTAGGCTTCAAACTTTCCTTTTTGCTAAAGCATATAGTTAGGGCTGGACCAGGTGACCCTGAATCCTCCCTTAGTTATGCTGCAATAGACGTAGGCTGCCGGGGGATTCCCAAGATGCATTGAGTTTTTCCTTTCCAGTCACCTTTCTCACTCACTATGTGTTAACAGACCTCTCTGCATTGAATCATATCTGTTATTAACCTCTGTCTCTCTTCCACAGCATGTCTTTTATCCTGTCTTCCTTCTCTCACCCCAACCAATCACAGCAGATGGCCCCGCCCCTCCCTGAGCCTGGTTCTGCCGGAGGTTTCTTCCTGTTAAAAGGGAGTTTTTCCTTCCCACTGTCGCCAAAGTGCTTGCTCATAGGGGGTCATATGATTGTTGGGTTTTTCTCTGTATCTATGAAGCGCCTTGAGGCGACTTTTGTTGTGATTTGGCGCTATATAAATAAAATTGAATTGAATTGAATTGAATTGAATAGTAAAGCGCTATACAAATACAGGCCATTATATAACTTTGTTGTTTGTAAAACTTGTGCATATTTTTAAAAATGTACAATTTCTATTTGCATTTCAAGTTATGAAAATGATTCGTTAAACATGCCTGTGGTTTTTACAGTCAAAAATATCACTTTCTATTCATATTTTAAATTTTGTCTGAATTTAGATAAATTGTGCTGATACAGTTTGTCAAAATGAGAAAATGACAGATTGGCAAGATAAACAGTTTTTAAAGGTGAAATATAGAGAACAAATCAAAAGTAGTCAAAAACGGCCAATTACACCCTGGACCCCAGAGGGTTAGAGGCTAAAAGCAAAGTTGTCACCAAGTACTCTTTATATTTGTGTGTACAGCTTTTTTGAGTATTAACTTGGTGCCTTTGGGTGAAATAATGGTAATATGAGGGACCGATCCATGTGGTCATAAGTTCCCCGGCTTTCATTCAAAATGTGTTTATCAGCAGCACCTACACATTAAACTACTTAAACATTATAAATGTCTTCAAGCTCACACTGAGGCCTGTGCTGGAAAAGTTTGAAAAGGGACCTTGAAAGTGCTTAAAAAATGCTTGAATTTGACCCTGAAAAAGGCGTATGAACCCTGTCTCAGTTGTTCTCCTGACTGAAGTTTGGTCCGTTTACAGCATCCTGCCATGCGATTGCATTTGTCCCGAACCATCAGGAACCCTCACGTTAACTTTTATCGAGTGGAAAAACAAACAGGCACACACAGACACAAACATGCATTCCCACCCTCATGCACACATATGCAAATACTCAGCACTCACTCAACATGGAAACACACAGTACTGAGCACATTACACACACTCACACTCCTCAAACATACTCTACAGCAGCCCTTGAAGGGGAATCTACCCCCAGGCCCAGGAGATGGTCCCCTTTACTCTGAGGTGGAAAAAGCAGACCCATAGCAGCGGGGAAGCAGCGGGGTGGCCCACCAGCCCAGACCCTGACCAGATGGCCAGCTCCTCCTCCTGGCCCCCCGCCCCAGACAGCGAACAGAGAACGGAGGTGTAAGAGCCTCCTCCATGCCTCACTCTGTCCACTAATATGTGGTGTTGATGCATGCTGTTCTAAAGTGCATTTAAAACAGGGTGAGGGACATGGTGCCGATGACCTTCTGTCAGACAACAGCTGGTGCTGTTGTCTGACAGAACCCTACATGTATTTAAATTTGAGGAGTGGGCATCGACACCTGAGGTGAGGTTGAATAAACAGACTGTCCTCCAGATGCCAGTCAGTGTTCCCACCCCCAAAGCCGTGTATGCATGTGTCATAGAGTGCAAGTAAAAATGTAAAAATGAATGTAATGACTAATGTGTGATATTAGTTACTCTAACAAACAGAGTGCTCATGTTGAGACTGACCGAGCGCCTTATTACATTTTAAACTGGCTACAGATTTATCCAACACAAGCCAAAATTCAGGCCATGATCAAAAAAGCCATTTTAGGAAAAATCCAGACATATGTGATGATGGAGTTTTAAATGAACAGTTTAAAACAGACAAACACTCCATGTTCTGTGGATCCAGTCTTTCACTGTGTCTGTGTGCTGTTTAGTGTAGAGCATGTGCACTTTATGACAACCTTTTCACAAAAAACTGCTGTTGAAACAAGGTTCATAACTACAAAGTATTAGCTAATTCCATTTTAATGCAATTTTTTGTGTTGTCGGGTGCAGCAGTTTAATTTTTTGCTTCCCAACAGGACAAGGTTATTGAGGAGAAAGCACATTTTTCATTTTCCTGTGGAAGAAAAAGTTAAAAAGTCCATTTAGACACAAATAATGTTTCCTATCTGGGAAAATGGAGCAGCAAGGAGCTTTATCACTTCAACCAAGTGCTTGCTGTAGATAGTGCCTATCTAAAGGGCTACTTTGCACTGACATGATGTGCAGTGCAGCAGATAACAGACAGTCAGCTACGGGGCTATGGCAGCACTCCAGAAGACATATCCAAGTCCAAGCCTGGTCCTCTGCTTTCTTGTTGTGACATTTTTTGTAAATGAACTGATCAGTTTTAAAACAAGATCTTGAAATTATATGAACGCTCTTTAACAATGTGGGTCAATTCTCCCTGCTGTGAAGCAGGTGCTATTGTCTCACACAATTCGTACGTGTGTTCAAGATTAAAGATTAAAGATTAACATAGGTAAGGTTTCCCCAACCTTGTACTGTTTATAAGATTGGGGAAACCTGCAGTCAGCTGAGACTGAAGAAGTCACTTGGATGAGGGACGAAACGTTTCTCCCACTACATTCATCTATACAGAATCAATTTTGGGGCATAGATAACGGGTTACTACTACATTTTATTTACTTGAGTGCTGTCTAAGGAACTTGGAAAGAAAAGTGTCTGGACTTCTTTAAGTGTTCATCCGAGAAGCTTCTTCAGTTCTAAGAGCAATTGGTGGAGAGTACCAGATTTTAAGCCCTGTGGGAGTGCCCCCCCCAAGAGGGTTCATCCTCCATCTAATCACACGAGCCAAGGTGTGAAACTGGGTGTAGGTCACAATCAGCCAGGGTTTCAGGTGAGTTCATTATGAAACCTGGCCCCGCCCTATCATGTGATTTCCTGAGGTCAGATGGCCCAGGATGTGAGTGGGCGTTAAGGCGTCTGGGAAGGATCTCAAAACTGGATTATAGATGGCAGACAGTTGGTGTCGTAAGCCTCGCCCTCTGTTCAAAGATGGTCGCTCACAGTGGACATAGATGCTTCTTTCACTCCTCTTTCAAACCATCTGTCCTCTCTGTCCAAAATGTGAACATTGGCATCCTCAAAGAGTGACCTTTGACCTTTAGATGCAGATGGACCGCCGAGTCTTGTCCTGTGGAGGTGGCTCTTCTATGTTGGGCCATGCGTTTATGAAGTGACTGTTTGGTCTCTCCAATGTAGAGGTCTGGGCATTCCTCGTTACACTGTACAGCATACACCACGTTGTTTTCTTTGACACTCCCATAGGGTTTAAAATCAGGGACTTTCCACCAGTTGCTCTTAGAACTGAAGAAGCTTCTCGGATGAAACGTCTTAAAGGAAACTTAAAGAAGTCCAGACGCTTTTCTTTCCAAGCTCCTTAGACTTCGATGACCTGGATGACTGAGAACCTTCACAGACACTTCAGTACAGTGGCTTGTACATCTACAGTGACCAATGTGCGGAAAGAATTATGACAATATTTCTTAACATGCTTTTGCTTCAGGAATGATGGTGTGTATATAGGCCATGACAGCTGAGTGCATTATGTCGTGACTTTTTGCACCACCACCTTTTTACATGTCTTGAATACTTTTTCTCTGTCATTTCTCAGTATCATACATAACATAATTTCAGTGGGTTGATTTCTTCGCATGGATGGATTATCATGAATATCTTGTGAGAATTTCGTGCCAGTAGCACCTTGAGAAATAATTGGTGATGTGTTCTGTCAGTTTTGGCCGGCGGTCATAGGTTCTGTCCAATAATATGACGCGAGACTGGAGTAAAAGACATCCATGGATTGGCACTTTATTAAAGAAGGAGCATGATAACAGCACAAACACTAACTACAACTAAACAAAATGGCTTCCTTTTATACTCTACCTTTTCAGGTGAGCATCTGGAATAGCCCAAGTATGGGGGTTAACTAATCAACATGAACACATAACCCTCCACACAAACAAACATACAATAGCATTAAAGCACATCACAAACATATACATATTTCCAACACATACTATAAACAAACCAATAACATAAGCTTCACCCATTTCTATCTAAATTAAAACCCTCTTTAACCACACTCCCTAACCTAGCACACCGGTCTGCTCCAAGAGCTCTTAAACAGGTGATTGAGCCGCTTTCACTCTTTTGCTCCACATCCTGCAAGAAGCAACCAGGACAGGTGAGTACCTTTACGAGTTCTCATTTCACATATGTTTAGGTTATTGATAAATGATTAACTGCAAGCAGCTCTAACTTTGGCTCTTCTCCAACACAGGTAGGATGGCCAGTCCCACTGTCTCTTTTCCGTTACAAGCTGTAAATTTAATCGTATGTCAAATAACCTAATAAAAGACTCCATAAGAACTAATGTGTTTTCTTTATTACCCTATTTTAAATTCCTAATCCAACAATTAATCACTAACAATACCAACCAGGTAATGGAACCCCTGGTCTCCATTACATGTTCAATACTTATTTAAAACTATATACCAGTTGTATATAGTTTTAATGATGTGTTCTGCTGGTAAACCTGCGATCCATCCATCCATTTCCTGCTACTTATCCAATTCAGGGTTGTGGGACAAGAGGTGGGGCACACTGTGGACATCCTCCACAGGGCCAACATAAAACAATCAGAAAATAATCTTTCACTCTCCACACTGAGTGTGTGACAACGAGGATGTTTACTTCAACTCACTTCACTACTCCCAATAGAGCTTCCAGGAATGATTATATTTTCTTTTTTGTTTTGTTTTTTTTCCCAGAACCCAGAGCAGTCTTTGCACACAACCAAAAATGTGCAAAGACTGCTGAAAGATTCATCAATAAGAAAAACTGAGACTGGAGAACATTATTTAAAAAATCACTGGCATGCTCTAAGAGACAAAGTTAAACATAGGCCAAACAAATATTTTGTGTCTATTGTAGGATCTACATGAAGCTGTTAATCAATTTCCTTGTTAACAAAACTATTTCACTAAAATGAGGGTTGGGCCCTTTTCCAGTTCAGATTCATGTATATGTTAAAAACAACATCCTCTGATATTATAGGCACTGATCCATCAAACACTTGACTGACTTCTATGAACAGCCATTTTTCTTGAAATACTAACCTTTTTCAATAATGGGACATTTAATAGTGTCTCCGTTTTTCAAAGAGTCCTCAGAGGGGTACACTATCAGTGAAGTTCAACGAAGCCCAGTGTTCCAGTCTAAATCATCCGAACTTTAAACCACAGCTAGAGAATGAAAAGAAAACAATAGTCTTATCAACTTTCACGGTAAAGACCAGCGTTCTGCCTTAGACTCTCTGCACATTCACAAAAAAGAGGCCTTCATGGGTCAAGAGACATTTATTCTGTACAAAATGAGACTGCTGCCTCCTCAGATGACAACAATGACGATTGTTACGGTTTCAGATATTGAGGAGGGATACAAAGCAACACTGGTCCAGAGGGGTTGGGTCAAACAATGATTTTAATGAACACACGCGTGGGGAGATGAACGCTGTCAAACAATCAGCTTCGATCTCCTCCTAACAATACACAAGCAGTTGTTTTATAGCATCAGGGTATTATTACGCCCCCTCTTGCGTCAAGCAGATACATCACATGCATAAGTTTCAAAACCACAAACGTTCTGTTAACGACTTCTGACACATTTGAAAAGAACATTTTCTCCGTCTCCACGCCAGCTGCTTCCTGTAGCTCGTCTTGCTCTCGCTTATCTCTGGAACATCAGACGCACGTCCTGCAACAAACTGTCACTTATGCAGGCACAACATGCAGTTACAAGCTTGCAAAATATGTCTGAACTCTTACCTAGAATATGAGTCTACCTATTGTGTGTGTGTCTCGACCTCGCACTCTGTCTCACCTCGCCAGTTAAAGCTCATAACCTCTTACCAGACAGAAGCCACTCTCATATGTGTAACAATCTAACTGAAACTATATACGGAATATATTAAATAAATGCTTTAATCAAATGCCACTACTCAAAGCTTAATGAAAAGGATATAAACGAATAAAAGATAATAATGAATAACATGGCATGTATGTTTTGTAAGCGTGTAGGCAATCCTTCCATAGCTCTAAGTCACTTACACAATAGATCGTCTGGACATAGCGCCGGACGAAGCTTCTGACCTTCAATTAACTGACTGAGCTTCAACTCTTTTAACAAGCACAAACTGCAAGGTGTATATAAAATGGTTATAACTGCACCTGAAATAAAGGTTAATATGGTGCCTGTATGTTTAAACATCTTAATGCCGTCTTAAAGCTCTCTGTTATATTGTTAATGCAATGTTAATGCTGGAGATTATAGTGTAGCAGTAAAATAATTTGTTCAATTCCACACGATCAAATTGTGATTAGAAATCATCCCTATGTCTGGGGTGTGTGACAATTTTTATGTGACATAAAAAAAATAAATGTCCACTGCCCCTTCATTCAGTCTTTGTCATTCAAGCTTTGGTCCAGGGAGCTTGCTAATACTAGGACTGTGCTGTTTTGAGCAGAGATGTCTGATGCCATTAATGGGATCTGCTGGAACCAGTCGCACAGTCTGGGGGTCACCGTTCTGAATGCTTAGATTACTACGAGGACCATTATCTTCACCTTTCACATCAGATCTTGGTACTTCTTAACTTCTTGTGTTATTGACAGTGTTGGGTAAGTTAGTTTAAAATAGTAACTTTGTTACATTACTAGTTACTTCTCTCAAAAGTAACTCAGTTACTTCAAGTTACTCCTTACTTTCAAAGTAACTAGTTACTAGGGAATTCTCTTGTTAATGTGTTGCTTCCATAACTTTGCCAGTCTTCTAGCTTGCTTACTTGCCACAAGTGCACTGTGCCACCTACCAATAGAGAGGAAAAGATAATGTGCATATTTCCACGAGAGAAATCCCACACCTGGACCGTCATTGACTGCTGCCATGATTCTAGCCTACGTCACAGCGTCATGTGCGCCTTTTACATCCAACACAAAAACTGCAGTCGTGGTGCTTTGATTGTACTCAGAACTCGGAAATTCTGCCTTCTGAATAGGAAGATGTAGGCAACACCAGACTGCAGATGAGCTGCATACAGAGCTGGACTGGGACAGAAAATCGGCCCGGGCATTTTGACTAGAGACCGGCCGCCATTATAGGAAAAATCATAAAGCCTTTGAATGAAAACAAACACTGTTGTGACAGTGATGTACACTGTTCTGATGGTATATATGCATCAATCTATCAATCGTTTGTTGTAAGATTCAGATAATTATTTTTTAAAAGCGAGACATTTTAAATGAGAACAAGAAAGAAAAGTATTTCCTTGTGCCCCCCTCTCCCTGTTAATGCCCTACCTGCCCCCCTGGCAACACTTTGCTAGACCCGCCCCTGCACAGTTACCAGCTGTCAGCTACTTAGAAAAGGATCCTGGTGTTATTAGTCTCTCAGAAACAGTTCATAACTTCAACTCATTCATGTCACCTAAAAGGTAAACCTGTTTCTCCATCACCTGTTCAGCTCTGATGGTTCAGTAAGGACATCTCCTGGTTTCATCTTCATGTTTCCCTCTCACCAGATAACCAAACCGATATCATGACCAGCAGCTTTACAGCTGTGGCTCCAGCAAACATCAGCTGATACTAGAAAGTAATATTAAATCAATTCTAACAACTGCTGATCAAGCTTAAACGTGCTGCTGTTGTTTAGCGCGACATCCGCTGGTTTCTTCTTTCAGCGCAAAGTGGGCGATAAACAAACAAGAGAGACGATCAGCTGATCATTGATCAGTTTCATGATTGAAGTAGAAACGGGAGAGGGAGGGGGAGAGAATGAGAGGAGAAGAGGCAGCTGTGCAGCAAAGACACAGAATAACTCCAGCTTTGTCTTTTTCATTGTAGCTGAATTACGGGACAAACTGTTCCTTTTCACCTCAATAAGAAACGCGTAATATTTTCTCTGAATACCAGACGGGACGGTTGGCAACTCTAATAACTTATGAACAAAATAAAGTTCAACATCATTAACTTCATAGCACCCACCCAGCTGTATAGAAACCCCGTCATGCTAGCTAGTAAGCAGTACGGAAAAAGTCAGAATAACGAAAATAAACTCCACCTAAACTTGGTTCATATCTGACCAGATAGACTGCAGGTCATAACTTCTTACCTGAAGTTCAGTTCACACTCGGACCGGCGGCCGCCTCGGGTCTCTTTTCCTTCTGCGTCCCCTTTCTCTCATCCACCTGCTGGCCTCCACCACTTGCTAATGTTACTGAATCTGTGGAAGCTCCGCGATGCCTCCACACGAAGTAACGAATAACGAGCCTATCTAAATCCCAGTAACGACTAACGCGTTCCTGATTTTGGCATAATAACTAGTTACCGTGCTCGTTACCACAATAATAACGTAGTTACTGTAACGCGTTACTTAATAACGCGTTAGTCCCAACACTGGTTATTGATGTTGCTATCACTGTGTATAGCTACATCTACCCCTATGGCCGTGTTGCAGCTTTTGGCTGGAGGTCAGCCAGATGACAGTCAGCCGCTGAGCTCCTCATAGCTTCCTCATAGATCCCAAATTGTTTGCTGGATTGTTCAGACCTGTGTTTGAATTATGAGCATGTCCTTCATTTTTCTACTTTCTATAATCAAAATATTGAGGTTGCAACATAATATTTTGATTTATTCTTTAGATTGCTTTAAACTCTTATACTGTGCAAAAGTCTTGAGCAACTCATAATTTGTCTATATTTTGCATAAAAGAGGCCAGACTTTCACCTAGTTTTTTCTGTTTTTAAGTGCTCTGCAGGCTTTATGAAGGTGTTTCTTTGGACACTGGCAGTTTTTTTTTATTATTTTCAGTCCTGTCCTTGTACTTTAGAGGTACTTTTTTCAAGCTAAATTAAAATGTATTAGACCAGTTTGAACTTGATGGATGTGCATAGGTGTGTAACTTATTAGCTGTTTGAACTGCGTTTTATGGGGGCTGAGATGGGTCTTAGGAAACAAGCAACCCCATCGTGCCTTCCCAAAAACGGGACATTAGAACACTACCTAAAAATGCAGTCGATTTAACATTTAAGGTTTTCCAACTTGATATTCAAATTTTATTTTTTTCTGTTGAAACCTACAGTTTGTTTCAAGGGGACAGAACACGCTCTCACAGTTGCCCCAAGATGGATGATCTGATGTCTGAGTTTTCATGGATACAGCTCTGCTCTGAAAACTGTTTGTGGACTGAGCGGACATAAATAAATTAAACAGGCATGTTCTGTCTTGTTAGATCATTCCATCAAGTAAAAATTACCTCTACATATTTTTAAGTTACACTCTGCTCTAAATTCAACATGATGTCACAAACTTTGCAGATTAATTAACACCAGTTCTAGTAACATGTGGTGGTGCATATTTTCACAGTAATGTAAAAATCTAAAAATCTTCAGTGATAAATTTTCTGAAAGGACAAAACGCATCACTGACTTTCACTAAGATAGTTTCCCAGACAGAGATGGGGGGTCTGCTCTGTAGAAGCCTCTTATTTCACATCATTAAGAGGTGATGATATGCAGCTGAACAACAAGCACTAAACTGAGAAAAGCTATTTGAACGGTCAGCTAGTAAGTCAAATCCAGTCTGGGCTCTCTTATCTGTCTGTAAAATGACTGCAGTGATTTATCTGAGATGTGCAGAGCGCAGAAGGAGAGTTAAAATACAGGTGGCTTACAGCGGCCAATTCACTGCCTGGCTCCGGCTCTGCTTCTGTAGATGTCTCTTCATTTCATTTTCTCATTTCTCATTTATTTATTTATTTCACACTTGGTGCAACAGATCAAACAAACCAACCACACTTTCTATCAATAAAGCACTACAACCATGTGTGAAAAGGAGCAGGAAGAAGAAAATATTCTTATTAAACCCTGCCCCCTATCTACAATCCAACTTATATTACAAGTGGGCACCAAAAATCAGGAAACAAACTAATATTAACATTTCTCTCCGGTCCTAGCCCAAACCAAACAACAAATTTACAATCAGAATATACCACTCCACATAGTAACAAGGAGAAAAATAAATTTAAAATAAATAAAACAAAAAATTATAATGGATCCTTTTTCAATGAACTCCAATTTCATTCGCATTCTTCATATTGAGTTATCGTTTTAAGCATGTAACACTTTTTAAAACAATGTAAACTTATACAATTCTTTAAATTATAATGAAGAGAGTTCCACAGTCGTATACCCCTAACCGTTGGACTCATTAATCTTTGTGTGGTCCTAGCTAACTGATGCTTAAAATAAAATTTCCTTCTGCTGTCTTCTCCCCCTGAACACATTAAAAATACTCTTTGTAACTTAAAGGGCAAAATATTATTTTTAGCCTTAAACATAATTAATAGTGTCCGTAATTTCACTAAATCTCCTAATTTTAATAATTTTGATTTTATAAATAATTTATTTGTATGTTCTCTATATTTAACATTATGAATCATTCGTATCACTTTCTTCTGTAATAAGTTTAGAGGTTTTATAGTATTCTCATATGTATTCCCCCAAACTTCAACACAGTAACTAAAATATGAGAAAAACAATGAAAAATATAAAATGCGCATTGTTTTGTAATCTAATAAATCTCTTACATTTCCCAAAATGTAAATGCTTTTAACCATCTTCTTTCTAATATACTCAATATGAGATTTCCACATCAAATTTTCATCTACTATTACACCCAAAAAACGAAATTCAGTAACTCTTTCAATCAATTCTCCATCAATGGACATAATGACTTCATCCTCCTTTAGACGATTGCCAAATATCATGAATTTCGTTTTTGTCAGATTCAAAGATAATTTATTTACATCAAACCATTTTTTTAATCTTAACATCTCAGAAGTCATAATTTCAACCAAATCTTTCAAATTCTCTCCAGAGCAATAAAAATTTGTGTCATCTGCAAATAAAATAGAATTTAACCTTTTTGATACGTCACAGATATCATTGATATATAAATTAAAAAGTTTAGGTCCCAAAATAGAACCTTGAGGAACGCCACATACAATCTTCAATCTTTCAGAGGTGTTACCGAGATAATGTACATATTGCAACCTATTTTCTAAATAACTCCTTAACCAATTGAATGCCACTCCTCTCACACCATAGTTATATAATTTAGAAATCAAAATAGAATGTTGTAACGTATCAAAAGCTTTTTTTAAATCAACAAATACCCCCACTGTATATTTATTATTATGGGTTGCAGATGAAATATCGTCAATGAAAGTCAACAATGCTAATGCCGTTGATCTATTTTTACGAAATCCAAATTGATTTTCATTTATTAGTTGATATTTTTCAATAAAACTATCAAGTCTTTGCGCAAAGAGTTTTTCAAGCACTTTTGAAAGCTGTGACAAAAGAGACACTGGCCTATAATTGTTAAAACTATGCTTATCTCCTGATTTATATAAGGGTATCACTTTTGCCACTTTCATTCGATCAGGAAATACTCCTGATTGTAGCGAAAGATTAAAAATATAGCAAAGAGGAATACTTATACAATCTAAAGTCTTTTTAATTATAACCATGTCTATACCATCACAGTCAGTAGATTTTTTATTTTTAAAATTTTCTACAATTGCTACTATTTCTTTTATGGTAATATCGGCCAAGAATATGGAATTAACCATTCTATTATCTCCTTTCCAGGCTTCCTCATATTCTGGATCGTCATTTTTCCTAATTAAATTTGCTAAAGTAGGTCCAACATTTACAAAAAAGAAATTCAATTCGTTTACTACTTCAGTCTTGTCTTCGACAACTTGATTATTCTTAATAAAATAATTAGGCTGATCTAAGGGTGTGTTCTTGTTACCCAATACCTCCTTAAAAATATTCCAAATGCCCTTAATATTATTCTTGTTTTCCTGAAAAAGTTTATTATAGTAGTCTTTCTTGGCTTTCCTCAATATTAATACCAACTTATTTTTATAAACTTTATATTTCATTTCTGCATTCTTAGTTCTCTGTGTTATATAATCCCTTTATAAATTATTTTTCTTTTTACACGCATTTGCAAGACCCTTAGTTATCCAAGGTTTCATATTCTTATTCTTTTTCTTATACTTAAATGATACCAATGGACAATGTTTATCATACAAGGCCAAATATGTATTTAAAAATGCTCCGTATGCAACGTTGACCTCATTAACATAAACCTCCTTCCAGTCCACTTCCATGAGATCTTGTCTAAACTTGTTAATTGCCTCGTTATTTCTTAACCTTCTATGACTCACGAAACCAACTTCTTCCTTTCTTTTCATATTTAAATCAAAAGTAAAAAAGACTGGTACATGATCGCTTATATCATTTATGATGAGGCCACTCATAATATTAGTCTCCAAACTATTAATAAAAATATGATCAATTAGTGTTTCTGATTTATCCGTTATTCTACTCGGCTTTATAATTAAAGGGTAAAATCCTTTACCAAATATTAATTCAAAAAAATCTGACGAAGCCTTATCATTTACCTCTTTACAAAGATCAATATTGTAATCACCACACAAACATACAGTCTTATTTCCCTTAGCCTTACTCAATAAGTCTTCTACTGCTTCTGTAAATAACTCAATCTGTGACCCCGGTTTCCTATATATGCACGTTACAATTATATTACTTCTTCTTTCTATATCCAACTCCACTGTCACAGACTCCATTAAATCGTCTATAGCCACAGACATACATTCAACTTTTTTACATTTCAAATCACAATTAACAAAAAGTGCCACCCCTCCTGCCTTCTTCTTAGTTCTGTTTACAAAGTATAAATCGTACCCTTCAATACAGAAATGACAACCCCTATTCTCATCTAACCATGTTTCAGACAGAGCAATTATTTGAAACCTGCCTCTCAAACATACAGAAAATCTTCAATCGAAGCAAAACTTCTATAAAGACTTCTGCAATTAATATGAATTAATGAAAATGTGTTGGCTATATCAACCTTATCCCTAAATTGCTCCTCTGTAAAATAATCACATGTGACATTAATTGTATTAAGCACATTCCTTTCTGGGTCAATACCTACTTCAAAATCATATGATTTATGATCTGAGTCGTCAAGCATTATGCATAATTATTCTAAAACTATCTATTAACCTCAAAAAAAAAAGAAAGAAAGAAAGAAAGAAAGGGATCCTTAGCAATCGCACATTCATTTATCGACATATTTTAAAGTCCGTTGATCTTGTTTTCTTCCAATCACAACACACACATTTTGGACATCAAGTCCAGGCTCCTCCAGCAGCCACCAGGCCCAGGATCCACCAGCAGCCACCAGGCCCAGGATCCACCAGCAGCCACCAGGCCCAGGCTACTCCAGCAGCCACCAGGCCCAGGATCCACCAGCAGCCACCAGGCCCCACCAGCAGCCACCAGGCCCAGGATCCACCAGCAGCCACCAGGCCCAGGATCCACCAGCAACCACCAGGCCCAGGATCCACCAGCAGGCATCAACAACTAAACAGGTGTGTTTGCATCTTATTTGAGCCGCCTACAAAATGCCACCAAAAAAGGCGCAGTCTCTGAGGATGAGATGGAGGAGATTAAGAAATCTCTAAATTACATGTCAGGAGAGCTTTTTAATATCTCCAAACAACAGAAATTACTTTTGGATATGATGGGACAGATCAAGGAACTGCAAAAACTAAATGAAGAAAAGGTAAAAAAAAATAGCCCTACTTGAGTCCTGAGTGGCAGATCTAGAGCAGTACACCCGTATGAATGACTTAATAGGAAGTGGATTGGAGACCAAACACAGAACGTATGCCAGAGCTGTAGTGGCAGAGGGAGGCAGTGAGCCCACTTTGGAGCAGCAAATTGTCAATTTCTTTAGTGGCAAGGGAATTACCATTAATAGTAAAGATACTGCAGCTTGCCATCCTCTGCCTCGAAAAAAATAATAGTGGAAAACCATCTATAATAATACGCTTCGTGAATAGAAACTCAAAAAAGGAGCTACTAAGACAAGCTAAGAAGCTGAGAAGAACCAATGTCTACATAAACGAGCATTTGACAAAGAAAAATGCTGACATAGCACAACAAGCAGGGATACTAAGAAGACAAAACGAGATTCAATCTCCTAAACGGCAAAGTCTTCATCAAGCTCAAAGGAACACCAGAAGAACAAAAAGTTGTGGTCATTAAAGAACTTTCAGAACTGGATATATAGTAATTAATTAAATGTTAAAAGCTGAGACACTAACTATAGGAATAAATCATATGACATGACAAAACTGTGATAATAATCACTTTTCTTAGTAAGGTGGAAATGAACCTCACCCATATATGAACATTGTATATAAGGATTTGGGACTGAAACTCTTTGAGTATACTGATCACAGACCATGGCACTTGGAAAATGATATAGACCATGAAAACAATTTCTATACCCATAAGCATGATCAGAAATGTGAGTATTATACAAATGAGCAGTTTGTATAATGTATAGAAATATAATAATGGATAATGTAATAGCAATCATACATTTTAATAGTAGAAGCCTCAATTCAAATCATTCAAAAATCCTGGACTGTCTGGCACAGTTTTCTAGGAAATTCACTGTCATTGCAGTTTGAGAGACTTCGTTAGATGGGGACCAAAACTTAGTGAAGATTGGTGGCTATGACATGTATTACATCAATAGAATTAAAAAAAAGGGGAGGGAGTGTTGCCTTGTATACTGATAATAATTACAAATGTAGAATCATCAGTGAACTGTCACTAGCACTGGATAACATAATGGAGTGCATGACTATCAAAATAGAAGCTGAAAAGTCAAAGAATCTGCAAATCAGCAGTATCTACAGGACCCCTGGATCATGTATAAAAATGTTCACAGAGGAAATGCTGAAGATCTACAATCCTGTTAACAACAAGAAAATGACATTTATTTGTGGTGATTTCAATATGCCATCACTGATTTCATCCATACAATCTACAGAATTAGTCTTTATCCCTTAATCTGCCGTCCAACAAGAATAACCTCACATAGTGTTACACTTATCCATAATGTTTTCACTAATGTTGTTGACAGGAATGTTAACTCCTCTCCTGACCTGAGAGGAATCCTTATGCTCAGCAAGCCAGTAGTAAGGACAAATGTAAAGTATCAGAGCATTACAGTCAGAGAAGTTCGTGTGTGCAACACCTGTACAGATGAAATCAAGAAAAGTACATCGATACAAAAATCCACACGATTGTTCAAAAATAATAAATTGCATGAATATTGGAAATCTTCCTCTTAGTGACTGAGTTGTCTAATTGTGTCCTCATTTTTATAGATCAAAGCCAGAGTAACCCAGGCTTTAGTGTTCATTAAGGTGTTTGTCACATAGATATAAAATAAGCTCAGAGATTAAGCGGGTGTTAAAAACAGCGTGATTAGTTTATGCAAAAATGTAGCTTGTTGTTGTTTTGGTTTACGTGCTGAAAATTGTTTTATTTGTGCATGTTCAATGTGTTAGACTTGTACATAGTTAAACATATATGGATGGAATAATGTTGAATTCTGGATATGGATTTGTAAGCAATGAAATTTGAAATAAGGGGGAAGGAACAGGAAAAGTGTAAACTTCATCCTAGTCCTGTTCCATCCTTCTTAGTTCTGTAGACATAGATATAGACATGAAAACTTGATGATTTTTAAGTTTTGTTTTTTGTTTTTTGTTTTTTTCTCTTGTTATTTCAATTATATTTGCATGTTCGAAATAAAATTCTATCTCTCGATCTATCTGACAACCAATCCGTACATAATGTTATAATTTAACTAATGTAATTACATTACATTCGTAAAACTACTGTTAAGACAGCTAAGTAATATATATATATATATATTTTTTTTTTAAAAAAAGCACATGGAGTTTTTCCACCTATAACTAAATAAATACTGCAGGTTGGACACTTATTTGTGGGACATGTACCAGTTGCTGGATTTGGGATCTCCCTTTCACAGAGTCACGTTTTTGAACCAGGGTATTAAAATAAATCACAAAGACGATAGACTAAGATTAGCGGCAGACACCTTGAGTAAGCAGGCATGACTGTGACGGTCAAAGCTATCACTGTTAATTTATTTGGAAAACGTAAATGGAGGGAATTAACAATAATTGGCACACTTGGATTGTCCATACAAGTGCATTTTGACCTCAGGACTTCCAGGCTATACTGCTATGTTGTTCCATGTATGCCCTGCCTGCTAGCATCTTGCACCCTGCTATTATGTGCTGGATTGTCTGAGAGGCATCTTTACACAGCCTGCACCTGGGGTCTCACCTGGTGTGGTAGATCCTGGCCTCTATCGATCTTGTGCTAAGAGCTTGTGCTCCTCTGTCCTGTCTTTCAGTCCAGCTTTGTCCAGCCACTGGTATCTTTGCTGTATCTCAGCCACTTCTATGTGCCGGTGGTACATACTGTGCAGGTGCCTGTCAGTGGCTTCACTCTCTTCTTTTGGCCAACTCATTATCCCAGCGGGGTATCTGATTACCAGCAGGTTGTAGGTATTGTTTGCTTGGATCTTTTTCTTGCCATTAAGTTGATTCCTTAGGACTTGCCTTACTCTCTGCAGGTATTTGGTGGTTGTACCTTTGCTAATGCCCTCTTCATTGTTCCTATTTACCTATGGGATTCTCAGGTACTTGCAGCTTTCCCTTAACTTGTAGCTGTCTGCAATTTTCCTTTCTAGTAGCACAATCCCCTCAGTTCTGACTACTTTACTTTTGTTTGTTACCATCCGACTACATTTCTCCAGTCTGAATGACATTCCCATGTCATTGCTGTATATCTTGGTGGTGTGGATCAGTGAATCAATGTCTCGTTCACTCCCGGCGTACAGCTTGATGTCATCTATGTAGAGGAGGTGGCTGATGATTGCTCCATTACGTAGACTGGTATCTAACACACACAAAAAGATTCTAGGTCTGACCAACTGTCTCAGCCGTGGGCAAAAAGAGACAGTCAATAAAATTCTAAAAGATAATTTATTGACACAATAATCAAAAGATAAAACAGTCCAGTGTCCCATTTGCGGATCAAGTAAAAACACACAGTCCCAAGGCCAGAGCCAGCTATGCCACAATGCCAGTTGCACTCCACACATCGACTTCAACAGGATTAGCAGTTGTCCTCTGAGACCCACCACCCTGTAAGCATATAGCCAGTGGTCACTCCAGCCTCTGCAACTCCGCTGCCTTTAGGCTGTGGCATATAATAGGCCCGGGCCTGCACAGAGAGACAAAATTAAACAGCAGTGTTTGTAGTGTGGGCTACAAGTAGACCAGTGTATCAGTGCAATCAATTACACCTGCCTCTAATTAGTCCAACCCCATTACAGCCATTGGCTCACCAAAAATGTGACACACACAAAACCGCTCCCAACCCAGTGCAACTTCACACAATAATATGGAGCTGAACTAATACAGGCACATTAGTCTACCATGTTACAGGTAGAGTGGATGCAAAAGTATTCGGCCCCCTTGAACTTTCCCACATTTTGTCACATTACAGCCACAAACATGAATCAGTTTTATTGGAATTCCAGGTGAAAGACCAACACAAAGTGGTGCACACGTGAGAAGTGGAACGAAAATCAGACATGATTCCAAACATTTTTTACAAATAAATAACTGCAAAGTGGGGTGTGCGTAATTATTCAGCCCCCTTTGGTCTGAGTGCAGTCAGTTGCACATAGATGTTGCCTGATGAGTGCTAATGACTAAACAGAGTGCTCCTGTGTGTAATCTAATGTCAGTACAAATACAGCTGCTCTGTGACGGCCTCAGAGGTTGTCTAAGAGAATATTGGGAGCAACAACACCATGAAGTCCAAAGAACACACCACACAGGTCAGGGATAAAGTTACTGAGAAATTTAAAGCAGGCTTAGGCTACAAAAAGATTTCCCAAGCCTCGAACATCCCACGGAGCACTGTTCAAGCCATCATTCAGAAATGGAAGGAGTATGGCACAACTGTAAACCTACCAAGACAAGGCCGTCCACCTAAACTCACAGGCCGAACCAGGAGAACGCTGATCAGAAATGCAGCCAAGAGGCCCACGGTGACTCTGGACGAGCTGCAGAGATCTACAGCTCAGGTGGGGGAATCTGTCCATAGGACAACTATTAGTGGTGCACTGCACAAAGTTGGCCTTTATGGAAGAGTGGCAAGAAGAAAGCCATTGTTAACAGAAAACCATAAGAAGTCCCGTTTGCAGTTTGCCACAAGCCATGTGGGGACACAGCAAACATGTGGAAGAAGCTGCTCTGGTCAGATGAGACCAAAATGGAACTTTGTGGCCAAAATGCAAAACGCTGCACATCACTCTGAACACACCATCCCCACTGTCAGATATGGTGGTGGCAGCATCATGCTCTGGGGGTGCTTCTCTTCAGCAGGGACAGGGAAGCTGGTCAGAGTTGATGGGAAGATGGATGGAGCCAAATACAGGGCAGTCTTGGAAGAAAACCTCTTGGAGTCTGCAAAAGACTTGAGACTGGGGCGGAGGTTCACCTTCCAGCAGGACAACGACCCTAAACATAAAGCCAGGGCAGCAATGGGATGGTTTAAAACAAAACATATCCATGTGTTAGAATGGCCCAGTCAAAGTCCAGATCTGAATCCAATCGAGAATCTGCGGCAAGATCTGAAAACTGCTGTTCACAAACGCTGCCCATCTAATCTGACTGAGCTGGAGCTGTTTCAAAGAAGAATGAGCAAAGATTTCAGTCTGTAGATGTGCAAAGCTGGTAGAGACAGACCCTAAAAGACTGGCAGCTGGAACTGCAGCAAAAGGTGGTTCTACAAAGTATTGACTCAGGGGGCTGAATAATTACACACACCCCACTTTGCAGTTATTTATTTGTAAAAAATGTTTGGAATCATGTATGATTTTCGTTCCACTTCTCACGTGTGCACCACTTTCACGTGGAATTCCAATAAAACTGATTCATGTTTGTGGCTGTAATGTGACAAAATGTGGAAAAGTTCAGGGGGGCCGAATACTTTGGCAAGCCACTGTATCCATAGCCAGTCTTGTTGATGATCTCACTGAGGGGATGCAGGCATATGCAGAACAGCAATTGGGACAGAGCATCTCCTTGGTAAACGTAGCACTTGATGGCAACTTGTGCAATTGGCTTGAAGTTGGCCTCTAGTGTTGTTTGCCACATCCCCATTGAATTCCTGATGAAGGATCTTGTATGCCAGGATCCACGTGTGGGACACTGAGTCATAGGCTATAGTCAATCCAGGCGATCTTGCAGTCTTGGGTGATGGCTCTGTCTACCAGTAACTGGTGTTTCGTCCCCTCTGGGGTTCTTTCAAATTCCTTTCTGTGCCCAAATCTGATGCCTGGCAGCAGCTTCTATGTGGTACTGAGGCAGATAGTTGTATAGGACCGATCCTTGGGGATCAGGGCTGTCTGGATTTTAGCCATTCTGGGTGTGTCTGGTCCATTATTGGTCCTGGTCCATGGTTCATTTGCGGTGCCAGATGCTCATGGAGCGCAGTTAGCTTCTTCAGCCAGTATGGGCTGCGTTGTCATTCTATTTGCTCTTCCAGTATAGGACAACTGGACAACAACTGATGTCACAATGCTGATGTTAAACAATTTTTGCCTTCCATAATGGTTATGTTTCTGGTGTTAATTATTGGTACATTATGATTATGTAAAGGTAACAATTTGGGTTTAAATACCATTTAATTTAGCAGCAGTATTGACCACTGCGCCACTGTGTTCACCTGTTAGAGCAGTTTCATATTATTTAATTTTGTCTTTTAAATTTCTTTGCAAAAGTAAATAAAAACATATGAAAATAAATGACACCCTGCGACAGACTGGCGACCTGTCCAGGGTGTACCCCGCCTCTCGCCCTATGACAGCTGGGATAGGCTCCAGCACCCCCCGCGACCCTGAAAAGGATAAGCGGAAGCGAATGGATGGATGGATGGATGAAAATAAAGTATAGAATATGAACCTCTGAATTACTAGTTGTAAAAAATAAAGTCCTTCATGCAAGAGTCATTGGCTGGAAAGTAACACAACTGGTGGCATTGTACTGATTCTGTAATAATTAATAAAGTAACTAAGATCCTTTATTGGTTCTGAAAGGCTCTTCATAGGTGGACATTTGGACACCTAGTTGTGCCCGTCTCAATATGAGAATGGCTTTAAATGCATTTACGTGTTATGAATTCATTTACAAGTAATTGGTTATTGCACTAATTAGGTACATTTCATATTCCTCTGTGAGCAGGATGGGACATAAATAGCTTTTATTCCATGTTAAAGTTCACACAAGTGACATCCCATCAATCAAATCCTCAGTTTGTTCACTTGTCTGATGTTAGAAAGAAGGATTTCATTGTCAAATGGACTAAATTAAACAGCCCAGCAGTCACTGGCAATGATTTGGTGTGTGTTAGAAAGTATCACAAATTTTTGTGTACGATATTGAATGGACTAGAACAGAGGAAATGAGTGGAACAAGCAAAGTGTAGCAATTACACATTAGCCTTTGATAGCAAAATGAAAATCCATGTAAAGTCAGCGAGGAAGAACTGAGCACAATATGTGTTTATGTCGCCAAACTTTTTCATGTATTTGTCTTGGAAGACAACGTCCATTCAAATGGGCAACAATAGAGAGGAAGTGACATAAGCGACACCTTTCCCCCCTTTTCAAAATGCATAACTGATTATGACATGTGCGATATTATTGTAGCACTATCCATTTGCATTTCACTTTGGTGAAATGAACTCATTTCATGGTCTGCTGGGCGGTTCAGGCAGTCCACAAATGAGTTAGAATTTCCACTGGCCCAGTATTTGCATGGTTGGGGCACTGAACAGTGAAGGGGGTGTATGGAGAAATGTGAAAAACAAGTCTATAATGCCTGGTTGCAGTTCACATTAGTGCCAAGAGATTTGCATATCACTTTGCTTAATGTGCAGTAGAAAGAGATGGATTATTCTGCAAGCTTTTGAGCAAAGACAGACAAATATTGGAAGTTCTTCTGTCATCGATGTCAATCTCACCCTCCTGGAATGAGCTCAGATGGCTTGGATACTTTGATAGAAACCAGCATCAGAAAACACAGTGAGAACAAACTGTGCACAAAAAGAATCCAGACAGGCGCTAACAACTACACCATCTTGCAACCTTAAACTTTGTAATTCAGGTACTTAACTACCTTAAAATATATATTGTTTTTTCTATTTATCTTGTTTCTAGTGTGTTAATGCATCAAATATCATTTTGCATGAGTTCACGGAGGCCATATAAAGCACACAATCATGGAAGTATTCATATTTTTCATATTTCTAAGTAAACATCACTCATATTACATAACCCGAACCCCGGTAACAAAAACTGGCTATATAAACATGTAATGTATTCAGTCTGTTGGGGAAGAAGTCTAAGTTGGAGGGTAAAAAGTACTGACTAGATGTACATCGAATCTGTGCCTCTCTGCAGTTGCACTTGCAGTGAAAGACGGTGGATGGGGGTGAGTTTACTTGTATGCCCCCAGTATGGTGCCTGTAACTATGGGTTTTTTCCCCCAGTGGACAAGAGGGTCGTTTTCCCTGCAAAGTGAAAGGGGCCTGACTGTTGTTTGTGTTACCGGAAGGAGCCTCTGCTGGGAAGTCCACTGTATTCATATGGAACTTCTATACTTACAGTATGTGGGCAATCAATATTATTTCATGCTAACATTTATGTGTTGAGTTAAAAATGTGGACCTAAAATGCACATTAATGGAACACAGTTAAAGATCAAAGTTAACCTTTAAAAAAACACTTAAGGACTAAAGAAAATTCATAAAGCCAAACAAGGAGATACACGAAGAAAACTCAGGCAACAAACAGTATGACCAAACAACAAATACAAGTAGACTGAGGATTTAAATAGACACATTAAGTCACCAGGAACAGACACACAGCTTGGGAAAAAATAGGGCACAGGTGAACAGATTTAAGATAATGAGACAAAGGGGAATTAAAACTGAATAAAAAGCACAAGAGACAAATGCTGCTAAAATAAAACAGGAAGTAATTAAAAAAAATTAGACCACAAAATACAGGGCTCGGGCAGCAGTTCAGCATGAACTGGTTCGTGACTGGACTGCAATGGCCACTCAGGTAGAGGAAGATGATGACATGGGTTTGAATGATCGGACTCAAGCAGTTAATAAAAGAGGTCGAAGAAGAAGTGGAAACTGTCGAGAGAATGAAAGTTTGGGACACAGAATAGTAAATGAACTCTAAAAGACAACAGTTCGGATGAAGGGACCACTGTAGTCTGCAAAAGGATTGTTAAGAGAAGACGATGACAGCATCCAACTTAGTCTGATATCTTTATCCAGGTTGCTTAAAAGAAGATTGGCAGGCAGCAGCGGCAACGCAGGCGAAGGAAATCCAGACGCTAACCGTGCGGGCGGCAGCGACACAGACGAAGGAGATCCGGAGGCCGGCCGCGCAGAAGGCAGCGGCAGCAATGACAGAGCTGGTCTGGAGGCCGGCCACGATGGCGATGATGCCCAGCCAGTGGCCTGGAAAGTGGCCAGTGATGTTGAGGAGATGAAAAGCTGGCCGTGCTAGGCATGGACGAGGAAGTGGCAACCGCAGGACCAGACGAGTCAGGACCAGACGAGTCAGGACCAGACGAGTCAGGACCAGACGAGTCAGGACCAGACGAGGTAGGTGACGGCATGGAAGGCAGAGGCGGAGGCGCTGCAGGCAACGGCGGTTGATGAACGGGCCCCTTGGATCTTCCAGCAGACACGAGGAAGTGCTGGCCGGGCTCTCCAGAACCCTCAGCAGACACGAGGAAGTGCTGGCTGGGCTCTCCAGAACCCTCAGCAGACACGAGGAAGTGCTGGCCGGGCTCTCCAGAACCCTCAGCAGACACGAGGAAGTGCTGGCCGGGCTCTCCAGAACCCTCAGCAGACACGAGGAAGTGCTGGCTGGGCTCTCCAGAACCTCCAGCGGATGAGGCAGGTGGTGGCGTGGGAGCTGTGAAGTGCTGGATGGGCTCACCCGAGCTTCCAGCAGGAGCTGATGCAGGGCCAGAGGGTATTGGGACCCCTGGCCCATTATCTGACCAGGACACTGAACTGCTCCGGGAGACTGACCAGCTACAGGGGACTGAACTGAGGGCGACTGAGCTAATGGTTCAGGTGCAAACGGAGCTGCTGATGACAGAGCTAATGGCTGAACTACAGGTAGCGGGGCTGAAGACTGAGCTACAGGTAGTGGGGCTGAAGACTGAACTAGTGGCTGTAGTGGCGGTCGTGGTGAGAGTGGAGTTGGTGGTTGAGTAGATGGCTGAACTGCACACTGGGGAGAAGGCTGAACTGCAGGCTGTAGTGATGGTTGGAGTGGATGTAGGACAGGTGGTGGTGTTGGTTCTCCTGAGCCTCCAATGAGGATGAAGGGTGCAGGCACCTGCTGGACCTCAGCCACTCCCACCCGAGGAGTGGGTACGGGTGGGAAGGTTAGCTGTGTCCTGGCGGGCCTCACCTCGGGGGTCGGTGCAGGTTTTGGCAGCGACTGGGTAGCTGCCGTCCCCACCCGAGGAGCTGATATGGGTGCAGGAACCAGCAGAGCCTCAGCCAGCCTGGAAACTGGAGCAGGGACCAACTGGGCCCCAGCCCCCCTCATCTGGGAAACTGAGACAGGTGCAGGGGGGTGTTGGACCGCAGCTGTCCTGCGAACTTGGGCACAAGGAATCTGAGGGGCAGGCTCAGAGGAAACAGTCTTAATCATACAAAGTCTCAGAGTGAGCCGAGGAACACAAAACGCAGCTGCGGAGAGCTGAGAATCACACAATTTAGCTGTATTGGTGACACAAACAGAAAACTCACAGTCTTTGCGTTTTGTGTCAATGTTTGAGAGAGGAACAACTGTCCTGGTTGCAGTTACACTAGACTCAGGAGGCGTAGAACAAAAGGAGTCCTTATAATCTATAAGGCCGGAAGATGTGGCCTCTGAAAAAACAGTCCTCGAATGTTCAGTTTCTAGGTTTACAGTGCCTGAGGCACTAAGTACAGGGTTCCTCGACACAGGGGAGGCAAACTCGGGGTTAACACATTTGGAGTTTTCCAGATCTAAGTTTGCGGGGCGATCGTGGCTCAAGAGTTCTCCTTGTAATCGGAAGTCTCGGTCGTTGTGTCCTTGGGCAAGACACTTCACCCGTTGCCTACTGGTGGTGGTCAGAGGGCCCGGTGGCGCCAGTGTCCGGCAGCCTCGCCTCTGTCAGTGCGCCCCAGGGCGGCTGTGGCTACAATGTAGCTGCCATCACCAGTGTGTGAATGTGTGTGTGGATGGGTGGATGACTGGATGTGTAAAGCGCTTTGGGGTCCTAGTAAAGCGCTATACAAATACAGGCCATTTACCATCTAAGTAGACAGTCACGGAGCCGGAATTACTATAATAACAGGGAACTGTCTCTGTGAAGGTTATCTCTGGCTCGGGAGGACCGAAAACAGTATTTTTCAGTCTCCCCACAAAGCCCGGCCCAGAGTACACAGAACTGACCATAAGAGGAACAGCAAAAGTGTCTTTACCGCTCACCACAGCCGGCTGCTTTGAGGTTCCGGTATTTGACTGTGGAGAAGGGTGTCGGCGGCGTGAACGCCGCCGAGGAGACTAGCCAGGTCACGAATCCTCCAGCGGGCCAGGCTGAAGTGGCGATAGAGAGGATTTCCCTCAAAGATCGCCTGGATGGCATTTATTCCAATGGTCATCACCCTGGTATCCACTGTGCGTTTAGTCCGTTCTATCAAACGGAGGATGCGGGAGAAGTCACTCTCCAGGGCGGAGTCTGCTGAGTCCATGTTATGGTCGCGTCGTTCTGTCAGGAAGCGGCTGTGTGTAGGCAGGCGAGGACCCAAACGCACGACTCACGGGGATAAACTCAAAAGGCACGGCTTTATTTAGCAGGAACACAAGGAGCGATACAAAACGACACTGGGAGAAACTAAAGCTGAGGCACAGGGAAGACACGAGGAAATGCACACAACCATGAGGGAGGACGTGACGCGGAACAGAGGGAGATTCCGACATAAATACACAGAAGTAATGAGGGACGTGGGAGCACATGGGAAGCACAGCTGAGGACAATTACGCCTGAGACGCAGAGAGGAGGAGGAGAGAGCACGGGGAGAGTGCAGACATAACGGACTGAGGAAAACATCGAATAAAACATGAGGGGAAACAGAGGGAGACACAGGAGCAAAGACACGGGGAGGATCTAACAACCAAAAGCTAAACATAACAACCTGGGGACTAGGACTAAACTTTAAACTACCAAAGTGGACTCAAACCATAATACAAAATGACTAAACACAAGAAACTGAAACCGCTGGGTCATAAGACCCAGGACCGTGACATAAGGGTAAATTGAACGTAACAAGAAATGTGAAATGTGGGTGGTGGCCAGGAGAGAGGGGCGAAGTGGCTGTCATCTGGTGGTTAAGAACTTGCTGTTCAACCAATTATCCAATCCTGGAACACGAATGAATTCAATCCAACCACTCAGCAGGCACTGGTCTCCATTAAGACACACCCATGTCCACACATGAGAGGGAGGAGAGAGAGAGAAAAACCCACAAGCATCCTCTGGTGGTAGGAGTCAAACACACACACACACACACACACACACACACACACACACACACACACACACACACACACACACACACACACACACACACACATGATCATGGTCATGACATCATTTAAGTATTTTGGTGTGGCAATTGTAATGCATATAGTTCATTATGGGGCACTAATAATGATCGCAGTGGAACAGCAATTGAAGAATTAATGGACAATAAAAACCGTATAGGTCTAAATGATGGGACAGGTACAAGGACTGAGTACATGGCAGGTAGTTAAAGATACAGCACTAGGCAGGGATCACTATCCTATAATAATAGGGTAATATTGGGCGGTCGACTCTCTTCGTTATTACCTTTTGGGTGCCCTTTCACCCTGGTCATGGCTGATTTCCTCTCCCACTTGCAGGAGGGTGGGGAGGCTATGGTGGACAGCTCCCTGGCCTAAGTTAGGTGAAGGAGGTATGTGGCAGGGTGAGGTTTTTATGCTGTAGATAAAAAAACACTTAACAAACTGCAATCATGTGGTCATTGAGTCCTTCATTATTACAAGGGTACTTCAGGAACGAGCCAGACACCTCTAACTAGGCCTGGGTATCATCACTGATTTCTATAATCGATTGATGCTGATTTTCAATTCAGTCCCCGATTCAGTTTGAAATCAGACAGTCAGAGACATTATAATTGTGATCATCAGTACATATCCACATGTTTATATCTGTGTATAAAACAAAGCTGGCACTGTGAGACTTCATCAGAGGTGTGAGCATCACAGCAGATGTCTTTGTGTCAAAGTAACTGAGGTTAAAACAGAAAAACATGAAGCAGATTTTCCTGTCCTGGCTTTTTATAACCTTAAAATATTCTGCAGTAGAACAAGAACTGAAGAAAGCCATGACTCAACATGTGAACATTACCTGATGCTGCTGAAGTGAAGCTGAGCAAAGTTATTAAGGTTTTATTAGAAACACAGAGATATTGAAGAGGAAGACTGATTATGAAAAGGACTGCCGAGGTGGTTATTTTACCACACACGTTGAGAAAACGAACCTCAAAACGTTTAACTATGCAGAGCCCAACATGCATGACCCTGAAAGTAACACTGACCCAGATAACCACATCTACAATAACAACAATAACACTTGTGAGTACTATACAGACGACCAATTCAATATGAATATTAAAATGGAAAATGCATTGTCAGTCATACATTTCAATAGTAGAAGCCTGTATAAAAATGTTTCTAAAATTACAGAATGCTTAAGGAAGTTAAAAAAGTTTAATATAATTGCAATATCAGAAACATGGCTTGATAATAAGATAAGATAACTCTTTATTGTCATTGCACAGTCATACATAGTACAGTAGTACAATGAAATTGGAAAATGAGAAAGTTAGTGAAATGGGACTGGAAGGATGCGAATTATTTACAATGAACAGGGTGAATAAAAAAGGAGGCGGTGTTGCTTTATATGTAGATAAAGTTGTTGGAGTCAAATTGTTAAATGTTGCCATTATTGTACTTAAATTTGTAAGTCTTGGTTCAAACTGTACGATCAAAGACAATCCTTTGTTTCTGACCCCCTCCCCAGCCTGTTGAATGGTGGGGGCACATCCTATGTGAAGGTTCTGTTTTCTTGTTTAGTAACTTCCTGCATTTATGACCCTTTGGTGAGCAGGAGGTCACACAAATGCACCCCCAAACACAAACACACACACTCACGGGCACCTACACACACACACACACATTCTCGCACATGCATACACACACATACAAGGGCCCGACACACCACAGGGGGTGTTACAGTGGGTGGTGCCTGTGTAAACTGTAACTGTATTCAATAAAAAGGCTGCAAGGAAGGCTGTTTATTTGAAGTTGGCTAGGAAACGGGTGAGGAGCGTCCAGATCCAAGAGCCTGGTTCCAACCAGCCTCCCTTGCTAGCAAGTAAAATCGATCGATTGCTGTTCGTCTTGCTTCGTTAACGGGAATAAGTCTCTAAACCAGCGGGGCCTGTGGAAGCGCAGACCCAACAAAAGTTTTGAAATGTAGTGTGATTGAATGTATGTCAAGCACCATAGATAACGTATTGGAATGTGTCACTATTGAAATCCATGTTGAAAAAGCTAACAATATAATTATAAGTTGCATCTATAGGACATCAGGTTCATGCCTTGATACATTCAATGAAAAACTTGCTGCTATGTTTAGCAACCTAAATGATAAAAAAGTGCAAATAATTTGTGGTGATTTTAATATAGATTTGCTAAACCCAAATGGACATCAGATCCATACAATGTATAGTAACTGCCTTTTCGCTGTAATTACAAAACCAAGTAGAATAACAATTGATACAGCTACATTGATAGATAATATATCCACAAATAAAATTGACTATAAAATAGTACGTGGACTCCTTATAACTGAAATAAGGGATCATCTTCCTGTTTTTGCAATTTTTCAAAATTATTTGACATGATGCAGCAAGAGCCATTGCTACCCTCCAGGTGGACTGTGGCGTGAGTGAGACACAGCAGGTCCATACAGGACCAAAGATTCGGTCCTGTATGGTGATGAATTGTGAAGTTACAATTCTACAATTCTTTTCTGTAAAAAAGCATTTTTATTTTTGTATATAAATAAATGTTGATGTTGTGCGACGGGATTGTGTGCTTCAATTTTACTTATAATGTGCCAAATCACTACAACAGGCGGCTCAAGGCAATGGCGTCCCGAGTAAGGATCTTAGCCACAGTGTTTCTAAGATTTTTACGCCCCGTTACAATAACCTCAGTTTTATCTGAACTTAGGAGCAGAAAATTAAAGCTCATGTATCTAAGACATCCCGGCAATTTAACCAGTAAAAGTGGGTATCATCTGCATAGCAGTGAAAATGTATGCTATGCTTTCTAAAGCATGTTTATGTAAACAGAACTGGTCACAGAAGCCCGTGAAGCTTCATAATTAACCTCAGTGTGTGAAGAGGACTCTCCATTTAATAATAGCTGTAATAAAATGTTATGGCCAATGGTATCAAACGCTGCAGGAAAGATTTCAACATTTCAATATGAATGAATGAAGGCTGAAAAACTGATTAAATTAATGTCTGATGATCTTTTCTCTGCTTCTTCAACTTTGTAACACTGAACATATTAAAGGATGATTTAAGGTTCACAGGAACAGTTTAATTTAGACACATATTTACTATTTTTCTCCATCTTTCTTTCTTTCATCACTGACATGTTCAATAAAGATCATTACTATCAGAGGAGAAAATAAACCCGGGGTAGTTTAAAAAACTTTAATTTAATCAAACTGAAAATGTTGCTGAACTGTGACGGACGTGTCTTTTAATCTTGTCAACAAAACCTTAATCATCTAAATCTGCCATTTATCATCTTGTAAAATGTTCCCTCTGCTTCTGTTGCACATCTCCCCTGACACTCTCTGCTTCACCTGTCCTGTGCAGCTGGTCCAACCCTGCCTGCCTCCTTAAACTGGTGTGTTTAAATCTCTTTACCTATGTTGTGAACTTCACACAAAGTTTGTGGTAACAAAATCAAACTGACGAAGATCTTGTTTGAAAAACACACACTCACGAGACAAAATAACAACAGACTGCTCAAAGTAAAAGCAGAAACCTCACAGTTGGTAGTACAAAAACACAGTGACAACGTGTGTATTAGATGCCCTCACTCCAAAAGCATAAATATAAAAAATGAAATCTCCAAGAATATCCCAAAAATGGCATTGGGGGGGGTGTTACAGTGAAAAAAGAAGCCAAATTTTCATCTGAAAATGTTGAATTTTAGTAAAAACAATACTCTGTAGTTCGATACTGTCGTTACAGACAAAGCGGATGATTAAAGCCTTTGGACGCACATTTGAAATGCAGTAATTGTCCTTATCAGCTGGAAACATAAAGGTCATAAAATGACTGTTTCGAGCGGCTAAAAACTATTGAACAACAGCAATGTTAGTCTGTTCCAAAATTTGAATGTACATGTGTTGAAGGTGCGGGTCTTGTTGAATTATTAAACATATTTTTCCTTAATCTTTCTAGCCATAAAAAAAACAACTTTTCATTTTCTTCTGCTTGAGACTCGGCCTCGGGTAGCTCTACTTATCATCGCTCAGTCAGTTGTCTGTTTGTGCTACTTTTTTCAAGGAGCAGTGGATTATTGGTACGGGTGACTTCATGTGTTTAGTTACTTACTTAAGTGGAAGTACTGTGGAAAGTTTTACCTTACATACATAGATCTGACAGTACAGGTTCTGAGGTAAGATGTTATATCCTATCCAAAAGTTCTTTGCAATTTTACATTGATAAACATTATCCTTAACATATTAGCCCATATAAAGTACTATGGCCATCACACTGTCATTTATAATTGTTTAAATAACTCGTGTCTTAAATCCTTCCATCACACAGAAAAAAAAAAACCATGGTTCACTTTTACATCACAAAATGTTAGAAATATAAGCCGTTCATAACAACCTGAAAGGCTGGGAGTTTAAAATGCAAATCAATGGAAGCAGCAGTAGAAGACTATAATGTCACAGAGCACACGGTGTCTATTATTGTGTAGACATTTATAAATAAGAGCTTAATAAAGACGCTTCATTTCTTAAGAAATATGCAGGTGGAGTGGTCTTTATCAAAAGTGGAAGTTACATCTGTGGCTAAACCCCTGCACCCAAAAACTTTAAAAATCCACTGTGTGTGAGGCTGTGTAAGTAAAGCTTGCCCTTCTCACCCGCGTGTAACAAACATCTGTTGGAGGTTGTGGATTTGACACCTCAGCATTGTGAAAGTGGGGAAACATGCTTCTGGCTGAGCATAAGATTTCCGCTTACAACTTAGAATCTCAGTTCTAAATTAAATTCAGATGTTTTTTTAAGTGTGGCTAATGTATTATTTGACTTCTAAGGCACCCACACACACACACACACACACACACACACACACACACACACACACACACACAAGAACAACAACAACACAGAGAAGAAGGAGAAGAAGAAGAGGGGGTAGTTTTACTATGCATCATAAAAACGCAATCATTCATCTTCCAACTGTATCTTTCTGTTCTGGCTTTAGAATCATAGGTTGTTTACTGAGCCGTACTTTGGGAGTCATACTGTTGTGATGCTGGGGAGAAAAGGGTAAGGTGTGAGAGACTAAACCATTACACACAAAACTTCAAAAACCTAAAGAGTGTGTGAGACTGCTAGCTGTGTCGTTCAGCAATAAACGTATCTACAATGTGTTAGTAAAGAGTGACTTGTACTTCTGTCCTGTTAAGCAACGGTTTAACAAATTTCACTGCAAACTATAAAAGGAATCTGGGTTTAAATAGAACATAGTAGTGATGGATTAAGTGTAGGAAACCCTAGTATACAGTGTCTATGAAACAAATCTCCTTCAACATTCAAGTGGATGACTACAGGCGTTTCTCTCAGTTGGTTGTGTTCAGGGAAAAAGCAGCTAAATACACTGAGACTGCTCCACATTGTTGGTGAGTCAACTCTGGATGTCTGTGGGTTTTGTTAACTTGGAGTGAACAAAAGCAGAAAAACAGTAAAAGATGCAGACAGTGAAAGTCTGGTTTATTTCTTGAATACAGTGAAACATTTTACAGTCCACAGAGCAAAGCAACATATATGATAAATAGATACACATGACACGGACAGTGAGAAGTAAAACTCATCGTCTTACCAGATGTTATATTCTGTAAACTTAAAATAAACCACTGAAATTAGAGTTTAGTGTTTTTAAGTCATCTATCAAAAAAACACGAGTCACATTATCCCCATAAACAACATGTTTTTATAGAAATCATTGTGACACAAATATTTCGATTCTTGTTTCACAATGTGCATGAACTCAAAATCTTTAGAGGTTCATATTTATAAAGTATCGCAAAGAATACATTTATACCATTGTATGAGCTACACTTCTTGTAAAAAAACTGATTGGAAATGCATTTGAGAAAAGTTTTTGGACAACACATGTGTCACATTTTAAACAGGGTTTGAATAATCAGCGCTGACATACAGACATTTATGCGCTGGGTATAACAGACATGCTTACCGTGTGAAAGGCCCTCGGATGTCTTGGAGCAGAGAAACACGCTGTATTGTTGTTTTTCTCTATTGCATAAACGAATCCCGGCTGTCAGAAACGCTCTGTGCGGCTCCAAAGCACCTGTATGCATCCGTTTGAAAGAAAGGTGTCGCTACGGCTAGGCTCTCGGGATAGTCAGGCTTTTATTTATATTTGCGGCATTCTGGTGCGTTAATACTAGCAGCCTCTGTGTCCCGCTTGCATCACCATTCCGAAAATTCAGATATTTAAATAAAAATGATGAATCGGCTAGTGATGAGGAGCAACGTAGATCCGTAAAATGAGGTTTGATTAAATTAAACTCTTATGAACAGCGATGAATTCTACCTCTCTGCTGATGTGTTCCAAACAAACGATGCTTTCTACATGGCCAAATTGTGTGCTAACTACCTCACACCGCTGTGCCTGGGGTCCGAAAAAAAAAAAGTTAAAACGATATACCTTGCGGAAGTTGTGAAGTGCTGAGGAAAATACTGTGTGTCTGATGGGGTGTTTTTATATAGGTGGACTTGGTTTCAGTTGGCCTCTGACATGCAGATATAAAGAGCAGGTTGTAAAGAAAAAGGTGGAAACTATAGAGGTGCAGTTGGGGGGTATACTTTTCTATGTGAACGTTAGTGTGTGTGTCCTTGGATGCTCTTTCTGTATTCTTTTTATGACTTGTTTTGCTGACTGTGCGGGTGGTTACCCACCCGTAACCACTGTGTCTAATCACTGAGTGTTACTGCTGCAGTATGTTTGTGTGACCAATTATAGTGGCGGCTGCATTAAAGGAACATTACATGTCGATACAGAGCTTATATATGTATACATGCTAGACCAACCACTAGGAGGTGTCATAGTCGCCGGGGGGGTGTGTGACCGTGTTTCAGTTAAAACTCTGACATGGACGGATTAAAGAGCAGGTTGTAAAGAAAAAAAAAGGTGTAAACTGTGGAGGTACAGTTGGGAATGTGTGCGCTGGGATGCTCTTGATAAGTAAGCAGCTTTCATTGTTTTATGACTTGTTCTGCTGACTGTTGGGGCCCTACCTGTAACCCCCTCTGTCTAATCATCAAGTCTTACTGTGGCAGTGCGTTCAGATAATTATAGGGATTGTTGCATTAAAGTGCAGGTATATTACTACTCTCATCGCACGTTTCAACGCTTAACACATGTTTCTCTATTCCCAAACCCTGATTCCCCGTGTTTAACATGGCAGGCGTGTTTGTGGAAGCCGTGCAGGGCTGTGTGCCTTCCGGCCACCCAGGCTTCCAGTGGTGGCGACGCTGGTCCGGAGGACGGCCATGCCCCCAGCGACAGCAGCGATGCTGGTCTGGAGGCCAGCCGGCACGACCCTGCAGGCACGGTCGTGAGCCCTGCTCACGGGCGGCTGGGCAGGCATCTGTCGCTCCGGAGCAGCTCATGCCACGACCTCAGTCCCAGGTCAAGCAGGCTCCCCTGGCACGGGGACCTCCGTCTCTCCGCACAGTTCCTCCACCGCTCCCAGCTGGAGCGGACCCTCGTGCACTTCCTCCATCCCCAGCTCCTCCGCCGCTCCAGACTGGAGCAGCCCTTCGCGCAGCTGTTCCCCCTCCCCCGGCAGGCACGGACCCTATCCACAACCTCCAGCTGTCAAGGTGCCCCACGCGGCTCCTCCACGGCTTCGCCACCATCAGGATACACCAGTGGGGGTGGCAGTGGTGGTGTTGACCAGGCCTGGCGCACCATCGCCAGATTCCCATTCTCTCCAGGTGACACCCGGTCTGGTCCCGCAGCTCTTCCCGCTGCTGGCGTGCCTCCACCGCCTACTCCCGCTGGGTGGCCGCCATTTCGGCCACAATCTGGGCCAGCTCCTCCCTTTCCCGGATCAGACGTGGACCCGACGTGCCGCGTCCTGGGTTTCGGCGTCAGTGTGGCGTGACTGAGACACAGCAGGTCCATAGATTGGTGGTCAGAGCCATCTTTACTTCACACGGCTGCAGCTCTCAGCTGGCAGCCGCACATTCATCACACCACATTTCAGCACACAAGAAACATGGAGGTTATTAAATAGTATAATCAATAAGGGCTCAAAAAATCAGAATTATCCAGACTATTTTAAAAAAGATAAAGATATTGTTCTTGATAAAATTAAAGACATTGCAAACAAATTTAATGATTTCTTTGTGCATGTTGGCTATAATTCAGCAAAAGAAATTCCAGAGGCAAGAAAAAATAATGCACTACAGAAGGTTAATTCTTAAGTAATATTGATATTGCAAATTATTTAAATAAATGTTTTGTAAAGGTAAGGGAAATAATCTAAATAATAAAAGGCATAGAGCAGATGAAGATGTATTATATTAATTGAAATGCAAATTCTAAAGGAAAGAAACTGTAATTTTAACTTTAACTAAGTAAATACATATATAATCAAAAATGTGTTAAAACTTGCAAAAACAAACCTCTGGGTGTTGGCTGGCTCAATGCAACACTGCTTAAAGTAGTAATCTGATTGCTCTGGCCATTTGTCATATTACAAACTGCAGTTCTATAGAAACAAATATGCCCAGAAGTAAAAGGAAGGAAAATTGCTAAAGTAATCCTGTTGCAAAATCTGGAAAAAATATCAAATAACCTTTTTCTGGATTTAATAGTCATCCAATAAGTTCATTATCTTTCTTAAATTGGATTATGGAAAAAATGCATGTGCATGCAGCAGATTATTTGTTATTTCAGTGAGAATAATTGAAAGTGGGACATTTTCAGATGTTAGTGTTGTCGCGTTTGGAGTTGTCTTGGACCACTGCTGTATACTGTATTTACAATAGAGATGCCACTCGTCCTTAATGATTCAACTAAATATATGGCATCTAATCCTAAAAAGATTAAACAAAATAAAAGTGGGCCTAAATATTGAATTACAATCAATAATTAATAACAGACAAAAAAAAAAAGAAGATCCTGAATGTGTCTAAGACCAGTAGTATGATAACTGGCCCAAACCATTCTATTAGAAGGAATCCAGTTTTATAGGTTTATATTAGTGGTGTACCTGTTGATGAGGTCCATGAGGCCAGGCTCCTATGTTTAATCTTACATAGCAAATTGTCTTGGACTGAGCATATTAATAAAATGGATGCTAAATTGGGAAATGGTATTTCTATGGTTTAAAGGATGAAAGGTCTTTGATATAAAAATCGGTCAGGCAGTTAATCCAGGCATTCATTATGTCCTATCCCGATTATTACCCAGTAGTATGGTCTGGTGGTACAATGGAATGGATTATAAAATATAGTACAAAATACTATTTGCAGTTTTAGTACATAAAAATGTTAGTTTCACAGTACTCAACACAGTTATAGATACAGAGGGGAGATTTCTAATCATTAAATTATCTATACTTTACACTGTTTATCAGTGTATATGGCCCAAATGTTGATAAAGATTTTATTAAATAGTTTAAAAAGAGGGTCTACTGTGGCACAGGCAGCTACCAGCGGAGCCTGTGGGCTTGTCGCTGTAGCCCTGTGGGGCTTCTGCACCGTGACTGCTGGGTGACCCCCCCCACCCCACCCCACCCTACACAGGTGTACACACAAGTGTTCATGCAGGTGTACAAACAGGTACTCACAGACATGCACTTTATTGGTTGGCTGTTGTCTCTAAACATATGTTGTAGCACTGAAGCAGATTTTCAGTGTTTTTTCCCTCTTTTCCTTCCTCTGTCAATCGCTCTATCCAAGCTCTCTTTCTTTCTTCTTTTTCTTATCCCTCACTGGTCTGGCCCGTTGTGATTGTAATAACACAAAAGAAAAACTTCTAATAAAGTTCTAATATAATATGACTGTTAATTAAGTGGACCATTATAGCAAATGCCGTCCAGTTGGGAACTTACATCTGTTGGGCATCCTTTGGCCTTCAGACAACAATTCTGATTGCCACACTGTTGGGAGGGAGGGTAAAGGTGGGCGGACTGATACAGATATCGATAGTTTTGATTCTAATGCTGGTATTGGCATCAGATAGATACTAGTGCAATTTGAAATTTTGTGTGTGCTGTAAAATCAAAAGTTATGTTATGTAAATGTTGTGTTGTCAAGGCTTACACAACACAACAAAACAGCTCCATACAGCACCCTAATATCAGGGTGAGTTTTGTCTTGTCATAGTGTCATATTACATATATATATATATGTGATATTGTACATGTGTCTCTGTCTTAGAATAAATTTTGAGCTTTATGAGACCAGGAAGAATAGCTGAATGGGAAATTCACATCATGGCTGTGCATCGTATCTGTAGTGATTGCTTGGCTGTTATTCTACCAGGAAACCAAACACTTGAAATCTGATTTGCTAAGTGTCCTGCACCAAAATAGCATACGGTGCAGCGGTGAGACAGAGTTCTATGTGCATTCAAAGCCAGGGCCTAGCACAGTGCATCAGTTATTGCAGCCTCTTATTGTAAAGTGCCTACACTAACTGAAGGACTGTGACGAGCAAGTGATGATCATCAAACTAAATGTGAAACATTCACATTTAAAAAAGTGTTTGCCAGAACGATACAGGAGAGAAATAGAACTGTTGACTTGACCCCAAGAGCTTCGCTGTATTTCATTCACTGAGTGGTTAAATTTAGTTTTTCACTTTACAAAAATTAGGCAGAAAATCTGTGACTCTTATTTTTTTGTTTATAGTTGTCATTTCACATTTAGTTATCGTCAGGACTTCAACTGACACTGCAAACATTTTCAGTCTGCACCAACATATGATCATAAATCGCTATCTTTATACAAGGACATACGAGGGCGGGCAGATAATCCTGTAACAAACCATGGAGCATAATCCAACTATTTTTAACCCAATCTCTAAAAACAAAGACCACAAAGTTGATACACTACATGGGGAAAAGTGCTGAGCTACCACTCTTAATCTTTGAATTTAGGCATTTTCAGTCCCATTGCACCAGTTGTGTAAAATGAAGCAGCTTCAGAAACACTAAAGAATAAGCTCTAAAGAGCTCACTGAATTTGGGGATGGTACTATATTAGGGTGCCACCACTGCAGTAATTCAACTGCAAATGTCTTCCCTCATAGATATTCCACAATCAAATGTAAGTGGTTATTATATTATTATTGCAAACATAGAAGTGTTTAGGAACAAAAACAGCTCAACCACAAACTGAAAGACTGCGTAAAATCACAGAGTGCTGATGCATATTATGCATAAAAAGTCACCACCACGTGACACTGATACACCAACAAAAGGGAAAACACTACAAGCCAAAGGATACTTCAGCAGCTGCAGTTGATTTTTACCCAGCAAATCTTTTGATTCCTGTAGGTCCCATTTTAAGTATTCCTTTTGATGCCTTCTTTTATATCTCCCTTCATTTCATTCCCTCTCATAAGCTTTTTACATCTCCACTGGGCAAGCAATTATCCATAAACCTAGAGGGGAAATAGCCTCTGTGCCATATGAGCGTATTAAATGTTGTGAATATTTGTCTCATCCATTTAATTGAAACAGTCAGAGATCCCTTTGGAATTCCCACTTCCAAGCTCTCTTGCTTTTACACACTCAGGTTTTCGTTCTTTTATTTTTATTTATTGATGTATTTTTTGCCAGCCAGCTTTGACATTCAGGAGAAAGAGGGCCATCGCAACACATGTGTAAGAACAGAAATGAAAATGAATGACCCAGAAATCAGAAATCAGCACTGGAACACAGAACGTTGTTAAAGGCCAGGAAAAAAAGGGCTACTGTCGATGCCAGATATCTGGCATTAAGTTGACAGATAATGTATCTAAATTTCACCTGCGGGAGATTAATTTTGTAAGATGATTAATTATGTAAACAGTGTTATCAGCGTGAGATGCTTACAGATCACTACAGAGAAACATTTGGATTCTGTCAGCTTTGCCTTGTTTACTTTCATCAGTGGGGAAACAGCATCCAGCAACAAGGTTGTTCAAGGTTACAGCTCATCTATGGACACTGAGGGGAGCTGAAACATCAGTACAGGAGGCAGACTCATTCATATTCCTTATCTCAACACTGCATAGACTCACTAACATTAAATAAAAGAAAACGGTCGCACTTTCTATTATGGTTCGGTAATAAAGTAGTAATAGTAGTGTAGGAAGCCAGAAACAAGAATCCAATAGTGTGGTAATTTCTATTTTATTAACACTCAATTACCTGTGTCAGTTTCTGTGCAATATGGAGGAAACAGAGCTGCAAAATGCAAAACTCCCTGTTTCTGTTTAATAACAATCATTAAAGCAAACTTAAACTGGCAATTTGAAGTGATGCACGATCGCCCTAATTAACTTAATTTCATCTAAATCCATAATTAATTACTGACTGACAGAGCTTTAATCTTCCCCTTCAAAACTAGGCACTGCTGCAAAGAGTCGGCTGCCAGTAGGTGGCAGACTGCACTTTCTATTTCATCCCTGGATAAAGCTAAAGAAGAAGTGAAGTGCCACCTGCAAACATTGGCCACCATTTACCTCCTTTTTGGCTTGCTTCATAGATCCACATAATCTCGTAGATATGCTTGCACAAACCAATGAAGTATAACAGTATATTTGGAATCAAAGCCACATTCTATATACTGCTGTAGGATTAGGATTCATCTTTATTGTCATTACACATGTATGAATGCAGGGTAACGAAATACAGTTTGCATCTAATCAGAAGTGCAAAGAACAGTAAGTGCAATAAGAGCAGATTATATACAGATAAGGGTAGAATAATGGTGGAATAGTTATGACAGATTATGTTAGGGGCGACTGTGATTTAGGGGGGTTGGGAAGCTCATCTTGTAACCGGAAGGTTGCGGGTTCGATCCCCAGCTCTGTCTGTCTCGGTCGTTGTGTCCTTGGACAAGACACTTCACCTACCGCCTACTGGTGATGGCCAGAGGGGCCGATGGCGCGATATGGCAGCCTCGCCTCTGTCAGTCTGCCCCCGGGCAGCTGTGGCTACAACTGTAGCTGCCTCCACCAGTGTGTGAATGTGAGAGTGAATGAATAGTGGAATTGTAAAGCGCTTTGAGGGTCTAGTAAAGCGCTAAATAAATGCAATCCATTATTATTATTATTATTATTTAATACGTTAAGTATACAGATGTTTATATTCCTATGCAGACCCCTCTGCGTTGAATTACACTTGTTATTAAGCTCTGTCTCTCTTCCACAGCGTGTCTTCTATCCTGTCTTCTTCTCTCCCCAACCAATCACAGCAGATGGCCCCGCCCCTCCCTGAGCCTGGTTCTGCCGGAGGTTTCTTCCTGTTAAAAGGGAGTTTTTCCTTCCCACTGTCGCCAAAGTGCTTGCTCATAGGGGGTCATATGATTGTTGGGTTTTTCTCTGTATGTATTATTGTAGGGTCGACCTTACAATATAAAGCACCTTGAGGTGACTGTTGTTGTGATTTGGCGCTGTAAAAAATACAATTACATTGAATTTAAATCATACAGAGAGCAAATATACTGATGTACTGATGTATACATATGTACAGATATACAGATGAACTGTATAGCATACAGATGTTCTATATTGCTATATAGACAGCCAGATACGGGGCAGGGATAGCTCAGTAAGCAGAGTGGTCGCCCCATGTTAGGAAGGTCGGGGTTTTGAATCCACTGAACAGCTACCCCCTGAGGTACCCCTGAGCAGGGTGCCGTCCCTATACACTGCTCCCAGGGCACCCAGTGGCTGCCCACTGCTTCACTGAGTGAATGGGTTAAATGCAGAGAGGAATTTCCCCACGGGGATCAATAAAGTATACATTATTATTACATTATTATTAGAGATGTGACACATATACACAGATGTATTGATGTGTGGTAAACAGATCTACAGAGTGCTATGAATATATCTGCCGTAGTTAAAGCAAAGCGCTCAACTTTCCTACGCCAGTCCGTCAGCTACTCATCGTGGTAACAGGCCATATTTATTTATTAGATTTATTGCCAAATGAGTTTCTCTCCATGTCAACAGATTACCGCAAATCTTCACACCGTCTTTCCGTCGGCAGCCTCCAGCTCCAGCCTCAGTAACAGAGCAGTTCCCATGCCAGACCGTGACACAGTTGGTCAGGATGCTCTCTACTGCACAGCACTAGAAGTTAACCAGTATGTCAGTAGACAGGTGGTTCTTCTTCAGTGTCCTCAAGAAAAAGAGGCGCCGATGGGCTTTCTTAGCCAGGCTAGAGATGTTAGTTGGCCAGGACAGATTCTCAGAGATGTGGGTCCCCAAGAACTTGAAGCTGGAGACCTGTTCAACAGCTCTGTGTATTTGTACCTTTTTTTTGGTCAAGATGTATTATGAGCTTTACAGATTATTTTAAGGTCAACATTAATAAGGACGATAGCTGGTGGTAAATACAGGGTCTTTGCCTGGTTTGAGCAGGAGTGTTGGCAGAATTCATATTTGGTGGTAGTCTGCCATTTTCCTTGATTTCCTGCAACGTTCTGTGGTTAACTGGTGCCAGAATTGTCCAGAATCTTTTGTAGAATTCTGCCTGAAAGGCGTCTGGACCTGGAGCCTTAATGCTGGGTATAATTATCAGGGCTTCATGGAGTTCACCTGATGTCAGCGGTGAATCCATTCCTACTGCTTGACTGTCGTCTCTGAGACAATGCACTCGATCAAAGCTGATGTTCTTCACGGTGTCCTCTGGAAGCTTCAGCTGGGTTCTGATGAAACTCTCACCTCGAAGCTGGGTCATTTTTAAGCCTAACATTTTAACCTAGGCTTTTAAATTGCATTATCCCTTTGTGAAGCAATAAAACAAAAACTACTGCCTTAAAATACAGTGTTCGGTACACCATAATTTCCACAGTTTGAAGATGCTGATTACTTAGTGTTATATTAAAATGCAGTTCAATAGGTGATGATCATTACATTGTTAAATATGTTTTTTTTTTAAGAAGAAAAGTTTGAATTCTTATCAGGTCTTTCTAGTGTTTGATGATGCATTTGGAAAAGAAATGAAGAAAGAGATCTAAAGCTGTGTGTGTGTTTTCTGTGTGTGTGTGTTGTGATTCGGGGCTGTATAAACAACAACAATTGTAACAATAAAAGCAAAGTGCTCACAGAAAAGATGAAGCAACATAACAACAACACAAACAAACATTTTTGTACCCACCTTTTACAAAGTATGCTAATCAAAGTCAAAAAATCCAACAGCTTCCAACACTCTTAAAAGACCTTTAGGCTTCACAAAGGTGATTTCATACCTGTTGATCTCTAATGTCAAACATAACCTGTGGGTGAGAAGGAAAAACCTCCTTTCAACAGAAGAGGTCAGGAAGGAGCGGACGTGATTCACTTAAATTTGCAGAAGTCTGTGTTGTGACAATAGTAATAGCTAATAACAACAGCCACTGCCTGGAAAAAGGAGCTATGGCAATGGCTCCGATCCTGACTGATCGGAAGGTTGGTGGTTCAGTCTCAGGCTCTTCCAGTCTGCATGTCAAGTATCCTTGGGCAAGATACTAACCACAAGTTGCTCTCCGATGCATCCATCGGAGTGTGAATGTCGTTAGTACTAAGTACAGAGAAAGTGCTTGTGAGAATGGGTGTGATTGGGTGAATGTGGCATGTTGTATAGAGCGCTTTGACTAGTCCGAGAGAGTAGAAAAGCGCTATATAAGAATCAGTCCATTTACCATAAACTCCTGTTCCTTTGTACTCTTGCAAAAGTGTGTATGTGACTCCTACATTTCAAACAAAAACAACTTAAATGAAATCTTTAGGGTTTTTTCTAAAAACAAATCTCATTTCAGGAACGTGGACAGCCAAGGTAGGAATCAGCAGACACTCAGCAATACACACTCTTACAATTTTTGTAATGTACTGAGCACAATAATAACATGTACTATGAATTTCACCTTTTTTCAACTGCAAATCATGTCCTCAAATTTGAACTTTGTCAGTATCAGTTTTATGCAATAAGATAAAGTTATGTGACTATTGCCATGAGACGGAGTCAGACTGCTGTCAGTCTGATAACAACTCTGACTGAATACAGTCCTCAGCAATCTTCCTGTTCTACAGGAATATAACCAAAATACAAACAGCAAAACAACCAAGCTTTTCTAAAATATTAACAATAAATAGTAACTGACATTGGTTTGTATGACAGCATTCTTAAAAATAAGCAAGGACTTTATCAAAGACCAGTAATTTGATTATAGTGAACTCACAGGGACCGTGACCGAAACGAAAAAAAACCCAAAACCAAAACGATCTCACTACAAGTGTTAAATAACACCTTAGGATTACCTCTGGTCTTTCAAACTTTGAAACCAGCTTCTGTTGCATCTGTGACCAAAGTGACACATCTGGGCCGCGAGACAATTTCATATGTCAGTTATTAATGGCCTGTCGGTTTGTGGGAGCTGAATCTTCAACCCTGCTGAGAATCCATGCAGGCAGGTGTGGGACTTTATTTTCATGGGCACACCATCAAAATAAAGATGTGATCCAAGTCTTGGAAGGGGGGCAGACGTTCAGAGGAAAGCACATGTAGTGGTACAGGCCAGGTAGACAGAGAGACGGGGTGCCGGATTTAAATGCAAGTGTGTCGGGAATAAGTGAAGAAATGACTGTTTATTCTTTAAATATTGTAGACACATTTTGGAGGTGTGTTTAACCTGCTATCCATAGAATGGTCCATGGTGCTGCAAAACCTTTTAATAGCTTTCCTTCCTTAAGGTCCCATCCACATTCCCAAATGTCTTATTTTACCACCTCCAGAGCTCCCCTAGACCGGTACACCATGCTTTACTGATGGTATTAAGCACTGTTCTTGCATCCTTTTATCTGTTCTGTGTCTTACAAATTCTGTTCAACTCATCTGTCCAAAAAGCTGTCTTCCAATGTCCAATGTCGGTTTTTATTGTCCAGTCTGATATGGCTTTTTCTCTAAAAATTTGCCATTCCAGAATTCCAGCATCCCAAAGTTGCCTCTTCACTGTTGATGCTGATTTTAAACAACATGCTCTCAGATATTTGTCTTCTTGTCTTCTACTCAACACTTTAATGCTTCATGCCAAAAATATAGATCTTATAGATATTATATTATATTGTTTGCAAAATGGATAAAACTGGTTTTGAATTACATGAAAATGTACCGTAATGATCCCAAGTTTTTGACAAGTAGTACATTTCAAGTAAAAAACAAGTGACTAGCACACAGCTAGCACCTGATCTGACATTGTTACATTATCTTTAAATTCAATTCTTAAATACCTTCTCAGTAAGTTTTTCTACCTATAAAAATTAAGATTAACCCCCTCCCCCTCCCCACCACCACCACCAAAAATCAACAACAACAAAATCCCCGGTAAAATGATATAATAAAAACAGAGCAAAGAGTTACTTTCCTGACCACTGTTGATAGCATGTTTAAAAGCCTGCATTTTACATTGCCAACAGAGAGACTAAGACACTCTGTAATAACTCCCACTCTCACTTTACTTTTGAGTTATTGAGTTTTAAATGAGGTGAGGTTACACAAAATGCTGCAAACATAATAATCACTATCAACACATTCTGTCCTTTAGATCCAAACGTGGGAGCTAACAATGACTATAATGGTTTCATTTTACGCTGCTGGGCTCTGGATTGGAAACTGCTTTGTCCACCATTGATGCAATCACCTAAATGGTCACATCATTCAGGCTGCAGCCTCAGAAAGTGTTATTGTTTTGACTGGAGACTTTTCTGAATTGCACTCCTCTGATGAGCTGCAGCAGAGGAGAGGGGGGAAACACATCAAGGCTGAAGCAGGCTGCTGTCTTTCATTCACTATTAGCACAAAACAAAGCCAAATACAAGTGACTGCAGGGACATTATTTCACAGGGAGAGAAAAGAAAGAGCTAACCTCACTCAGAGATGGAGAAAGATAAGAAAGACAGGAGAGGAAGAAGAGAGCTTAGATTTAAAGGGAAGGATGATCAGGAGAAATGTAAAGCTCACATGTAAGTCGTCATGTTTTTAAATCAGCTCTTGGGTCTGTACACGTGACGTCATGTTTTTTTATATTGTGAAACCTGCTGCTAAAGAAACTGAGGTAAAATAACAGTTTCTTAAAGGCTGCATGAAAATCCTCTGCAGGTTAGTGCAGGACAAACAGGTTAGTTTGCTGCACTGTGATGGATTTAAAGTAAAGAACAGTGTGTGACTGGTGCACAGTGGCTGTGGCTTCATCGTCACAGTTAGGTTACATCAAGTGTAGCAGAGATTCATATACATTGTAGCTGATGATGCTGAGATCCATTGACTGAATTCCACCTTCACACCAAATGTATAGTGTCTAATATAAAGACAGCGTAAACAGTCAGTGTAAAGGATGAAATCAGCCAGGACGCTTATGAAACATCTGCTCACATCTGGTTGAATTCAGCTGTGTACATCCACAGAGAGCAACACTAAAACAAATCTGCTGGAGCTCTTAACAGAAATTATTGTGAGATATGATTCTTGTCCCCACACTGAGACATTACAACAAATTTAAGAGTTCCCCAACCTGCTGAATCCATGTTACCTCCTGACTGGACATATTTGACTCATTCATTTTACAAACTTAGACTAAAGTTTGTATATATCGACTGATGTTATTTTAATATTATTTTAATATAGCACAAGGTTCAAATGTCTTCTCGACTACTACACATTCAAGAACACTCAGTAAATCCCATTGCTGCCGGTGCGGTGCAACAATGCCATAAGTGAGTGGCAATTCTGAACACAAAACACTGCTAACACAACAGTCAAACTAACTTGTAACCCAGTCTGTTACACAACCCCGTCCCCTCAAAGTCCCAAGGGTGGATAAAGTCTCTCAGGTGGTCTGGTGGTCTATGGTGCCTCCTTGGGCGAAGTCGCCTGGAAGGATTCGGGGAAGGAGCTGCATCCAAAGCGACCACAGGCCCAGGACTCACTGGGCTCACAGTCGGGGGAGTCACAGTGGTGATGGAAGAATCTGTAGGGGTGGAGTCCAGGTCTGTTCGCGGCCCACAGTATTGTCCCAGTAAGGTGGCCGTGCCCCAATAGGGGGTCAGTCTGTCCCAGTGCAGGGTGACCCTCCTTCGCATGGGGGTAGTTGTACCCTGTAAACCACTTCCCTCAGGCGTTCCAGGACCTTACAGGGTCCAACCCAGTCACTGTCCAGCTTGGGGAATCTGCCCTTTTTCCTCTGGGGGTTGTAAACCCAGACCAGTTCTCCGATGTCAAAATGTGGGCCTCTGGAATGGATGTCGTAGTTCCTCTTCTGCCACACCCCCGCACTTGTCAGTTTTCTCTTAGCAAAGTCATGAGCAGACTCCATGCAATCCTGGAGCTTCCGCGCATAGTCACGTTCTGGTTGATCGTCATCAGCGTCAGGGGGTCAGCCCATCGTCATCTCCGCTGAAGTATGGATCTCCCTGGCAAATATCAAGAGGGCAGGGGAGCACGAGGTGGAGTCCTGGACCGCCGAACGATATGCCATGAGGACCAGGGGAACATGAGTGTCCCAGTCACATTGATGTTTAGCTGTCACTAGCGCCAGTTGCTCTGCCAGTGTACGGTTAAATCTCTCAACGAGTCCCTCACTCTGTGGTTGGAAGGGTGTTGTATGGATCTTATGGGAGCCTAGTTTCTCGCACATGGCCGCAAATGCACGGGACTCGAAGTTCCTGCCCTAGTCTGTGTGAATTACTTCAGGCACCCCAAATCTGCTGAACATCGCCTCCACCAGAGCATCCACAATCGTCTCGGCCTCTTGGTCAGGAAAACTTTAAGCCTCTGGCCACTTTTTGAAATAGTCCATAGCGTTGAGGATATAGCAGTTTCCCCTTTCTATGCAGGAGAAAGGACCCAGGATGTCCATCCCCACCCTCTCCATATGGTACCCTGCCGGACACTGTTGGAGTTGGGCATGGGATTTTGCTGTGGGCCCCTTCCGTGCTGTACAGCTGTCACAGCAGCGGCAAAAGTCCTCTATGTCGGGCCCAATAGCATCGCTGCTGGAGGCGGCAGAGGGTTTTAGTGACACCAAAGTGGCCAGACCCTGGGGATCCATGCACTGCGTGAAGCACCATCTCTTGCAGGGCCCGCGGGACCACCAACTGCCACCTCATCTTGTCCGTAGCTGGTTCCTTCCAGCCCCTTTGCAGCACTCCATTGTACTGCCGTAGGGCATTAAACATGGACCAGGGTCCCTTTGTGGCCTGAGACAACATGGCTAGTTCCTCCTGTTGGGGTTGTCGCTGTTCCTCAATCCACCCAAGCACTGGTTTGATATCAGCATCCTGTTGATGTCTCCACTCTGCTGCATCCACAGCAACCAGCCTCTGACTGGATGGCTGTTCCTCTACCCCCGTCACAGCACAATGTAAGTTGGGCACCAATTGGGCACCTCCTGAGCTTCCTTCCTATCACAGTAGTGGCATCTGTCTTGGGCACGGGGTCTGCGGGAGAGGGCATCTGGATTTCTGTGCTGGGCCCCAGGTCTGTGTACAACTTCAAAATTATAAGCATGCAGCTCCTCGATCCAGCGTGCTAGCTTCCCCTCTGGCTCCTTACAAGACATGAGCCACTGCAAGGCAGCATGTTCAGTTCTGACCATAAAGTGGAGGCCCCCGAGGTAGTACTTACAGTGGCGTGTGGCACATACCTCAGCAAGCAGCTCCCGCCTCGTGACACAAAAGCGGCGGTCAGCTTTGTTGAAGGCCGACTATGGTATGCAGCCACTTTCTCCCCACAGGGTGTCATCTGGGCTAGCACTGCACCAGATCCGACACTGCTGGCATCTATGTCAAAGACAAAGGGCAGTGTGGGGTCAGGCGGAGAGAGCACTGGGGCCCCCACTAGGGCTTCCTGCAGTGAGGTGAAAGCTTCCTGACAGCCCACTGTCCACTGGAAGGTAACACCCTGTTGCAGCAGGTGTAACAGTGGCGCGCCTATGCAGAAGAAACCCCTTACAAACCCTCTGTAGTAGGATGCCAAGCACTGCACTGATTTGGGGTGGGCCAGTCCTTCACGGCTTGGATCTTATCCTCCATGGTGCCAATGCCACCAGTCCCCAGTCCGTGGCCCGGGAACGTGACCTCATGTCACATGAAGCAGCATTTCTTTTTTTTCTTTTTTCTTTTTTTTTGCCTGTCCCGTTTGGCTCTTTTGCCATCAGAATTATTGTCTAAAGGCAAAGAAAGATGCCCAACGGATTTACTTTACCAAATCGACCAACCCAGCCTTGCCGTATTGGTCTATTTGATTCGCCTTTTATTGTTTATTTTATTTTAACCTGCTAAATACGGGACAGACTTGACTGGGGAAAAGAAAGGGGAGAAAGAAAGAGGGAAAGAAAAACAGCGGGGAAGAGGAATGGTGATAAAGGGCAAAAAAACAAAAACCAACAAAATAAGCAGACGAAAAATACAAAAAAAGAGCAATATAATAAACAACATCATTACGATGATCTATGGGAATATAACAGTAAATACTCAATATTAAACATTATTGTGCAGCACATAAGATCGACAGCGCACAGTGTGCTTTGAGGTAGGAGCCAAAAAGGGTGTAGTTTGTGTGTGTGATCACCCGTGTGTACACCTGTGGGCATGAACGCGCTTGTATTTAAAAGGTTCCTTCATGTAATGATCTGCTAGAGGGTGTGAGGGAGCCACAGCCCCGTCCTCCAGGGCTTGCGCAGGTATGGAGGAGATCAAGACTCCAGACATCCAGAGGCCCTCAGAACACAAGAGACCAAGGAAGACCAACAGAGGGGCAGCTGCGCCACTATCCCAGAAAGAGCTGAGGAGAGCCCCAGATGAGGGGTCACTCAGCAGCCGTGGAGCAGAAGCCAGGGGGGGTTGCAGTGATGTGCCCGTGAGCTCCGCTGGCAGCCAGCTGTGCCAGAGTGACACCACACATTCTCTGCGGTGAATTCCAATGAGTACCTTATCCATGAGTATCTCAAACGTGGCACGGGCATTGCAGAGGCCGAAAGGAAGAACTTTGCGTTGATTACCAGCAGAGACTTATGGTAATTTAGTCTTTGGTCTGGCCTCTGGTGCGAGGGAGCTGCGTAGGTCTAGGGAGGAGAACCATGAGGATCCCGCCACTTTGTCAAGCGTCTCATCAATACGTGGGAGAGGATATGGGTCCTTCTTTGTCACCTTATTCAAAGGCTGGAAATCTATGCAGAACTGCCAGTCATCCTTCACTTCCTTTGGAAGCATAATGACCAGGGATGCCCAGGGGCTGTAGATTGAGGTGGCCACCTCAGCATCTGAATAACACACCCATCAGGGAACGAGAGCGTCCCCCCCTTTTTGTCAATAAGCACTCCTGTGCTCCAAGGACATCCAGCCCCAGTATGCAGTCTTCCAGGTTTGTTAACCCATGCCAAACAGCGGACTGATTTCCTCCCCACACTCAGGGTGAGCACCGCTTCCCCTAGCATAGGGGCCCGCTCTCCCCTGACAGTTTGCAGCTTCACCAGGGAGGATGGTATCCCCCTTCCCACAACATCAGGTCTTAAAACTGTCGCTGAAGACCCGGTATCCACCAGGGCTGAGTAGCACAGTCCATTCACGACTAATGGGGCATACCAGCAGCTCCCAACCCAAGTCCTGCCCAATAAAACAAAGCGCTCCACCTGTCCATCCACAGCTCTGCAGGGGTGCTGTGCACCCCCGTGGTCCCCGAGCTGGGTTGTTCCTACACGTAAAGGAGGTCGGGACACAGGCCCATGGTCCCGCATTGTCCTGGTTAGGCAGACACCATGTCGTTTCCCTGATCCCTGCGGGCGTGGAGACAATCTTGGGCTAGGTGGCCCGACCGTCCACATCCCCAGCAGACCCTCGGCCCCCTTCTTGGCCTTTGTTCCCCACGCAGCGTGATAGCTCTCACCGACTGGGTCAATACCTCCACCCATGCGGTTTCAGTGGCGCCCGGTCCAGTTCCACCTGTAGCCCCCGTTTGCAGTGGCCCGGTGAGCTAAGTCAGCGGTTTAGCAGTCCCAGCACACAGTAACTCTCTCTCTGTAGCCAGCTCCATGGCCTCCTGAAGAGACTTAGGATAAGCTAACAGTGTCTGGATCTGCAGCTCATCTGGAAGCAGGGCCTGGAGGAAGTGGTCCCGAGCTAATTCGCTCTGGATGGCGAGGGCCATGTGGGCATAGGTGCGGTGGACCAGCCTCTCAATGTCATTAGCCAGATCCCTAATGTGCTCCCCCGGACAGCGGCGGCTGCACAGTTCGGAGCGGAGTAGGCTCGGGAGTAGCAGAGCAAGAACCGAACCACCTCTTCAGAGCCCTGACCAAAGCATCATAATTGCCCCTGCCCTCTGGGCTCAAAAGCAGTAAGCTAGACAGGGCATCGCCAGTAAGGCACATAGCTAGCTGTAGGGACTTCTTCTAAGCAGACCACCAACCAGCCCTGGCCAACAGTTCAAATTGCGCATGAATGGCTTCCCAGTCAGCCTTGCCATCATACCTGGGGGTGTTCATGGAAGCACAGAAAGTGTTTCTATACATCGGCATGTCCCTCTCCACATCTCCAGCCACTGTAGGAGTCCCCAAAGAGCTGTGTTGGCCACCCGAGCAGCGAGAGGATGCAAAGCCGTCTTCCCTCGCCATATTCGCGGTCATTTGTCTCACCCGGTCTCTGTGCTCCGCAAACCTCCGGTCTCCAGCGGCATAGTCGTGTCCGTGAGCATCCACAGGGGGTTCCCGCTTAATCTTGGAGTATCCATTGGAAACATCCCGAAAAGTCCCAGGGCAATTGCCAGCATCTACAGCTGATTTGGTGGATCATCGCGGTATTCCGGTTGCAGGATGTTTATGAAGAACAGTAACACAGGCTACTGTGGGCCATAGCCAACACCAAAACAATAGGGAAAATGCGCTCTCCTGAGTCAAAACAAACTCTCAACACGCACTCCTTTCCCCCCCCACACACAAACAACAAGACTCTCTAATACCACCCCCCCCCAAACACTCTCAGCCAACCACACACATGCTCTCCTCCTGACTCTTTGTCATAGGCACCTGATCTGACTGACAGGCCAAACGGCCTCTAGACTACTACACATTCAAGGACACTCAATAAATTAAATTGGTGCCAGTGTGGTTCAACTATGTCATAAGTGAGTGGCAATTCTGAAACACTGATAACACAACAGTCAAACTAACTTGTAACCCAGTCGGTTACAGTATATATTTTTTTATTCACTATTTTAATTGGGTTTTTACGTCTTTCTGTTTCGGTGATCATCCCCTGCTGCTCTTCCCATTTAGAAGGGTTTCCCTTCTAGCATACACCCGTGACATGTAGACGAAGTGCAATGAAGGTGGCCAAGGACTAGTCAGTGTCAGAGCCACTGTCCATGATGAAACAAACATCCATGAGTACATGAAGAAGATGGCCACAACAGACTGCATGCTTAGTTGTACACTATCCCAGGTACAGACAGACAAACTGGTGATGGCTAACCTGACATAGTGTGAACAAGCAGAGGAAGATGGCCATACTGATAGATGTAGCTATAGTGAGTGACAGCAACATCAGGAAAAACGAACATGAGAAGATCAAGAAGTACCAAGGACAGAGAGGAGCTCGAGAAGAAGTGGAGATTGAAGGTAACAATGGTCCCTGTGGTAATAAAGCACTCAGAGCAAGTGCGTATTAGGGACAGATAGCAATTTACTTAAATTTGCGCTTTAAAATTAATTTAACAATGTGAGGGTAATCATTCAAATGCACTGTTGGGCAAGTTACTTTGAAAAAGTAATTAATTATAGTTACTAGTTACTTCTTCAAAAAAAGTAACTGAGTTAGTAATTGAGTTACAAGATTAAAAGTAACTAATTACTTGAAAAGTAACTATTGCGTTACTTTAAAAAAATGTTGAACCCTCTGGGGTCCAGGGTATTATTGGCCATTTTTAATGACTTTTGATGTTTCCTCTACATTTTACCTTTAAAAACTATTTATTTGCCTTGTTTGGTATCATTGTTTTCAGCACAACCTCACGTGTCTGAATTTACAGTTATGTTTTCATTTTGACTACAGTATTAACAACATTGATCTGAAATCAGACAAAAAACATAAAATCAGAGTAGAAAAAGTTACATTTTTTTACTGTAACAACCACAAACATGTTTAATGAATCATATTTCATAACTTTAAATGCAAATATAAATTGTCCATTTTAAAATCATATGCACTTTTGCAAACAACAAAGTTATTTGCAGCCATTTACCTTTTACCCTTTTTTAATAACCATTTCAAACTATTTACAGAACAATCAGCTGTTCTTCAATAGGATGCCACACAAATTTTTTGTGCGACTGCAAATATTTCTGTCCACTTTAAAGGAGAACATCACAGCCTGATACCTGCAGGTCTGACAGCAGCAGGTGTATCACTCCTGTTTCTACCTGGACACAGCAGTCGCCTCATTGTTCTGACACACAACACAAAACTATCCACAACACTACACACTAACTACACAAGACAACACATTAACTACACACTCCAAACATGCTAAACGTCACAAATCTCACACATCTCAAAACTCGCTCTCTCTCTTTTTCTGCTGTCTTTCTCTCTCGCTCTCTCTCTCGCCGTCACTCCTAAAACTCCCCCCTCTTCCTAAACAACCAAATGTCATGTTGCCATATCATTTTTTGATTGGTCAACATGGTGCATTTTTCCATCAACACAAAAGGGCTGTATTTTTTATTTATTTATTTTGGTCATAAGCAGAGAGCGCTCGCTGCGCTGTCCTTAGACAGCAAACGTGGCGAAACTATTGAGGAAAAAACGGCGCGTATATGTTTATCATATATCACTTTGGTTTTACGTGGCCTATCAACACAATTTATAAACTGGTATATATCACCTTGTTGCTTTGTCATCTTGAAGTGGTCATGTGATTGGCTTACCACGACTACTTTATTCTTCCTCAGTCAAACAGCAGCACTCATGCGATTGTTTTGCTCCCTTAGCTCCAGGTGTTGTGCTAGAAAGTGATTGCTGTCCGCGGGAGCGCACGCAGCTGCTTAAAGCTGCAGCGCCCAGATTACTTACAGCTACTTCCGTGCAGCTGATATAAGCTGCGGTAAGCTGAACACAGCTTTAACGGCGTTGTAACGATAGGAATAGTAATTAGTTAGATTACTTGTTACTGAAAAAAGTAACACCATTGGTAACACCGTTACTTGTAACGCCGTCCCATCACTGTTCAAATGTGGATATAATAAGAAACAGTAGTAAGTGTGTGGTATGTTCAGAAATAAAGGACATCTGCTGATCAAACAGTTACTCTGCTCAGTTAAATCTAACTGAGCACATTTCAGGCTACAGGCCAGGAGAAAATGTTTCAGCACCTGTTCTGGCAAATGCAGCTTATTGCTGTAAACAACCAGCTACAGCCAAATAACAACAGGCATGCCAGAGTACTAATGGGCTCATGGTAAGGTGGCAATCACAAGCAGAATCATCAGCATCAGATACAAGTCTTATCTGTGCCCCCTTCCCCAACTGCAGCATAACCTCACCTGGAGGCTAGAGCTGAGCTGCTGCTCATTTTGCTATAGGCAAGAGTCAGAAGAACATGGAAAGGAGAGGTGGTGCTGACAACAATGCTTTCCTGTATTTTGGATCATTTGTGACATCCAGCAAGTCTTAATAACTCTGTTTCCTGCTCCTTTTTCAACACAACATGAGCAGCATCCCATAACAAGTTCATTTCCATATTGAAAGACTTTAGCAGACATTATTCCCTTTGCACCAGAAAAGGTGTCACCTCGTCTCTAATCTCTCAGTCCTCATTTTTATTTAAAGAGAACAGAGACATGAATTAATGAAATTTTTATATCAATGTAGTTCAAAGGCAATATTGTAAAGAAATAGGAAATAGGAAATAGGAATATAGGAAATATTGTACTGCAGGACGTTAGCTCCCTGCAGAGAGGAGACATCACATAACAGGGATACCGTAACATCTAACCCACACTGTGCAGTGAATAATTATTAGTTTCAGTATTTATAAATATGTTGATTAGATCAACATTGCGTGGTGAATCACTTACTTATTGGATGGTCTTTGGGATTGAGTAATCCATTTTTGTTTTAAAGAGCTCTGACTCTGTGTTCACATCAATTAATTACAGGTGACTTCACCAAAATTCCAGACTACGTAATTCCAAATGTGTTCATTCATAGTTTTCATACCTTCAGTGAGAATCTACAATGTCAATAGTCATGAAAATAAAGAAAAATCATCAAATGGGAAGTTGTGTCCAAACTTTTGACTGGTAGTGTACAGTATGTAATGTCAGTGCGCCCCAGGGCAGCTGTGGCTACAATGTAGCTTGCCATTGCCAGTGTGTGAATGTGTGTGTGAATGGGTGAATGACTGAATGTAGTGTAAAGCACTTTGGGGTCCTTAGGGACTGAGTAAAGCGCTATAAAAATGCAGGCCATTTACCATTTACCATTTATTTTACTGGACTATACAGTTGTTGGTGCTATGTCCACAGATTATAACTGTTTTCTTTGTCTGTTTTCTGATGCCCTTCCGTGAGTTGCCATCTTATCATGTGGGAGGGATTTGTTTGTCTTGGGGATCCCAGGGTCTATGTTGTCAGGGAGGCTGACAAATTTGCCCCACTGCAAATTGGTCCTAGGTGAGGCAACAGACAAAGAGTGATTGAGAAAACCCCTTTAAGTGTTACATTAAGAGAATAGTTCACCCTAAATGGGATAGTGCTAGTGGGGTCCCACTGTGGAGCTAGGCCTGGGGAGGTTGCCTGAGGGACAGTCCCTGGTGTCCGGACATTACACTGTGGGGCCGGGCCAAATGAAGGTGGCAGTAGTTAAATCAATACTTAAAAAGCCATCATTTGACTCAGCTTTACTCAAAAACTCTGGCCCGAGGTAGTTTCATTATAAGGCGTAACATGCATTTTCAATGCTATCCAGATGACACCCAACTTTATCTATCCATGAAGCCAGATAACACAGTCAGTTAAACTGCAGGAATGTCTGAACAACATAAAGACCTGGATGACCTCTAATTGTCTAAGTAACACTGTGAGGAACCTTGGAGTCATTTTTGACCAGGACATGTCCTTCAACGCACATATTAAACAAATATGTAAGACTGCTTTCTTCCATTTGTGCAACATCTCTAAAGTTAGAAATATCCTGTCTCAGAGTGACGCTGAAAAACTAGTTCATGCATTTATTACTTCCAGGCTGGACGACTGTAATTCATTATTGGGGGTCATATGATTGTTGGGTTTTCTCTGAATCTATTATTGTACGATCTCCTGTACAATATAAAGCGCCTCGAGGTGACTGTTGTTGTGATTTGTGATATCCCTTGTCCAGTATATCCACCATTCCTCCGCTGCACATGTCCAAACCATCTGAACTGTAAAACTCTTTTTCTTTAAACTGCTCAACTTGAACTTTCTCTCTTATATGCAAACCGAATACAGAATTGTAAATCCTTCAACTCTCGAAGGTCTTGAATTGTCATGGCGTGCTGCGTGGTAGGCAGAGTGGGACCCAAATGCAGATTTAAGGCTATGACTTAGAAAACTCAAAAGTACAGAAACCTAGAAAAGGAGAAACTGGAAATTAGGAATTTACTAGTGAAACACAGAACACATACAAACACACAGCAAAAGACAGACAAGGAACAGGTGGAACCACAGCTGGAACTATTTACAGACTAAAGAAACAGAGGAAGCAAAACTGAACGCACTGCACACAGAATGAGAGACTCAAAATAAAACAGGAAGTAACAAACAGAGAGACAGATTAAGACCCATGAAATGGACAGATGACACTAGAACTGGAAAGTAACCAGACTGAGAGACATGAATAATGGGGGAGGCATTAAACACACATGAAGACAAGACTAACTACAAAGGAGACAAAAACACACTGGAATTCAGACAGGACCCACAAACTAGAAACATAAGTACAAAATTCAGAGGCTCTCAAACACTGGACAGAAATATTTCAAAATTCCAACCAATAAAAAGCAAAACAACAAACAACTCTAAAACCACAGTCTAAACCCTGGAACATGAAATGATGCAGGATCAAAAGCCAAAACACAAATATTGGGTCCCAGACCTTGGACCATGACATGAATGATCAGGCCCCATCTTGTAAAGACCTCATAGTATCACCCCAATAGAGCACTTGTGTACAGACTGTTGGTTTTGTTGTTGTTCCTAGAGTATTTAAAAGTAGAATGGGAGGCAGAGCCTTCAGTTTTCAGGCCCCTCTTCTGTGGAACCAGCTTCCAGTTTGGATTCGGGAGACAGACACTATCTCTACTTTCAAGATTAGGCTTAAAACTTTCCTTTTTGCTAAAGCATATAGTTAGGGCTGGACCAGGTGACCCTGAATCCTCCCTTAGTTATACTGCAATAGGTGTAGGTTGCTGGGGGATTCCCATGATGCACTGGGTGTTTCTTCTTTACTTCACTCACTTTTTTCCCACTCACTATGTGTTTATACACCTCTCTCCATTTAATTATTTAATTGTTATCTGTTATGTCTTTGTCCCGTCTTCCTCACCTCACTCACCTCACCCCGCCAAGTGCTTCCTGAGCCTGGATCTGTCAGAGATTTCTTCTTCTTAAAAGGGATTTTTTTCTTCCCACTGTCACCAAAGAGCTTGCTCAGAGAGGGTCATCTGATTTTCGTTTTGTTTTTCTGTTTTCTCTGTATTGTTGTAGGGTCAACAATACTGTGAAAACAACAAAAAGTGCCCTGAGGCAACTGTTGTGATTTGGTGCTATAGATATCAAACTGAATTAAATTGAATTGAAAGCTGTCAGTTTATGATCACCAAAGTCTCCTGAGTCTATAAGTGACTGTTTCTTGAATCTGGTCTGCGCCCTACTCCTCAGTACACTAGACTTGTAGTCAAGACCGCCTAAACCTAGACCAAGACAAGACCAAGACCAAGACAGACCGAGTCAAGACCAAGACAAAGTCGACACAAGACCACAACAGAGACCGAGACAAAAAAGTCTTTTTGCGATGCACTCGCACAGCCCTCCTCACGCCCTCTACTGTCTCACTCACTTACAGAGAGGACAGACGCACGCTCCACTTGACTGTCTCTCACCCGTTTTTCACATAATATTATCCTATATCCTCGTATGTGATTGGCCACAACATGAAGGGATTGGAGCATAGCTGAGCCACTGTGTGAGAGCTGAGCAGCGAAAGGAGATTAAGTGAGGAGCGGCTCTCGCTCAATGGGAGTCGATTCTTCTGATTCTCTACAAAGCACTCTGTAAGCACAGCTCTCAGAGCTGATGCCTTTGCGCATGACACATTATCGAATGCTACGTTGTGTGTCATGGATACTGTTTACTCCAAATCTCCCGACCACTATGTCGATCTGACGAGACAGCAAGACCAAAACAAGACCAAGACCAACGTCCGTCAAGACCAAGACAAGACCAAGACCAAGTAAAGGTGGTGTTCCAACTCTACAGTACACCTGGAGTACCCTGGGCTGTTTACTGGAAAAAATAATCCAGTAGCAGGAGGCGTTCAGGCATCTCAGTTAGGCTGAAAAAGCACGCGTGTCAGTCAATATCAGCCTATCTGTTTCATGTTGAGGAAGATGGATCTGACTGGCCTTAACTCACCCACTGGTGCTCCCTTGTGTCCAGGTATGCTTTCCTCCAGTCTATCCCTATGGGCTCAGCTGCTGACGTCTGCATTCCTCCCAGGGGTAAGCCCCAGGCAGGCCAGCAGTGAAACATGGTGGAGTAATCCCCAGAAGTCTTCCCCTCTATGGTGGGAATCAATATGACAGTATGT
>NC_140482.1:2932702-3102702 GCF_051167445.1 Perissodus microlepis | reverse complement strand
TTTTTATTTTTTTTTGTGTCCCATTTGGATCTTTAGCCATCAGAATTGTTGTCTTAAGGCCAAGAAAGATGCCAAGCGGATTTATTTTACCAAGTGGATCATCATGGCCTTGCCATATTGGTCCATTTGATTGACCTTTATTATAATTATGAATTTATTTTATTTTCGGTTGCTACAAACGGGACAGACGTGACTGGGGGATAGGACAGGGAGAAAGAATGAAAAAAGAGAGGGAGAGAAAGAAAACCAAAGGGGAGAAGAGACGGTGAAAAGGGGGGGAAGAAAGGAAAAAACAAACAAATAAACAAAACACCTGGATCACCTGTATGGAGAAAAAAAACAGAAGAGAAAGCAAACAACAAAGAGCAACATAATAAAAAACAGCACCATCACAATAAACTAGCTAGCAGTAGATAACAGTAGATACTAAATATTAAACGATATTGTGCAGCACGCAAGATAGACAGCGCACAATGTGCTTTGAGGCAGCAGCCAAGGCTGCTGGCTGTCTGAGTGGTGTCCCAGAAACGATGTGGGCTTCATAGATAATTGGCAAACCTTCTGGAGGAAACCTGGTCTTGTTAGGAGAGACGGCATCCATCCCACTTTGGATGGAGCAGCTCTCATTTCTAGAAATATGGACAAATTTATTAAACCCCCCAAAATATGACTATCCAGAGTTGGGACCAGGAAGCAGAGTTGCAGTCTTACACGCCTCTCTGCAGCTTCTCTCCTCCTGCTACCCCCCCAAAAACCCATCTCCATAGAGACTGTGTCAGCTCCCAAACAGACAAAAAACAAACTAAAAACCAGCAACAAACAACTTAAACATAAACAATTACAAAGAAAGAACAGTACAGTATCCACATCTGAACCAAAGAGTAAAACAGTGAAATGTGGATTATTAAATATTAGGTCTCTCTCCTCCAAGTCTCTGTTAGTACATGACTTAATAATTGATCAACAAATCGATTTACTCTGCCTTACAGAAACCTGGTTGCAGCAGGATGATTATGTTAGTTTAAATGAATCAACACCCCCGAGTCATTCTAACTACCAGAAACCTCGAAGCACAGGCCGAGGGGGCGGTGTGGCAGCAATTTTTCACACCAGCCTATTAATTAATGAAAGACCAAGACAGACTTTTAATTCATTTGAAAGCCTGATGCTTAACATTGTCCACCCCAGCTGTGAAACTCAGAAACCAGTCTTACTTGTTATCATCTATCGTCCACCTGGGCCTTACACAGAGTTTCTGTCTGATTTCTCAGACTTTATATCTAATTTAGTTCTGAGCTTAAATAAAATAATTATTGTGGGTGATTTTAACATCCATGTAGATGCTAAAAATGACAGCCTCAACATGGCATTTAGTCTGTTATTAGACTCAATTGGCTTCTCTCAAAATGTAAAAGAACCCACCCACCACTTTAATCACACTCTAGATCTTGTTTTAACATATGGCATAGAAACTGAACATTTAACAGTGTTTCCTGAAAACCCTCTCCTGTCTGATCATTTCCTGATAACATTTACATTTACAATAATTGATTACACAGCGGTGGAGAGTAGATTTTATCAAAGTAGATGTCTTTCTGAAAGCGCTGTAACTAAGTTTAAGAATATAATCCACCCACTGTTATCATCTTCAATGCCCTGTACCAACACAGAGCAGAGCAGCTATCTGAACGCTACCCCAACAGAGGTCGATCATCTTGTTAATAATTTCACCTCCTCACTACGTACGACTCTGGATACTGTAGCTCCAGTGAAAACTAAGGTCTCTAATCAGAAGTACCTGACTCCGTGGTATAATTCTCAAACACGTACCCTAAAGCAGATGACTCGTAATCTGGAGAGGAAATGGCGTGTCACAAATTTAGAGGATCATCATTTAGCCTGGAGAAATAGTTTGCTGCTTTATAAGAAAGCCCTCCGCAAAGCCAGAACATCTTACTATTCATCACTGATTGAAGAAAATAAGAACAACCCCAGGTTTCTCTTCAGCTCTGTAGCCAGGCTGACAAACAGTCAGAGCTCTGTTGAGCCAACCATCCCTTTAACGTTAACTAGTAATGACTTCATGAACTTCTTCACAAATAAAATTTTTATCATTAGAGAAAAAATTACCAGTAATCATCCCACAGATGTAATATTATCTACAGCTACTCTTAGTACCATTGATGTTAAGTTAGACTCTTTTTCTCCAATTGATCTTTCTGAGTTAACTTCAATAATTACTTCCTCCAAACCATCAACGTGTCTTTTAGACCCCATTCCTACAAAACTGCTCAAAGAAGTCCTGCCATTGATTAATTCTTCGATCTTAAATATGATCAACCTATCTCTAATGGTCGGCTATGTACCACAGGCCTTCAAGCTGGCTGTAGTTAAACCTTTACTCACAAAGCATCTCTAGACCGAGCAGTCTTAGCTAATTATAGGCCAATCTCCAACCTTCCTTTCATATCAAAAATCCTTGAAAGAGTAGTTGTCAAACAGCTAACAGATCATCTGCAGAGGAATGGCTTATTGAAGAGTTTCAGTCAGGTTTCAGAGCTCATCACAGCACAGAAACAGCTTTAGTGAAGGTTACAAATGATCTTCTTATGGCCTCTGACAGTGGACTCATCTCTGTGCTTGTCCTGCTAGACCTCAGTGCAGCGTTCGATACTGTTGACCATAATATCCTATTAGAGCGATTAGAACATGCTGTAGGTATTACAGGTACTGCACTGCAGTGGTTTGTATCATATCTATCTAATAGACTCCAATTTGTGCATGTAAATGGAGAGTCCTCTTCACACACTGAGGTTAATTATGGAGTTCCACAGGGTTCAGTGCTAGGACCAATTCTGTTTACATTATACATGCTTCCCTTAGGCAGCATCATTAGAAGACATAGCATACATTTACACTGCTATGCAGATGACACCCAGCTCTATCTGTCCATGAAGCCAGATAACACACACCAATGAGTTAAACTGCAGGAATGTCTTAAAGACATAAAGACCTGGATGGCCGCTAACTTTCTGCTTCTTAATTCAGATCAAACTGAGGTTATTGTACTCGGCCCTGAAAATCTTAGAAATATGGTATCTAAGCAGATTCTTACTCTGGTTGGCATTACCTTGGCCTCCAGTAACACTGTGAGGAACCTTGGAGTCATTTTTGACCAGGACATGTCCTTCAACGCACATATTAAACAAATATGTAAGACTGCTTTCTTCCATTTGCGCAACATCTCTAAAATTAGAAATATCCTGTCTCAGAGTGACGCTGAAAAACTAGTTCATGCATTTACTACTTCCAGGCTGGACGACTGTAATTCATTATTATCAGGATGTCCAAAAAACTCACTGAAAAGCCTTCAGCTAATCCAAAATGCTGCAGCAAGAGTACTGACAGGGACTAGAAGGAGAGAGCATATTTCTCCTGTTTTGGCTTCCCTTCATTGGCTTCCTGTTAAGTCCAGAATTGAATTCAAAATCCTGCTCCTCACATACAAGGTCTTAAATAATCAGGCCCCATCTTATCTTAATGACCTTGTAGTACCATATCACCCTATTAGAGCACTTCGCTCTCGCTCTGCAGGCCTACTTGTTGTTCCTAGAGTATTTAAAAGTAGAATGGGAGGCAGAGCCTTCAGTTTTCAGGCCCCTCTTCTGTGGAACCAGCTTCCAGTTTGGATTCGGGAGACAGAAACTATCTCTACTTTTAAGATTAGGCTTCAAACTTTCCTTTTTGCTAAAGCATATAGTTAGGGCTGCACCAGGTGACCCTGAATCCTCCCTTAGTTATGCTGCAATAGACGTAGGCTGCCGGGGGATTCCCATGATGCATTGAGTTTTTCCTTTCCAGTCACCTTTCTCACTCACTATGTATTAATAGACCTCTCTGCATTGAATCATATCTGTTATTAACCTCTGTCTCTCTTCCACAGCATGTCTTTTATCCTGTCTTCCTTCTCTCACCCCAACCGGTCGCAGCAGATGGCCGCCCCTCCCTGAGCCTGGTTCTGCCGGAGGTTTTTTCCTGTTAAAAGGGAGTTTTTCCTTCCCACTGTCGCCAAAGTGCTTGCTCATAGGGGGTCATATGATTGTTGGGTTTTTCTCTGTATCTATGAAGCGCCTTGAGGCAACTTTTGTTGTGATTTGGCGCTATATAAATAAAATTGAATTGAATTGAATTGAAAGGTGTAGTCCGCGTCTGTGAACACCCGTGTGTACACCTGTGTGCACACCTGTGTGGATCAGCATGCTTGTATTCCAAAGGTTTCTCCATGTAACGATCTGCTAGGGAGTGTGGGGAGCCATAGCCCCGTCCACCAGGGTATGAAGCAGGTATGGAGGAGATCCAGGCCCCAGATATCCAGAGGCCCCAGAGTACAAGGACCCGAGGAGGACCACCAAAGGGGGGGAACCGTGCCACCCTCCTGGGAAGAGCTGAGTAGAGCCCCAAACGAGAGGTCACCCCGCAGCTACGGAGCAGAGGCCAGAGGGGGTTGCAGTGGCGTGCCCGCGGGCTCTGCCGGCAGCCAGCTGTGCCAGAGAGGACCGAGCTTCAGGCCCAGAGGCCAGAGGCCTGAGGGCACCCCACCCCCCGGAAGGAGCCCAGCCGGGCCACAGGCGCCCGGCCCCGCCAATCGGCCACCAGGAGTGAGCCGGTACATGCATGAGCGCCCAGCCCCAGACGACAAGGACCACCAACACACCAACGTCTGAGGGCATAAGCCACCGTCAGGGAGTGTGGTGAGATAGGCCTCCGTACTTTAGAGGGCCTGAGATGTTCCCAGAGAGGCTGAGTCTAAGACCCAACCTGACATATAGACACAGACGAACAGGCACACGCGGACACAAACGTGCATTCCCACCCCCATATGCACAACCAAATACTCAGCACTCACCCAACGTGTAGACAGACACAAATAGACACTGCACAGACAGTCGCACTCCCCAAACATACTCTATATCCCAGGTCCAGGTACCCCCGCCCTCAGAGGGGCAAGCCGCACCTAGACCCAGGAGATGTAACCCTTCTCTCTGGGGTGGAGGCAAGCGGACCACCTCCTTATCTGCAGTAGCAGGGAGGCCCCGCATCCCAGACCCCAGTCTGACGGCCAGCACCTCCTCCCAGCCCCCCAGCCCTGACGGCTAACAGAACCGGGGTGAGTGAAGACCTCAAACCTCGCTACGCCCGCTCATATGTAGTGTTGCTGTGTGCTGTTCTAAAGTGAATTTAAAACTCAGGAGAGCTTGGTACTAGCTTCCTCTCAGAGAGCAGCACGGCTCCTCCCGAAAACCCTCAGTGTCTAAATGCATTTAAAATTGAGGGTAGGGCACCAGCGCCAGAGGTGGGTTGGGGTACACCGACCATCCTCTGGATGCTGTAAAACGTGCCCACCCCCAAGGCCCTATATGTATGTGTTATGTGAGAGTGTGAGTAATGTGGATGTCTAGGTTGCAGAATAAAATTGAGGCACAGGCGGCCAGAAGGGGACAGAGGGGGAGTGCCTCCCCTGCACCCTGGTGACATACCTGCACCCCAAGCCCTGCGTGTGTGGGTGGGTGTGGTAGAGCGGGAATAGGGAGGCAGCTGAGGATGGGGAGGGAAGAAAGGGAGGGGCAAGCGGCCCCTCCCTGGGGCCAGCTCCCCCGCTGACCCCAGTAGGCACCCCCACGCTCTGGAACCCACCAGGGCAAGGGGGCCCAGGCCCATCCGGACCAGGGCCCGCAGCAGCAGCACCGCCCAGCCCCACAGAGTCCGGGGCAGCCCACCCGACTCCACCCCAGAGAAAACTGCACCCACCCCATCATCCAATCATCTCCCAAACTACACAAGACAATAGACACCCAGGTTGAGTTCATTCTCCCCCTCTCCTATATCTCTCCCCCCACCTGCAGAGTGAGCTCCTGTAGTGAGGAGACCACCTGCAAAGATATAACAACCTCCCCACCAGTTAGAGAGCCCCCTAGTTGGGCCGATGCACCAGAGGTCCCCTGCACTGGGGCTGAGCCCCCCTGCACCCACCCGCCCACTGCTCCGGCGACACAACAGCCAGGACCCAAGCCCCAAAGGCCCGGCCAGCACCCCAGACCGGGGGGCGGAGCACCCCCAGACCCCCAAGCCTCCACGCCCGTCCCGGACCCTCCCCGGACCCTCCCCGGGGCAGCCAGGCTACCATTTTGCATATTATTAAGTAAATTCAGCAAGTAATTTTTAGGTTCGGCTAACTCAAATTGTTTAACAAACCAACATGATTTACTTTGACCTCCAAAAGCATAATTAAGTTTATGCAACCTAATATTAATTTAAAATTTCTGGTAAAATTAAGTTGAGAAATTACATTGGTTGAGTTACACCAACTAACCTTTTTACATATACCCTACTCACAATTATCCATGCCAATTAGTTTAGGTTTCTATAGTAACTTTTCTAAAATCACACAAACCCATTTCACTTATTCCAATTGATTATTTTATTACAAAACATTTTCAAAGTAATACACTTCTGTGTCAATACAACATAAATGAAACGTTACAGCAGCCTTTTAATTATAAATGACTAAGCAAAAAAAAAAAAAGTACTTCATGTACATTAGCATTAACTTAAATTGGTATCAACTTGTTCAACTTGTTGCAGAATCAAGGAAATGATAAAACATTTTAATGTTCAACAACGGAACAATCCAAAACTAAGATTATATGTATTACAAACTTTTCTCAAAACTACACTCATCTAGGACTGCATACAAAAACATAAGACATTACCCGTGGACTGGCTTTAAGCCCATCAAGTTCCAGAAATACCTTCTGGAATACCTCTAGAGTGTTCTTTACTTGTTTTGGGTAGCTCAGATTGAGAGCGTATATAAGCCCCATCATTAAGGCACACGCTCTGGGCACATCAAGGTCTTCCAGCACTGCTGTTCCTTCAATCACAATTTTAGCGACAGCTGGGAGAGACACTGCTGCACGTCTGGTGACTACAATCTTTACCACTTCTTCTGGGAACTGTTGTTCACCATCCTGGCAAGTAGGTAGTTTAAATGGAAACATGTCAGCATTTAATGTGCCATTTAAAAATAAAACCAGCTGTTCTCTGAAGAGATCCTCTTCCTTCTCTTTCAGATATACCTTCAGGCAACGGATTGCGACCTCTCTCTTCATTTCCACCGAACTCTGGAGAATAAAAAAAGCAAAGCAAAACAAAACTTAAACTTACAGTTTATTAGGTGAAAAGTCAAAACTATTACATTTATGTGACTTGCGTTGTGCCAAATATTGATTTTAAATATGTTTTTAAAAGAATTAAAGATCTTTGTAACTTCAATTTCAACTGTTACACACTGGCCTGCTTTAAATGCCCACTTTGCTAGCAGTAGGATAAGGTGAGTAAAAGTAAATGTAACCTAAATTTCATCAACAGCACAACTGTGCTTTTGATGAATAGGACCTGAAGCAGAGGAAGAAATGAACTATAACTGTAACTGTAACAACTAATTCATCAATACACCTGCGAGGTACATTATATATACTTTCCAGTTTTAGTAGTAGGTGGGCTAAATGTTTCTCAATTAAATTAGGCAATTCACCAATTTCTTCATCCTCTGCATTTGCTACATCTTCACACAATGGATTTTCATTATGTTCCTCAAGAGGATCATCTCCTGCATTCAAACGACTGACACACCTCTGTATCAGCTCAGGCTTGAAGTCATCCAATGAGTGAGGAGTGTGTTTTTGGTTCCTATGAGAAGCATATGTTCAAATGAGCAGTAACAATCCCAGTACAGGCAAGGCATAAACAGTCCACCATGGCTATGTTTAAGCCTGTAATGCTTTAAGAGCTCATTCCTTCTTGATGTTTCAAATTTGCAAATTTTGCAAGTCCAATGCATTTTGAATTTTACTGCAACCTTTTGTAATGCAAAGAATTATTGAAGCTTTTGAGTTAACAAGCTATTTTAAGTATAAAACCTTCTCTAAAACACTACAATGCAACACTGAAAAAGATGAATCATAAAGACTGAACAAAATTTAATTTTAAAATTTACATCTACAGACTGCAGGTTAAACTTGTAATAAGGTGTCAAATCCAAATGTGTAAGAGAAATTTCTTTTAAACTATTTAAATACCACTGTGGACATGCCACAGTCCCACACTTTACATTATGCTTACAATTACAGAAAGCAAATGCAAGTCGTATGCACACACACACACACACACACACACACACACACACACAATATTGTTTTGGGTTTTCTTGCCAGGTCAACCAACTTTAACCTCATGCAGAGCTCCCAGTCGAGCTTAGAACATCAACACAATTGATAGAAATACTTTTAGTCAGGGATAAATTCACCACATTTTACTCTGTCAGTAATTAGTTACCTCACCCGAGACCATCTTGTGGAAACACGAATTTACTCTGACACCATGATAAAAATGCGGGCAGCTGCTGACCGGTTAATTTGAACATATACGGGTTCAAATTGAACATGCTCTGCTGTCGGCATGGTCCATCAGCTAACCAAATGTAACCTGACAAGTGACACATTTTAATTGTATCTGTACTCTTTTATTTGTGAGGAACGTTTGCTAGCTAAAAGAAACGGCTAGCTAAACTTAAAAAAAAAAACAAAACAACAACTCTACTCTGCTAAATTACGATTAAAACCATCAAATTTCAGATTTTTTAAAGATGACATTTTAAAGTGTACAAATACAACTTGTAATTCATCTATTTAGAATTCAGTACTTACTTAACCGAACACAGTCTAGGGCAAACACACCTCTTCTCCCACGAGGCCACAAGAATCCAGAAACTGTTGCCCACGATAGGAACATATGCTACGGGGTTGCCCTCGTCTGTCTGAATGGTCTCAATTCAAACAGGAAGGATGTTGAAACTCATTTTTACATGTTACACAAACTTAATATTTTCTGTTGTTGATTAATGACAAAAGTATTTTATTCAATATACTCAAACATTTAGGTTAAGGAGCTGTTTTTTAATTTTTGTGTTGCACTGACTTTTAACATCGATTAGTCAACTCACTGAAACGTGTACATGTAGACAACTTACTTTTTTTTTAGCAGAAAAATGCTTTTTTGTTAAGTTCTACCGACAAACACAATGAATATTTTTTAGATTGCAGGATGTGGCTTTTTAAGGAGCCCCAGTTTAAGAACAGTCTTCTCATTCCTCAAGTTCTTTCTTTTGGCAGCCTGAGGATGACACAAGTTTGCTGCATGACGCTAGGTCATCTTATGAAGACGTACATCTCTGATCTAGTAAGTCTTAAAATCAAGTCTAACCAACTGCTGGAGAAAGTAGTGGAGGAGGTCTGTGGAGGTCTGGAGTTATGTGAACATTGGCATCCTCGAAAGAGTGTCCTTTATCCTTAAGATGCAGATGGACTGCTGAGTCTTGTCCTGTGGAGGTGGCTCTTCTATGTTGTGCCATGCACTTGTGAAGTGGCTGTTTGGTCTCTCCAATGTAGAGGTGCAGGAGTAGCCAGGAATCGAACCACCAACCTTTCCAGTAGCAGATGACCTGCTCAACCTCCTGAGTTAGAGGTATAGCTGTAAAAATGACAACCGCTCTGATTTTCCTTCACCATAAAAGATTTAATATCTGCAATCAAGTTGATATTAGTTGGAAGCATGTTCCATAGATAACGGGCCTTTGTGTGCTGACTGTACAATTTTACATCTGCAATGTTACACCTTGCTTTGTTACAGTTGCCATGCTCCCAGTAATGCAATTACTGTCATGTCCTTGAATGTGTCCAGAAAGACACTGGGTCCAGACCACTTTTACATCTGAAAACTATTTTATCAAAATGCAGGAGGCAGAAAATAGGGATGCAGTCTGCAGCATGGATATGGATATTACTTATATTTTTATTGCACAAAAGGGCGAGGGCATGACGGTGAAGTGCAAACTGCATCCAGGACGGAAACAACTGCATTATGCTGCAAACACATCTTTGGCTCACTGAGAGAATGGAGTAAAAGGATTTATTATTGTTTGAAGTTCCAAATGGCCAATGAAAATGTTCTTCTGTGCAGACAGGAATGTGTTTAGTGGATAACCAGACCTTCTGACCTGGTGCATACGTTGGGCCAGGGAGCTGATGGTGATAGGCTTGGCCTTTGTTCCACGAGCCAGTTTTGAGGAGAGCGGCTTTACTGGGCCTCCACAAGCAGCCCTTTAGGTGACTTCTCAAAAGTGGACAGGCTGGTGGAAGAGGATGTGAAGGAGTTGTGAGCATACTCGACCCAAGGGAGGTAGGTGCTTAAGTTGAATTGATTGTAGGAAACCATACAGCATACATTTAATGTGAGGCCTCACATTAAATTAGTCCTGAAGGTTATTTTAGTGAAATCAGAGGCACAGGTTCTGCATAACTGTTTGAACACAAAAATATATTGTGTTAGAAAACCCTGTTTTTTTTTCTAACACACCTAAGAAAGTTTCAAGGGTTTGTAAAGTTCACTTTGGCAACTCTTGAAGACAAAAAATAAAATAAAATCATGAAGACAACTAAAATAGGTCCTTGTGTACTCTGTCTTAATGAGGATGTGCTGCATGAGTGTGGGTACTAGCTCAGGAAAGCCCACTTTCTCACAGTGTGAGAGAGAGGCAGAGGGAAAATAAATCCAGAAGTCACCCGGAGCCTGACAAAAATATCCTTTCATGCATATTTATAGTCATTAAATGTGTCAGGCAAGATTTTTAAATGTAAAGATGTCTGTAAATTTGAACCTCAAAATGTTTTCCACTGGAAATAATAGAAATGAAGACACAGTGTGTAGCGAATATCACATCCACAAGTAAGAGTCTTATGTTCAGTTCATCTCCATTTTGTCTCTACAGGTTAATTATAAAATAAATAATAAATGAGGTAAAAGAATTGCAGCTTTATTATTTATTAATGAAAATTGTAAGTCGAGTAAATGATGATTTACTTTTTAAGATAAAGATCCACAATGATACACATTGATTTGAATGGAGGTTCCAGTACTTCACTAAACTGCTTTCTTGGACAGAGTCATGCTTTTTACTTTTAAAACGTTCTGTATGGGGTGTCACCATGACATGGTGCATGGAAAGGTGCTCATATAGGTAGAATTTTTATAAACTTGTGGTTTTACTTCTATAAAGAGGTAAAACCACTTTTATTATAGCATTGGAATAAGTTTAATGAAAGCAAATGTATCTATTGTCATCTACTGCAACTATAAAACAATGGCCTCAAAATACACACACTCTGGCTGGCCTGGAAGTTTTACCAAAACAATGCACTGTGTCCTTTAGAGCAAGATTTATTCTAGTCTGTACAATGCAGATCCAAGCAGCTATATAAAAACAGCACCTTACTCTCATTTTGTGGTCAAGACCACAAATATATGTGGAAAGATTGAAGAAAATCGGTACTTGTATTAATATGAACATGCAGACTTTAGGAAAGCAGTTGAATCACTGTTTTTTAGATAGCTAAACTCTCAGTAAATGTGTCCACCACACCACCAAATATTGCCTGCATACTTTTATATTATTTAGCTAGTTTTCCAAATAAACAAAATCATTTCATTTTTTCCCCAAAGTCTATTTTTTTTATTTTTAGTCTAAAATGTTATTTTTACACAAGTTTCCTTTTCCCCTGCAGAGCTGCATCTGCCACATACATCATTTTCACTGTCAGATTGTGTTGACAACAGATCAAATAAATACTTTCTTCATCTACTTTCCAATACAAGGATATTGGAGCTGATCTGGTGGAGAAATTACACTTTTGTGACATGCAGCCATTTTGCCCTATATATACTATATACACACATATACATATATAGACATAGTGATATATCTATGCATCTCTATATCTCTAGATAAATAGAGATGCATAGATATATTTAGATATAAATATATCTCTATACCTGGGATTCCCACAGGCAAATGGAACCACAAAGAGGCCACTAGGAAAACTGCAACCACCAAGTACCTGCAGAGAGTAAGACGAGTCCTGAGGAGTCAGTTGAATGGCAAGAACAAGCTCTGGCCTAACACTTACGCCCTGCTGGTGAGCAAGTATCCTGTTAACCAGGTAACAGTGACGCTCAAGCTAGGCGAGTGGCTCCAGCAGATCACAGGAACAACATCCAAGATCTGTCCAGAACAGCGCAGTCCTAGGAACAGCAAAGATACCTCACAGGACCCTCAAGCTCCCAGGCCTCCGGTAGAGAACCCGATCTTTAAGGATAAAATCCCCTCTTGGCCCTGTGGGCATATTTTTGTGTATATACACATTGGCGTTTATGAAAAACACAAGGATCGAAAACCGAATAAATTCCACAAACCCGAAACAGTGATAAGAAGCTGGCTTTTGGGATATTTTGAGCCAGTGCTGAGCTAGTGCCCTGAGATAGTGAGTAGATATAGTTGGGCTCAGCTCAATGCATGGCTTGGGAAGGACAGGAATTCAGCAATGATGTGATAGGCCATGTCAAGCCACAGATAGCACAGTTTGCAGAGGTTGCCAACTTCCTCAGAGTCAACTGCAACAGAGCTCTAAATTTCATGTGGCTTTCACATTAGCTCATAAACAGTGGATAGGAGAGCTTCATGGAATGTGTTTTCAATAAAGCATGCCAATTGGGACATTTTCTCTGGACAGATGAATCACACTTCTCCATCTAGAAATCAGATGGATGAGTCTGGGTGTGCCAGTTGCTGGGAGAATGGTACTTGTGTGACTGCATTGTCCCAAGTGTAAAGTTTGGTGGAGGGGAGATTATGATGTGGGGGTCTTATTCAGGGGTTGAGCTTGGCCCCTCTGAAATTCTTCAACATAAAAAGACATTTTGGACAATTTCATTTTCCAAATTCCAAACACATAATGAGTGAAAAAGAAACATCATGGGAATCCCCAGCAGCCTACACCTATTGCAGCATAACTAAGGGAGGATTCAGGGTCACCTGGTCCAGCACTAACTATATGCTTTAGCAAAAAGGAAAGTTTGAAGCCTAATCTTGAAAGCAGAGATAGTGTCTGTCTCCTGAATCCAAACTGGAAGCTGGTTCCACAGAAGAGGGGCCTGAAAACTGAAGGCTCTGCCTCCCATTCTACTTTTAAATACTCTAGGAACAACAAGTAGGCCTGCAGTGTGAGAGCGAAGTGCTCTAATAGGGTGATATGGTACTACAAGGTCATTAAGATAAGATGGGGCCTGATTATTTAAGACCTTGTATGTGAGGAGCAGGATTTTGAATTCTGGATTTAAAAGGCAGCCAAAACAGGAGAAATCTGCTCTCTCTTTCTAGTCCCTGTCAGGACTCTTGCTGCAGCATTTTGGATTAACTGAAGGCTTTTCAGAGAGTTTTTAGGACTTCCTGATAATAATGAGTTACAGTCGTCCAGCCTGGAAGTAATAAATGCATGAACTAGTTTTTCAGCATCACTCTGAGACAGGATATTTCTAACTTTAGAGATGTTGCACAAATGGAAGAAAGCAGTCTTACATATTTGTTTAATATGTGCGTTGAAGGACATGTCCTGGTCAAAAATGACTCCAAGGTTCCTCACAGCGTTACTGGAGGCCAAGGTAATGCCATCCAGAGGAAGAATCTGGTTAGATACCATATTTCTAAGATTTTCAAATGATCAGACAGGAGAGGGTTTTCAGGAAACACTGTTAAATGTTCAGTTTCTATGCCATATGTTAAAAGATCTAGAGTGTGATTAAAGTGGTGGGTGGGTTCTTTTACATTTTGAGAGAAGCCAATTGAGTCTAATAACAGATTAGATGCCATGTTGAGGCTGTCGTTTTTTAGCATCTACATGAATGTTAAAATCACCCACAATAATTATTTTATCTGAGCTGAGCACTGTTTTTTTTTAGTTTTCCAGCTAGGGTTTAAGTGGGTGCAAACTAATGGTGAGCCGAACTTCAAGTATGAACTTCATGAACTACAGCTTCATGTTGTAAAATAGTCTGACGAAAAGGTGAAGCCATCAGTCTCTCACAATTCCCAGCTGAGCATGTATTATAATTAAGGTGGCTTGCATCTAAGTTATTGACCTCTCCCTGTGTCTGCAGCTCTCAGAACAGTACTGATGACGCTGCAATACTGTGTTCTAAAAGTCATTAGAACGCCCATATGTGTAGGAGGTTAATCGCAAAAGACACAAGACAGTCATAGAAAGTTCAGAGCTGTAAGTGTGGTATAGAATGTGGCTCTAGCGGTTCGGCTTTAATAATTAAAACTCAATAGGGCACTGCAAAAACTCGAAATCTTACCAAGTATATTTGTCTTATTTCTAGTCAAAATATCACACTTAAAATAAGACAAAATCAGCTACAGAGTAACATTTCAGTGAGATATAGGAGCTTGTTTTTAGACAGTGCATCTTGGATATCTTAAGTGAAAAAGTCTTGAAAACATATTGTTTTCAGTCATATCTCACACGAAACAAGCTTTTTTGGCATTTCATAAATCTTTTAAGCTGCTGTGTTATTTGTTAAAGATGAATCATCTTGAGTCAGGACATCAAATCTACTTTATTGAGAACTGCAGGTTAATAACACGCCCATTGCATTATTATGAGTCTTAATATCTTAAATGGTAAATGGCCTGTATTTGTATAGCGCTTTACTAGTCCCTAAGGACCCCAAAGCACTTTTACACATCCAGTCATCCACCCATTCACACACACACTGGTGATGGCAGCTACATTGTAGCCACAGCCACCCTGGGGCGCACTGACAGAGGCGAGGCTGCCGGACACTGGCGCCACCGGGCCCTCTGACCACCACCAGTAGGCAACGGGTGAAGTGTTTTGCCCAAGGACACAACGACCGAGACTGTCCAAGCCGGGGCTCGAACAGGCAACCTTCCGATTACAAGATGACCTGCCAACACTTGAGCCACGATCGCCCCTGTATCTTAAGTACATTGTGTTTATTTTTCTTACATTCAAACCATGTCAATGTGACATTGAAAAAGAGGCGAAACGCTGAAATTATATTTGCCTCACAGTTGTGTTGTGCTGAACAGACTGCACAAAAAGTAAAATAAAAAGTAAATAGAACAATTGTTTGCCAGTGTTTAAAAACACAATTTCAGCCCATATATTCACAAAAGACTCGAGGATGATGTTTGATGATGATTAAAGTTTACATAGTGGTACGCTGTATAATCAACAAGATTTCCAGAATCCACAAAAATATTTGCCTGAGCTAGACAGGGAACTTCTGCCTCATAAGCTAAATATTGATCATCCCACCCAACTGTAGAGAGAGGCTGGCATTCAAAACAATACACAGATGCATTTACAATATAGATGTTTTTAACAAGTGCAAACTCTGGAGCATCATTGATGGCATCAGACATAACCAAAGATTTTTCACATGTATGTTTATTTCCATGTAGCATAATCCACTGTACAGAAACTACATGTTCAACTCGCTCAAAGAAGTCTTTAATCTTTCCTTCTACATAATGAACATTTTTCACGTCAGAGGCTGGACCCATGTTGACTTCACTTGAAAAAATGGGATGTTTCTCATGTACATTCTGACTACATTCATAAAGTTGGTTGTGCTTCACAAGAGATTTACAAATATTCTTAAAACTACTTTTCTTCTGCTTGAAGAAACAATGTTTTGACTCAAAGCACATACACATATGCCTCACTGCAGGACCAAGAGCCGTAATCTGAGAATGAAGATGCAGTAAATAATGCTGTTTAGGTATAATATTTCCATCTTGAAACAGTTGTTTGAAATGTTTTAAATGCTGCTCTATTAAAAGCTTGAGTCTGGAGAGAGCTGAGACAGCAATAATAGGTGAAAACAGAATTTTTATGATCTCTAACATCTCACCTAGCATTTGTGTGTTATGATTTTCTCCAATTTTGTCAATAATAAGAGGCAGAATCTTCAACAAAACCAGCAACTGCCCAGCTGGCTGTTTTAATTTATTGTTATTTTATGACAGCGTACTGACAGATATGGGGCAAGGCTTATCCCTCATTATGGAAACACAGAATTGCACTGTTGAATGAATCTAAGTTCATTTGCCCTGAAAGCGCTCATTTGATTTCATATGGGGCAACGCCTTCACGAATAACATGCATGGTGTCTTGTGGGGTTTGATTACATCAACCTGAGGAGATTCTGTTAACTTGCTTCTCCTGTTGATACCATACGTTATTTTTAGATTGTCTTTCAAAAAGTCCGTATTTGCCTTTTCAATGTAATTACATTGCCCGTTAAGACTGGCCATGGTGCTTTTAACAAACAAATCTTCATTACATTTTTTGTGCATGTCTTCAAAGTGGCATTCGCAGTGCCTGCATTTACTGTAAGCAAAACCCACTCCTTCCTTAAATCCAGCCACTTCATGCTGAGCTAGAGTCTCCACACACAGATATGAGTGCCCCAGTAATTGTCCTCTCACCACTTGCAGTGACAACTTGGACACCATCATGCAGCTCAATTAAGTCACGGTTAATCCTCTCAAATATCTCATCAATACCACAACGGGAAACATCTTTTGATTTTACCATGGCAAGCAGACGAATAACAAGAAGTCTTGATCTGTACTTAGGGCTGATGTTACCTAAGGTGTAATAAATCAATAACAGCTTGTTCTTGTTTGCCCGAGATCCAAGAGGATTGCATAGTTCAGTTTCATCTGTATATAAAATCAACTGTAATGCTGTCATAAACATTGGGTGCGACTTAAAAATGTCTCCATCAATGAAATCATGAAAAAAGCCATCCTTGCATGGCTTTGGCCTCTCGTCAATCATTGCAAGCATTCTTGGATGTGATAGCAGCTGCTCCAAACGTTTCACCAACTGTATATAATGAAAACAATGGTCCTTAATGGCAAGAACTCTGGCATCTCCACGCTTTGAATACCATACTGTTTGTTTTGCGACAATAATCTCTGGTTCAACTGGTTTAAACAGTTCTTTGATGGTCTTGTCCTGCAAATGGGTGGAAGCAATTTGAGTGAAAGGGTCAACAAACTGGTCCAATACCCCCATTGCGTCACTCTTTAGTTGATCCAGGTCCCCAGAATGTGTCTCAATCATGTCACTCATTTGTTGTTTTAGGTGCTCCAATATTACGGCCTGATATTGCTGGACTCCACTCACGATGTGGATAACAGCTCTCTGGGGAGGAGGAAAAAACAAAGGAAAATCCTTAATTACAAAATGCATATGAAAATACAGTCAACATGCAAACTGTGAGTGAGATGCAATGATCAAAATAAGTTATCCCCCCCTACACATTTTTTTTTTGTAAATAATAATATTGCCTTCTGCAACTTTAAGACCTTGTTTTCACTTAATTATAATGCATTTTGAGGAATCGGATCATAGGTGGAAATGCAAATTGAAAGTTTGTGTTGTGTGTATGATGTTGTCTCTATTCTTAGCTCATGCAACCACCAAACAATATTGGTTCAAGGTTCAAGGTTCTTTATTTGTCACATGCATAGTTATACAAGTATAACACACAGTGAAATGTAATATGAATAGACATCTGACTATTTTACAGGATAGACAATATAAACATATTTAAAATTAAAGGAATTTGAAATGTACATTGTGCCTTGGTTTAGAGTGTCTGGAAGAGAGTCCTGTCTCAGTCAATTATAGATGATGTGAGAGGGCGGGTGTGTGTGTGTTTAGGGCCCGGATGGCTTGGGGATAGAAGCTCCTCTTGAGTCTCTCTGTCCTTGCCCGGATGATGCGGAACCTTCTACCAGATTGCAGAAGTTGGAACAGGTTGTTGCCAGGATGGGACGGGTCCTTCAGTATCTGCGCTGCTCTAGTCCGGCATCTCCTGGTGTAGGTGTCCTGAAGCGGGGGGAGAGCAATCCTGCAGCAGCGTTCTGCTGTACGGATCACTCTCTGGAGAGCTTTTTGGTCCTTCACACAGCTGTTCCCAAACCACGATGTCATGTTCTGTGTGAGGATGCTCTCCACAGCGCCTGTATAGAAAATCCTGAGGATCTTTGGAGAGACCCTGAACTTCCTCAGTTGTCGTAGGTGATACAGGCGCTGCCTAGCCTTTTTGGTCTGGACCTGAATGTGGGCAGCCCATGTCAGGTCTGAGGAGATGTGGACACCAAGATACTTGAAGGACTGCACCCTCTCCACTGGAGCTCCATTGATGATAATGGGCTTGTAGTCTCTGTGCTGACTCCTTCTGAAGTCCACCACCAGCTCCTTGGTCTTGCCGACGTTCAGCTGGAGGTGGTTGTCCTGGCACCATGATGCCAGATTCTTCACTTCGTCCATGTAGGCCGCCTCATCGTTGTTGGAGATGGCACCCAACACCCCACATATTGCATTCATTAGTTGGATAAACTAGCTAGATTCATGCCCATAAGGTACATGGTAGATGTATTTTTACTGACTGATGTCTTTAATTTGAGCTTTTAAAATTACAACAAAAATGACAAACAAAACAGTACTTGATAATAGATTAATAAGACTAGCAAAGCACATGGAGAGTTCAGTGCAGTACTCAGTACAGTTTAGATTCCTTGACCATGCCTGATCACCCCCCAAATTGAATTACTTGTTTATTGGCCACCGGGTTGTACCGTTGTACTGGCAACAAAGCCCCTGCGCCCCACTTCCACTGGACGCACCTTGATCTTCCAGCCTCTGTCCTCTACCTCAGCTGCCAAGTTGGCATACCACAGCTTCTTACGCTCAAATGCTTCCTCAATTGCTTCCTCCCATGGTACCGTCAGCTCAATGACATATGCAAGTTTTTGGAACTTAGACCAAAGGACGAGGGCTGGTCGCAAAGTAGTTGTTACAATCTCTGTGGGATAAATTAGCCTCTGACCCAAGTCCACTTGCATCTGCCAATCCCTGGCAACCTTCAGCGGGCCCAGGTCTGGGCTTGAGGGGCTAGTCTTCAGCTTGCCTCCTCCTGGGAGTGATACACCTCCTTAGTTAGGCCTGCAGGTTTATCCCTGTGGTGTTCTCCTCTGTCTTGTGGTGGACAAACTTTTTTTTTTTAAATGAAAGTCCTGCAATGTGAGATAATCCCTCACACTGGTCCACACCACATACCTGTGAATGTATTAAAACTGCACCCTCCATTTGCTGTCATGTTAGATGTCATTCCCTCAAGTTCACCCAGTGCCGGTGCTTTGTTGTTGTTGTTTGTGTGTTTTTTCTCACTTACCTGTGACTGGCTATCAAATTTATATCTATTTTTCAAAAATATAGTAAAACCTCGATGGTATAGACTTTTATTTAAATAAAAAAATATCTGTTGTTGTTAAAGACTCTAATTAAATGAAAGATTAAAGAATCTAACTAGTGTATTTAATTGTGTATCTATCTGAAGAACTGAAAATTATTTAAATACATCAAAATTACTATTTGCACTTTTTTACATTATTCTTTTGACACTGTAACAATCATGCACTTGTATGAAGATATCACATTTATTCCTAACAAGATGTGGTCCTTTCTTTGGGAGGAAGATACTGGTTCGAAATACTCACTGACAAAGCAAATCGATACCTAATTACAAGCCTCACATTATCATGCTTCAGCAGGGGAATAGACAGAGGCCTTCCCTTCAACTCTTAAACCAAGGGCTCAATAACACCAAGATTATTTCTTCACCCGTCATTTGCATGCTGCCCACATAATGACCCCTCACTTTGAAAATCTATTTCCATTTTTGTCTTAAAGTCAGCACTTTTCAGGGGATGGAGATTTCTCTTGTTGTTGGTCCATCATTCAACCTAAGATGTATTCGATTTACACCACAAAAGTGTATTGAAGCTAGTTTTGTCTTGCAGAAATGTAAGTACCATTCTCTTGTACCAGATATTTAACAGAAGCAAGCAATCTTTGGTAAATTGATCAATTATCAATGATCAATGGTCTTTGATCATGGTTGTTGATCAATGGTCATGACAATTTGCATATTAATGATCAAGAAACTGACCTCACAACAGTCATTATGCAGATGTGATGTTTATAAGGTTGGGGAACCTGCAGTCAGCTGAGTCACTTGGATGAGTGACGAAAGGTCCCGATGTCCTCTGATGGTCTGCATTATAGTCAAAGTTTCTCCACCATCAACCGAGATCTTCCAGAAGGAAAATCAAACTTTCTCACATGTTATCTCTGCTTTATTTATACTGCAACAAGACTGCTGGGGGCTTCCCATGGTGGACTGAGTGTTTCTTATTCAATCCCCTCTTTTCACTATGTGTTTATACACCACTCTACATTTATTTAATAGTTACTAATATCTGGCTCTCTTTCATAGTGTGTCTTTTGTCCTGCCCCCCCTCCTCTCATCTCCAACTAATAGGCTTAGTTCTACTGGAAGTTTCTTCCTTTTTTTAAAGGTTTTTTTCAGTTCCACTGTCACCAAGTCCTTGTTTGTTTTTCTCTGTATTATTGTAAGTTCTGTACCTTATAATATCTTATACAAGATGTGGGGGTAATGAAATAACATGTGAAATAATCTTAAAGCCTTAAAGTGCACAGCTTCCAGGAAAGTTCAAAGTAATCTAAAATATTATTTAGGTTTTGTCTTGACGCATGCTCAATCATCTTGGTAAGGAAATCCCAAAGAGTTGATTCGATGAGTGACGAAACATTTCCAGAAAGCACTATGTCCAGATAAACAGAATAAACAGTTTAAATGGCCTGTATTTGTATAGCGCTTTTCTAGTCCCTAAGGACCCCAAAGGACTTTACACATTCACACACTGGTGATGGCAGCTACATTGTAGCCACAGCCACCCTGGGGTGCACTGATAAAGGCGAGGCTGCCGGACACTGGCGCCACCAGGCCCTGTGACCACCTGGTGGCCACCAGGCCCTCTCTGACCACCACCAGTAGGCAACGGGTGAAATGTCTTGCCCAAGGACACAACGACCGAGACTGTCGGAGCCGGGGCTCGAACCGGCAACCTTCCGATTACAAGACGAACGCCCAACTCTTGAGCCACGATCGCCCTCAGTTTAGTTCAGGTTTTACACCACTCATTTTTTGACACCACTGAAATATATTATGTCCCCATGCATCCTCACAATCCAAGCCTTTTCTGTGTCCCTAACTGTACCGTCCATACTGCAGCGTACACCTAGACAAAAAAAATATTACCTTGCAGCAATGGCAGGGGGGTGTAATACATTTTTTCACAGGGCTACATGAGACTCTTGTGGAGAGTGAACCCAGTAAGCTGAACTCAGTTCTGCTCAATATGAATTTTCTCTCTTTGTAAACTGCTAATGGTGAGTCTTCCTGTTAGTGAATCTGCCTTGCCATGGCAGGAGATCTTGTGCTGCCTTAATAAGCCCCTAAGCTGTGCATGCGAGAGCCCTCTGCTCCTGGTAGATCCAACCATGCACACCAGATCTGTATAAGAAAGAGGCTAGACAAAAATATATACTCTAGCATAACTCCCAACTCCAAGTTGGGGGTTGTGCAATGAATGAATGCCCTACTCACATAAAATCAGCACTTATTACAGAAACTATCGACAGTTTGCAAACCACACGCTCAGTTCTTGAAACAACCAGGGATCCATCCGGAGACTTTTGATATGCTGCAGCCAAATCCACCAGAAAGCCCCTGGTGGATTTGGCTGGGTAGGAGGTGAAGCAGAAGCTATGAAAAGCACCCAAAACTAAAAACACAGTTACTAATCCTATTGGTTAAAGATTATATGATTAATGTGTTAAAAGCATGGGAATTGATGAGAAAACAGTGGTTGGGAAATATTGTTAAGCAAAGAAAGGTCAGAATTAAACGTAGCAATGATGCCAGATGCAAATAAAGGAACCATGGAAACAACAGATGAATCCACAAATTATATTCAACCTTTTGCCTCCTTGCATCCTGTTCTGGATACAAACCAGTCCTCCGGATAATCAGATGATGTAAACCCTTGGCTGTTTTTTAAGATCATCTGAAAAGCAAGTACCTAAAATTATTCCCACCGTAATTTTCGCAGAAGCAAATAGTAGTGACATGCAGATTTTGAAGTGGAGAGAATAATGCATCCAAAAGAAGGAGAAAAAGCTATAGACAAAAAAACTAGATCCAGGGGTGACGACAGGGAGAGAAGAGAAAATAAAAGATGTTCGAGAATATATGACGTGAATTAAAAAGAATCCTAGGCATCACTGAATGTGGGCAAGAAATTGATATAAATGAATTTTCTAAATAATTAGTGGATACTTTTAAAGGCTGTAGACTGCAAGACTGAGAGTGAAGGGCTACATTTTAAAATAAATACGCAGCCTATGATAGAGACATCACACACGTTTTGAATTGGAAACAGACTGACTATGCAGCCTGCTTCAACAGTACTGGAAAGAGCACGCAAAATTAGTCATTAAGAATACGTAAGATACCTATTTGTGTTGACACTTTTAAATTGTTTAGAACTTAATACCACCTACACTGTTAAATTAGCTGGGCCTTACACATACTCCAAAAGATTTGTTAAAGAAAATTAGATAACTGGAGGTTATTGGATTGTTGAGTTTGTTGAGTAATGAAATGCATGCTGGACACATGACTCCTGAAGACGATGAACATATTAGAGACATTACATGGTATTCATGTGGAACTGCTCAATTTGCCACCATATCACAATAATACTGATCTTAATAAATATGCAATTAACATTATACCGTTGCCCTCTTAACAAAGAGTAGGAGGAGTTATAGAAAGCCTATCATAATAAGGAATGATTGTCATGAACAGGGTACTGTATAGGAATTTCTTTTACTTGTGTATTAATCACATTATTTTATTGTATAATGCCTTGGTGCCACTGGATTTTAACATGTCTGACACATACTGTAAGACAAATGGTGGGGGTGTAATAAGGAAGTTGGGGGGAAGCAGACACTCCACAGGAAGAGTCTTTTGTCTCTTCGAGGACTCTGGGAGGCAGCAAGGGAGTGTGAACCTTAAGGTGTGAAACAGCTGTGTACTGCCTTTTGTTTCTGAAGAAGGTATTTAACTGAGAGCCATGCTAGGCTCAGGGAGACTCTGCTGACCTGCGGTCATGCAGGCTCTCCACAAGCTTGGTTTTCTGTTCTTTGTGTGTTTGGATTAAAGAATGTTAGCTACCGCTCACCGCTCGTCTGCAGGCTTTATTTAAATGGAAAACTTCCACAACAGTACGTATCACTGTATTTATGATTATTTTATAGGCACATTAATTTCTGGGCTGTGGGACAACCATGTGATTGACAGATACAGGCCAGAGAAAGAAGAGACATCAGCTACAAATGATGGACACAGTTTATGTTAATGATGTGTCTGCAGGAGAGCAGTAAAAGGAAGAATGACCCGTCGAAGGAGAGCAGTGACATGTAAGAAACACGCTCCATATATGGACTGGAGGAGGCATGAATAATACACGTGTAACTGCTTTAGAGGGGAAATGTTTGAGGGGTGAGTGCGCTGCAATGGATTCATAAGATTGATTTATACTAGATGAGGACGATGAGATCAAAGCATAGGTGAGGCAGAGCTTATGGGAAGGAAAGTGATGAAGTGATGCAATATAACCAAGTAAAGGTATTGGGGGGAAAAAGAATCGCGCGCACACACACACACACACACACACACGTATACTCGCTTGAGTGCCATTTGAGGTCGCATTTTTTAACTCCCACACTTTGGGGACACCAGTTTCTGTATGGTTTAGAAGCAAGCTGGTAACTGAATATTACACTTCCAAGTCCACAGAAATAAAAAAATCAGTTGAGATTTGCCTTTTAAGCAATATTTGTCTATACAGTATTTTTACCTTCCCATTGGGGACTGGGGATGTTTAATGTCCCCTTTCGGGTCTTCAGCAATACACAGATAAACAAACTATTTTATGTCAGTTTTGGGGACTTCAGCAGCACACACATACACAAGTTATTTTAAGTCACTTTTGGCGACGTTACTTCCCTTTGGGGTCTTCAGCACTAATTAAATTGAGTTTTGGGGATATTACTTCCCTTAAAGGTAAGAAAGTAAGAATATTGTAGTGTAGTGTAGGGTAGGGTAGGGTGGCTGTAGCTCAGGTGGCAGAGCAGGTCAGCCACTAATCAGAAGGTTGGTGGTTCGATCCCAGGCTGCATCCTGGCTGCATGCCAAATATCCTTGGGCAAGATACTAACCCCATGTTTGCCTACTGGTGGTGGTCAGATGGCCCGGTGGCGCCTGTGTCCGGCAGCCTCGCCTCTGTCAGTGCGCCCCAGGGCAGCTGTGGCTACAATGTAGCTTGCTATCGCCCGTGTGTGAATGGATGAATGACTGAATGTAGTGTAAAGCGCTTTGGGGTCCTATGGACTAGAAAAGCGCTATACAAATGCAGGCCATTTACCATTTAAAGTTCCAATTTAACTACCCAATCTAACAATAATCATTTTGCAATTAAGTATGTTAAATTCACAACATCCAAGGGATTTGAAAGAACTTAAAATTAAAGTCTCTATTTATCTTGAAGAAATCAAAACTTTGTCCAACTCCTTGTGTAATAGAATAATTTAAATGTTCTACTGCATTTATTACTACTGTGTTGTTTTGGGAGTTTACATGCACATCATTTATGCAGAGAAACTTACAACAACAACAAAACAACAACAAAACATCTGTACCATTGAGTGCTTGCTACTAGGAAACCTTAAAGCAAGAACTTTGCTTCCAAAAATGTTCACTGTGAAGAAGTCCCTGGTCCCCTGTCTTCATCTTGATCTGTTTTCATATTCCCTTGTGTTTTTGTTGCCTCCATACCTGAAAGAAGAGACTCACTCTCATTGCTTGAGGAATCTGGATTTTGCAGATCAAATTTTTGTGATGTTTCAGGCATTTCTCATGATGCTACTGCAGCTTGGTTATTCATGACTAAATAAACATAAATTAAATAAGCAAACATTAGACAGTAACCTAGTTTTTATATTTTATTTAAATGAAAAAAGACGAATCTAATTTCAACTATAAATGGTTACCATACATAATTAGTACATAAATAGTAACGGTTAAGTTCATTTGCAGAAACTATCCAAACTTTGAAGCAAAATTATCATAACAGATTTAATTTAATTATTAATAAACACACTGCTTTAACCTACATTAGGACAAATTTAAAAAATCCTTTACCTCAAAGCACTAACAAGTACAGTATTAAATATCTGTGAGTGGATTTCTTAATCTTAATTTTCACTGACGTTGCGAGTAGATTTAACATGAAAAAAATAGACAAGACACAATTAAAAACTGCCAAAAATGTGTGCTCGACTCTTATGACTTCTGGGCATGTTTCTAACACATATTCACTGCTTTAACTGACATGAGGAAAATCAAAATCTAACCCTAACCCTAACGTTCCATAGGGAACAGATAAATACATTGAATCCTCTGATTATTAAAGAGCATTTTGTGTTAAGGTGTACTTCATGACATTAGTATAGGCTTCTCATCTTTGTCCTGTTTTTGATTGATATATGTCCCATATTGCGAGATCTTAGACATACTGATGTAGTACCAGAGTACAGTGATCATTAACAGTTTCGTCACTGATCTAGAGGGTAGATTTATCGTAAATACAGAAAACTGCCTCCATTTAAAAATTACAAAAAAATATACAACTACAGTGATTAGTACGCCTAACACTTAAGACTTTTGGGGACATTTCTAACACAAATACACTCTGCTTTAACCTAAATGAGGACATTCAATGGGAAACTTTCCTTAGGGAACTGGTTAATACAATGAACTCTGCTTATTAAACATTTGCTTATGTTAAGGTATGTGTAATGATTTGGGGGATGGATTTCTTTGTCTTAGTCCACTTTTTGATTGGTATGTGTTTCGTATTTCCAAATCTTAGACATATTGAAGGGTTTTCACAACATAACCCCTACGTGAGTGTGGTGATCATTGATAAATTGTTTGCAGTCTTCATGGATAGATTTATACAGAAAAAGGGAAATGATACCATTTTTAGAAAAAAAATACAAAAACATATCCAACTATGGTCATTAGTATGCCATATGCTTATGACTTTTGGGGACGTTTCTAACACAAATACACTCCTCTTTAACCTAAATGAGGACATTCAAAAACCTGCAGCTTATCTATGTTTCCTTGTTTAAGAACAATACAAAAATAAATCAAACAAACATCATAATATTCCTTTGTATGAAGCTTAGTTAGTTTTTCTGTTTGATTAGCACCTCTTAATTAACAAGCTAATCCTCATTGTTAGCTTGCACATGAAAAACTTAAGGATGCTAATAAACTTTTTTTTTTTAATTTTAGAATCATAAAAGCACAGAAAGTTGAAATCCCCTAAGATATTGAAAGTTGGGTTGTCAAAGACTAAGTTTAATCAAACATGCCTTGATCTTCAATCCAAGACAGCTCTGAATGTCTAATTTATATGTGGCTAGCTTATTCGGGCTAAGTAGTAGCTAAAGCTTATTTTCCAAATTATCAAGGGCACATCTAGCTAACCAATATTAGCATTCATTGCTAAATAACTTTCTTACATACAGACAGAAAATGCTGAAACTTCAGCAGAAACCTTAAGATATAGGTATAAGAAGCTAAAAAAGTTTTAATCAGTTTTTCTACCTTTAAAGCTGCTCTACATGCTGCTGCTCCCTGGCGCACACCTCTATGGCTGCGATCGAGGCCTATCGTGACATGGAGGCCTTACCTCACCTCCCCTGCTTTCTGTGTGGCTCTCAGCGAAGGCGGTCGCACTTTTCTCCTCTCCTCTCCCTTATCTTCCCTGCTTAGCTCCTCATGTCCTTGTCTTGTCTCGTGTTTTTTTTATTACTTTCCCTGGAACACTCTCTCACAGTCTGTTTCTAAAACCTAAAGAGAATTATGGATTTGATCAACTGGTCTCTGAATGCTATTGACACCCTTTTCTCAACGAGAAGTCTGGGCTCGGGAGAGCCCGAGTGCCCTGGAGGGACTTTCCCTGCCGGATACACGATGGATGGGTGGCAGACATGGAGGATCGTGTGCCTGGCGGGACTGTCGATCGAGGACGCTGAAGATATCTACCTATTCGGAACCATGATAACAGGGTTCTTGCTGATCAGAGCTGGCTTGGCCCTGGCTTATCGGAGAATTAAGAAAGCGGAACCGGCTGTTCAAACCCCCCCCCCCCCCAAGGCTGCCCGCTGGGATTGAAACGATGGGACGAGGTGCGGCTTCTCAGAAAGGGCTCACTGAATGCAGCATGGTTAAGAGCTTGGAGGCGCTAATGGCTGCAGTGAAGGCTCAGAATAACACCTCTGAGCGTATATTGGATTACATCAGGGAAGAATCCACTCGGAACAACACCTCTGGGCGGAAGCTGGATTACATCGCGGATCAGTTGGCTGTGAGGCCGTGAGGTCTCAGAATCTGCTCTGTGAGCAAAAGACTGAAAAGACCACGGAATTGAAGGTAAATAACATCATGGAGAAACTCGCAGCTATCCAACGGGAGATTGAGAGACCAGTGTCGGTGTCGGAGTGTTAAAAACAGCTTGAAATTCTCATGAGTTGTTTGTAAAAGGAAAATCACCATTATAATGCGGAGACCCCTTCGGCGCCAGCTGTGGGCTCAAGGCTGGAGCCGAACAACAACACCCTGATAACGACTCTGTTGAGTCTGTTCCTTCCCATTCCATGCAAGGCCACCTGGGTTGGCTGGTAGACTGTTTACTTAGCCTGGCAGGGCGAAGGACACTGTCTCAGCTGAACTCTGGACACGCACACACATACACTTACACTGATAAGCACACACTCATCCCCCTCCCTTTCCAAACGCCTTCGATGCTTGTTTCCTGCGGGGGAACACGGCGGGTCTATGTGCCGCGCTGGAATGGTAGCGCTGTGCAGGGCGGCTGCTGTGTTCGCTTCGGATCACTCCTCACCCCCCACCCAATCCTGTGGCTTGTCATGTCTTTCACAATGTTGTGCTGTGGACATTTATGTGCTTTTTGTGCAGAGGAGTTTTTTGTTTCCTGTTCTCATGCTGTCCTACCATGGAAGCACAGCATGAGTAGAGGTCTCTTTTTTCCTCTTGTACTTTCCCATTGTAGTGTACATTTCAGTGTTTTTCTGTAACGCTACCGATCTCCGACTTGTATCCCCATGTAATGTCTGTGTTGTGTGTGTAAGGTCGGGGGGGGGGGGGGTCCCATTTCACTGCAGGGCAACCTGCATGTGGCGATTAAAGCTTTGATTGATTGATTGATTGATTGATTTAGGCTGTGCTCCGTCCCTCTCGACTCTCACACACGAACTCCCAACCTGCATTCACCTCTTTCCTCTGAACCCCCCACCCGACAGACATACAACACATTGCCCTTTCACTGACTCCCCCAACCCCACTTGCATACAAACTATTGCTCACAAGCACTCTGATTGTATTGGACACTGTTGTTTATGTAAGATTGTATTGTCTTGTGCATAAGACTTTTTTTTTGTTTTTATCTTTAAGTTGTTCATTGTACACTGAGGGCCGTGGCAGCATTGCAATTTCAAATTCCTGTGTATGATCTGTACATATGGGTTTAGACAATAAAGCTGACTTTGGCTTTGACTTGAGTCAAGCTCTGCAGATATCTCTAAGGTCCAGTCAAACATGCTACATAAGCTAATTTTTCCCGCTTGTATCCAGGATATAATTTTTTCTGTCATGATCCATATCTAATTACCATAGTCTTACACAGTTTTTACACAGCTCTTAAAGAGACTTTGGTGAGAATTAAGTTTTATGTCCCAATTTTGCATACTGCCTAAAAGGTATTAACGTTGAAATTTAAATTTAGCTCAGCTCTTTCACCAAATTTCGGATCCATGCGCCATTCAACAGAAATTCAAGAAACATCTCAAATATGTTGCAACACCAGTATCAAAAATTTAGAGTAATTTATGTCAAGCTGCATTTCAGAAAGCAAATATGAAGCTAAAGTGCTCCATTATTCTTATGTAAGTGCTTCACATCGTGCCAAATGATTCTTTAAAAAATATTAAAAATATTTGTATCATAATTACATCAAATATGACTCTTTTGTATTTTCTAGTGTGCTCTTTATCCTTTGAAAATAATAATCTACTTTCTAAGAAATAATCCACTAATTTCTATTGTTTAGTAGAAAATAACAGTTTATTTATATAAAACCATTCATGCAATAGAATGTTTAAAAAGGTTTTCAACAAAGATCAGTATATTAATAGAAATCTTACACTACAATAATATAAGGGTTATGTCACTTTTGGGTACAGTGGAAATCTTTGCAATTTCACACACTTCCACTAGGGGCAACATAGAGTTATAAACAGATTGAGAAAAATTTGGGGGGCAAGGTCATAAACAAAAAAATGTCACTTATGGGGACAGGTGAGATTTTTGGATTAAAATATGTTTTAGAGCATGCTGGACGTTGTTAGAGGTAAATGTAATTGGGGACGGTGGTTTTGGTCCCCAAAGGGAGAGGTGTCCCCAGTTGACTGGTGTGTGAGCTGATAGAAGTCTCCAATTTTGACTTTGACACACACACACACAAACACACTTTAATAAAAGAAACAAAATGAGAAAACCTGGGTATGTAGTAACACAAGTAGTTGAAAGTCATTATGATTTAAGAGGCAGGGAATAAAAGTAGGTAAAACTACAAAAATAACCTATAAAATTAATAATTCCTTACATGAAGTACCCAGTAGTATACGCCAACATTTTTAGTGATCACAATGGAGATGATGTCCACATCATCCAGGTTAAATTTGATTTTGCTCTTCATTCTATATATTTCACATATAAGGTTCAGTACATGCCAACTTGTAAATGGAAGAAATGGAAAAGAGGGCTTTGTTATCCTACCCTGGAACGCTGCCTAGTCATTGGTTCAGGTATGTGAATGACACCTGGGTGAAAATCAAACCACAATTCTCTGATCACATTAACTCGGTGGACCATCACATCAATTTCACCAGGGAGGATATGAAAACTGACAGGCTAACCTTCTTAGACTGTGAGTAATGGGGAATATTTCACGTGTTCATAAACCAACACAAAGATCTGTATTTAATTTTGAAAACTTTTAGTGACCCCTTATGTATCAGGAGTATCGGAACATGTGACATCGAAGGTAATACTGTTGCACTACGGGATAGCACTAAAAATAGTCAGCATCATCAGGAGGGTCTACAATGGGTTCTCTTGCAAAGGCATTCATGACTTGGGAAGCAAGTTCCTGACAAGGGTGCCAGTGGTCACCTCTTTTCTTGGTGAGGCTTGTGCCAGCTCTGGAAAAGACATCCAGTGGACACTGAAAAGGAAAGGAAAGACATGTAGGAGTAAGGTTGAGAAAGAAATCACTGTACATGGGGCCTAAGATCAGCCAGGAGAACACGTAACTCCTGCACATCAACAAAATAAAGGAGCCAGTACAGGTTTAAGAAGAGGCAGTGAATGACAATAAGGAATTTACATATCCTGTAAATGTCAGGAGGTATGGGGAAGACACCAAAGCCCAAATGAAGAAATCCCAGGAGGCCTTCCAGAGAGCTGCAGCCATCCCTGTTAAAACCAAGATCAGGACATTCACATCTAATGTGAAGTTCATTTTGCTGTATAGGTCTGAACCCTGGAAAGTCACCAAAACAAGCTCTAACTGGCCACAGACCTCACCAACAGATCCTCTGCCATACTCTGTAGTTCAATAGAGCGACAAGTTCATACCTGTGGACGAGGGCGTGCTGGGAGCCTATAGTTAGGATAAGAAAATGGCCAAACCCACCTTGTAGATGAACCACTCAAATGTTAATTGACTGACCCATATGGAAAAGAAACTTTATATAGTGAATCATATAAGGCTTATATGATTTACTCATGAAAGTGGCCACTTTCTCATTACTTTCATATATTGTTTTAGTAAGTATCCAAAACACACAAGTTTCATTTATATAATTTTTCAAGGGATCTTATATCTGTTTTCACTCTTGTATGCTTTTCATACAAGTTTCACACAAGACAGATACAAACTTTATAAGATTTATATATATCTTTTCCATATGGGGAAACACATGAGAAAAGCAAAGATGAGGATGCCCCAAGCAGAGATGGAGGCGACTCTCATCGATACTTTAAAAGCTGCGAGCCAAACTTTGGAGACAGCCAAAAACAACAACCAGAGACTGTTAAAGCCCAACACTGATTAAAGAGGGTTAAGCTAGCTGATAAGAGTAAGATAAGATAAGATATACCTTTATTAGTCCCACGAGTGGGAAATTTCATGTTAAGGCTGCTGACCTATTACACGCAATGGCGGTCCCATCTTACCCTCTGACCATACATACATTACACAAAAACATCACATGGGGAAGACAGGTCAGAGAGGTATAACAATGGAAAATCCACCACATGAGGAAAGATAAGGAGAAAAAAAATAACTCCCCCCAGACTGAGCTCCAACAGGGAGATCAGTTTGAGAACAGAAAAAAACACCTCTGCACATAGCACATGAAAAAACTCTTAATACACCAAAGAAACACATGACAAGCAACAGGGGTCGGTAAAGGGTGAGAGACAGCCAGTGTAGACAGTGCATCCGGGCCTGCAGCATATGCACTGGTCCTTGATCCACCGTCAGCATCGGAAGGGAATAAGCGTCGAAGGCATTTGGAGGGGGAGGGGGGATGAGTGTACATCAGCATGTGTATATATGTCTGTGTGCGTGTGTGTGTATGTGTCCAGAGTTCAGCCGAGACAGTGTCCTTCGCCCTGCCAGGCTAAGTTAACAGTCTTCCAGCCAACCCAGGTGGCCTTGCATGGAATGGGAAGAACAGTCTAAACACAGTCGTTATCAGGGTGTTTTTGTTCAGCTCCAGCCTTGAGACTGCAGCTGGCGCCGAAGGGGTCTCCGCATGAAGTGATGGTGGTTTTTACTTTAGTGCGAACAACTCATATGAATTTCAAAGCTGTTCTAACAGCCCAACACTGGTCTCTCAATCTCCCGTTGGAGAGCCGTGAGCTTCTCCATGATGTTATCAAACTTACGCTCCGTGAGTACATGTTACAACTGGCCAATGAAAATGTGAAGTAGACATTGTAAAAACACCAATATTTTATCAAAATTTCCCCCCACCTTTCAGTGAAAGAACTCTAGTCTGCTCATTTAAACTAGGTTCATTATCTGAGGCATAACAGCAAATGCACGATCTGCCCTGTATTCTGCCTCTCTTCTCACAAAACCTGCAAATTTCTGCACACTCTTTAGCACTTTCTCAGGCTGTGACACCTGAAAGCTGTGTTCAGTCTCATTTAGTCTCTCATCTCCTCCAAAAGGGCAACAAACTGTCAAGACTACCAAAGCTGGTAGGGCTCAAACAATAATGAGTGGCAAAAATTTTATGTACCCAAATACACTTTACGAGGCGAAGGCAGGGAGTCAAGTCAGTATATATAAAAAAAACCACCCATCTCGCCCCTGCGGGCGGTTTTATCCTTCAAGCTCGGGTCCTCTACCAGAGGCCTGGGAGCTTGAGGGTCCTGCGCAGTATCTTAGCTGTTCCTAGGACTGCGCTCTTCTGGACAGAGATCTCCGATGTTGTTCCCGGGATCTGCTGGAGCCACTCGCCTAGCTTGGGAGTCACCGCACCTAGTGCTCCGATTACCACGGGGACCACCGTCACCTTCACCCTCCACATCCTCTCGAGCTCTTCTCTGAGCCCTTGGTATTTCTCCAGCTTCTCGTGTTCCTTCTTCCTGATATTGCTGTCATTCAGAACCGCTACATCGATCACTACGGCCGTCTTCTTCTGTTTGTCTACCACCACTATGTCCGGTTGGTTAGCCACCACCATTTTTTCCGTCTGTATCTGGAAGTCCCACAGGATCTTAGCTCGGTCATTCTCCACCACCCTTGGGGGCATCTCCCATTTTGACCTCGGGACTTCCAGGTTATACTCGACACAGATGTTCCTGTACACTATGCCGGCCACTTGGTTATGGCGTTCCATGTATGCCTTGCCTGCTAGCATCTTGCACCCTGCTGTTATGTGCTGGATTGTCTCTGGAGCATCTTTACACAGCCTGCACCTGGGGTCTTGCCTGGTGTGATAGACCCCAGCCTCTATGGATCTTGTACTCAGAGCTTGTTCTTGTGCTGCCATGATTAGTGCCTCTGTGCTGTCTTTCAGTCCAGCTTTGTCCAGCCACTGGTAGGATTTCTGGATGTCAGCCACCTCCTCTATCTGCCGGTGGTACATACCGTGCAGGGCCCTGTCCTTCCATGATGGTTCCTCGTCTCCCTCCTCTTTCTTGGGTTTCTGCTGCCTGAGGTATTCACTGAGCACTCGGTCAGTTGGGGCCATCTTCCCAATGTATTCTTGGATGTTCGTTGTCTCATCCTGGACTGTGGTGCTGACACTCACCAGTCCCCGGCCCCCTTCCTTCCGCTTAGCGTACAGCCTCAGGGTGCTGGACTTGGGGTGAAACCCTCCATGCATGGTAAGGAGCTTTCTTGTCTTTATGTCAGTGGCTTCTATCTCCTCCTTTGGCCAGCCTATTACCCCAGCAGGGTACCTGATCACGGGCAGGGCGTAGGTGTTGATGGCCCGGATCTTGTTCTTACCGTTCAGCTGACTCCTCAGGACTTGCCTGACCCTCTGCAGGTACTTGGTGGTTGCAGCCTTTCTAGCGGCCTCTTCATGGTTCCCATTCGCCTGCGGGATCCCCAGGTACTTGTAACTGTCCTCTATGTCTGCAATGTTGCCTTCTGGTAGTTCAATCCCCTCAGTTCTGACTACCTTCCCTCTCTTCGTTACCATTCGACTACACTTCTCCAGTCCGAACGACATTCCAATGTCATTGCTGTATAGCCTGGTAGTGTGGATCAGTGAATCGATGTCTCGTTCACTCTTGGCATACAGCTTGATGTCATCCATGTACAGGAGGTGGCTGACAACTTCTCCGTTCCGTAGTCGGTATCCGTAGCCAGTCTTGTTAATGATCTCACTGAGGGGGTTCAGGCCTATGCAGAACAGCAGTGGGGACAGAGCATCTCCTTGGTAGATCCCGCACTTGATGGTTACTTGTGCTATGGGCTTGGAGTTGGCTAGTGTTGTACGCCACATCCCCATTGAGTTCCTGATGAAGGCTCTTAGGGTCCTGTTGATCTTGTACAATTCTAAGCATTCCAGGATCCAGCTGTGGGGCATTGAGTCATAGGCCTTCTTGTAATCAATCCAGGCAGTGCACAGGTTGGTCAGTCTGGTCTTGCAGTCTCGGCTGACTGTTCTGTCTACCAGTAGCTGGTGTTTTGCACCTCTGGTATTCTTGCCAATCCCTTTCTGTGCCCCACTCATGTATTGACCCATGTGCCTGTTCATCTTAGCCGATATGATGCCTGACAGGAGCTTCCATGTAGTACTGAGGCAGGTTATTGGTCGGTAGTTGGATGGGACCGGTCCCTTCTTGGGGATCAGGACCGTTCGACCTTCGGTTAGCCATTCCGGGTGTCTCTCGTTAACTAGCAGCTGGTTCCCTTGCCAGACGCTCGTGGAGTGCAGTCAGCTTCTTCAGCCAGTAGGCGTGAACCATGTCCAACTCTTCATACTGGAGACCCTTTCTTGGATATCTGCCACTGTGATGGTTACTGGTCCCTGTTCAGGGAGGTCGCTATGGTCTGCCCTCAGATCCACTAGCCACTGAGCATTGCCGTTATGGGTTGCGTCCTTCTCCCATATGCTCTTCCAGTATTGCTCCGTCTCCAGCCTTGGTGGTGCTGTTCTCTTATTGTTCCCTTGGCACTGAGAGTACACCTTTGCTGGTTCTGTGGAGAACAGCTGGTTTATTCTCCTGCCTTCTATCTCTCTGGTGTACCTCCTCAAGCGGCTGGCCAAGGCTGTGAGTCTTTGCTTGGCAGTTTCCAAGGCCTCAGGTATGGACAGTTTGTTGTATTTCTTATGCACCTTCTTTGCCGCACCTTTCTGCAACTCCGTTAGTTGGCTAACCTCCCTCCGTGCTGCTTTGATCTTGCTCTCTAGCCTCCTTCTCCATGGAGGGTACTGCCCCTTGTGGCTGTTCAGCTTGTAGCCAAGCATCTCACTGATCACTGCTGCCGTATTGTAGATCAGTTTGTTAGTGTCGGTAATCGTGGTTGTAGGTATCGTCCGTAGTGCTGCATTAACATCATCTAGCAGACCTTCTGAGGGTACTTCACGTAATCTTGGTAACCAGCTACGGGGGATCCAGGTTTCAAGCTTGGCCATGATCCTATTTCTCAGGTCAGTTCCTCTCGCACTCAACGATCCTTCTCCTATTGCACTTGGGGCTATGTACCCAATCTCGGGTGGGGGTGATGATATCTCCCCCCTGACCTGGCGTCCTGACTCCTCCTTGCCGTAGCATTTATGTTGTACCTCGTCAATCTCTAGCTGTGATAGCAGTCCCTTCTTTCGAATGTTGGAACACTGAGCTACTAGTTGTTTCGCCGTCATTGTGGATGTTGGGTATCGAAGAATCCATAGGTCCCTCATCCTATTCATGTAGCCCCTTCCGCCAGGGTTACTTGTGTAGTAGCATTCCAACAACGCCCTGTTTTCGTCTCTTGCCCACCGATGCCTTCTTGTTCCAGTAGCCCACTTGTCGTCAGGGTGCCCTGGTTCCTCAACACCTGACGCGGACCTTGTTGATCCGGCGATGTCCGAGCCGGCATGCCTTCATATTTATCTGTCTCGCTCATGTCTGCGGTAGGCTCGCTTAGCATAGGGGGTCTAGCCTTAGGACCCTTACTGGATACAGACACCCCAGGCAGGAATGCAGGAATCGAACTTGCGATCCTCTGCTCCAAAGGCGTGTAGTCTAACCACTACGCTATCCAGCTGTTATTGGCGTTGTCGACAGGATATATATATATAATGCAAAATGCAAAATGAGTGTTTTACTATAAGAAAACCAAACCATAAAAGACAGATTGTGACAAATCGGAGTTACGTACCAATTAAACGGTGTCACTCGATTTATGAACAGAGTGGCTCATAGGAGGCTTCTGCAGCTATGACATATAAACAACATTGGTTCACCACCGAGTGAAATAATGTACACACTGCACCGAATAAACACATACCAGCCACGATGGAGGCTTCAGGAAGGTAATCCACGGGTGATCTCTGTAACACGAACACCACAATCAACACAAGTACTGCCAATTCAGGCTGAGGCAACAACGATATGTACGCAGCTCCTACCTACCAACAGCTGCTGGTAATAATGACTTGCAGTAGCACTCCTTCCTATACTGTAGGTGTAAAAGTCTACTGCTGAACGAGCTCAGACAGTCTCATGCAAGGGGTGGGAGGTGTTGTCCATGAGGGATGTTAGCTTAGACAACATCCTCTCCTCCCCAACCTGCTCGATGGACTTCAGAGGACAGTCCAGGACACAGCTGGCCCTCCTGACCAGTTTGTTGAGTTTCCCTCTGTCCCTCTCTGCCATTCCACCACTCCAGCAGACCACAGCATAGAAAATAGCAGACGCCACCACAGTGTCAAAAAACATCCCCAGGATTGTCCTCTTTACCCCAAAGGATCTCAGCCGCCGTAGCAGGTGGAGACGACTTTTTGTCCCTTTTTGTAAAGTGCATTTGTGTTTGTGGACCAGTTCAGTTTGTTACTGAGGTGAACTCCCAGGTATTTGTATTCCTCCACTGTTTCAATGTCCAAACCCTGGATGTTCACTGGTGTAATAGGGGGTGGCTTCTTGCTGAAGTTAATCACCAGCTCCTTCGTCTTGCTGGCACTGATGCGAAGATGGTTCTGTTCGCACCAGCTGACGAAGTCATTGATGACCCCCCCTGTATTCCAGTTTGTTTCCCTCCAACACCCGACCCACAATGGCGGTGTCGTCTGAGAACTTCTGGAGATGGCAAGTGTCCATGTTATAACTGAAGTCTGCAGTGTACAGGTTGAAGAGGAAAGGGGCTTGTACTGTTCTTTGTGAGGCCCCCGTGCTACAAACTACCACCTGTAGCGTTAGCGTCATCCACCCCGATGTTCAGCTGGTGAGCAAACTGCAGTGGGTCTAGATCTCTCCCGGCTAGTGGGCGAAGGTGGCGAAATATGATCTTCTCCATGGTCTTCATCAGGTGTGAAGTCAGTGCAACGGGTCTGAAGTGGTTTGGCTCCTTAGGGTGCGTTGTCTTTGGGACTGGCACCAAGCAGGAGGTCTTCCACAGAATGGGGACCCTCTCCAGGCTGAGACTGAGGTTAAAGATGTATGTGATAACCTCACAGAGTTGATCTGCACAGTCCCTCAATAGTCTGGAGCTGATTCCATCCGGACCCATGGCCTTCCTGATTTTTATCTTCCTCAGCTGACTTTGCACGTGGTCAGTTGTGATGGAGAGGCTGCAGTGTAGAGTGTGGGTGGTTAGCTCCTGATGACTGGCGTGGGGGGAGGAGGCAGTAGAGTCGTTGAAGGAATAGGCAAAGGGGGGCAGGTGAGGTGCATTTGATGTCCCTGGTGCTATAGGGGGTTGCAGAGAGGTGTGAAGGAGGTGTGAAGAGCTCTGGTGGATGGGGAAGAGAAGGGCTTCTGAATCAAACCTGTTAAAAAACTGGTTCAATCTGTTAGCCCAAACCTGGTCTCCAGACTCTGGACCCCCTCTGCTCACTGTGCTTCTTCCAGTGATGGTGTTCAGTCCCCTCCACACACCTCTGGTGTTGCTCTGCTGAAGCTGCTCCTCCAGCTTCCTCCTGTAGCTGTCCTTTCCCCTCCTTATCTCTCTCCTTAGCTCCTTCTGGACTCTCCTCATTTCCTCTCTGTTTCCAGATCTGAAAGCCCTCCTTTTCTGCTCCAGCACTGTCCTCAGATCTGGAGTCAGCCATGGCTTGTTGTTGGAGTAACACCGTACTTTCCTGATGGTACAGAGTTATCCACGCAGAAGTTGATATAGTCTGTTATGCAGGTAGTTATCCTCCCCATGTGGACTGCATAGCACCTCACAGTCCGTAGTTTGGAAGCAGTCTTTCAGTGCCATGCTCGCCTCTTCGGACCATGCTCTCACATACCTTGTGGTGGGGGGTTGTTTGCACACCAAAGGTATGTATGAGGGAACCAGATGGACCAGGTTATGGTCCGAGCGACCCAGTGGGGTGATGATGTATATGCATCCTTAGTATTTGTATACAGTGAGTCCAGTGTTTTGATTTCTCTGGTAAAACAATCCACATACTGGGTGAAAGTAGGGAGAGCTGAGGACAAGGAAACATGATTAAAATCCCCAGAGATGAAAAGGAAGGCTTGGGGTTGTGATGTCTGCACCTGCGACACTACTGTGTAAAATGTCTCACGTGCTGCGGCAGCATCTGGCGGGATGTACACAGTTATCGCGATGACTTGCGAGAGTTCCCACGGCAGGTAATACGGTTGGATGCTAACCGCTAATAGCTCCACATCTCGGTACAGCACTGCTCCTTAACACTGATGTGCCCGATTTACACCATCTCTCGTTCACATACATCACAATCCCCCCACCTTTCCTCTTGCTGGTCTCCTTCACGTCCCGATCCGCTCTCACCAGGTGGAATCCCGGTGCAGTCACGTGACAGTCTGGAGTGAGGTGTGTTAGCCACGACTCTGTGTAGCACATCATGCTAACCTCCCGGTACTCCCTCGGGAGTCTGGTCAGCGCCACCAATTCCTCGATCTTATTAGGGGGAGATCTGACATTTCCCATAATGATCGAGGGTACAGATGGTTTGTACAGTCTCTTCCGCTCTCAACACTTAGCTCCAGCTCTACAGCCCCGTCTCCTCCTCCATAACTCCCCGGGGATCTCTGGTCTTTCACTGGGATGAATCAGCTGGTTGCTAAGGGCTAACAGCTGATCCTAGGTGTACACAATGAAGTCGCTGCTTGATGGATCTCGCCGTACTGGGTTAAACAGTCCATATATGATTAAAAAACACAAAAATAACTTCACAAGTTGCTTCTGGCTAGCATTCTTTTGACAGGTTACAAGAAAGAGTGAAAAAAGCAAGGAAAAGAGATCAAATAAGTTAAAAGAATGGAAGTTGGTCAGAGCTCCTGTAACTGGCAGCCTCTCCCGTGGTGCCATCTTTATGGCGATGGTCCAGTGATGTCCATTTGAAGCTGGAGCTCCAGCAGATATGTCTAAAAAACCCAACACAATGCTTCACGTGATCAGAGACGTCTGAAGTTTCACTCAGGATGTCACAGCTTCAGTATCTAATTCAGTTATTTATGTTATTTATTTATTTTATGTGAGAGAGAGAGCGAACCAGTGTACTACATAATGACACATGGAGACAGCAAGGATTAGAGGACGTTCTGCCTATTCCTACATAAAAACCAAACAACCTTATGCTATGTTTTTTTTTACTAGTTTATAAACAACATATATTTAGTGGGTCATAACATATATAAAATATTACACTATACATATAATCAAATAACCACGTGGAGGCAGGACCTCATAACCTATTATAAGATTGTTTTATATAATATCATATATAATGTGGTTTTAGCTATTATTTTTACAAATGCCAAATAAGCAAAGGGAGATCACACCCATGGTGCATGTTTAAATAAGGAAGGTTTATTAATCAAAATAATGTATTAATTAAATAGACGTAACAAAGTTTTTTTTCACATATTCAAAGCACCACAATGGTAGCCTGATATCCTGCAGAACTGTCACAGGATATTAAGCATAAGCTGGAAACTTAGCTCTCTCGAGTGGGCAAACATAATGAAGCAGTTCATTTAATTTGTAGATTCAAGATGCTTTACATATTTTTGGCCACCAGATGTCACCGAAGAGGACTCTGTTGCTTCTAGTGGTGAACCGTTTTTCATTACAAGCTTCCATGCTTCAGAAAGCTTTATCTGACATTACTACCAGAACAAATGCAAGCAAAACAGCAAATGAGAGACTGCTATTATGGTAGGCCAGGAAAGTGGCAGATTCACAAAAAGGGACAGAGAACAGAGAGACAGAAAAATAATGAAACAGACATGAGCTCTGGAGAAGGTCGACATGGTGATGAAGCAGTTAGAACTCATGCTTCACAGCCAGAAAGTTCTGGGTTCAAATCCCAGCTGAGACATTTCTTTGCATGTTTAACTCGGTCCAGAGTACCTGAAGCCCACTGATGCCCCACAGTGGAAGTGAGTGCCTTGACACAGAGCTCATATCTGTCTAAAGGCATCATCTGATCTCTTTATGGACATACAGTACTGTGCAAAAGTTTTAGGCAGGTGACAAAAAGTGTTGTAAACTTTCAAAAATGGAAATGTTAATCATTTATTTTCATCAATCAACAAAATGCAGTGAATGAACAAAAGAGAAATCTAAATCACATCAATATTTGGTGTGACCACCCTTTGCCTTCTCTGAGGTACACTTGCACACAGTTTTTGAAGGAATTCAATTGATACAGCGCCAAGTCACAACAACAGTCAAGGTGCTTTATATTGCACAGTAGATCCTACATTAATAGATACAGAGAAAACCCCAACAATCACATGACCCCCTATGAGCAAGCACTTTGGCGACAGTGGGAAGGAAAAACTCCCTTTTAACAGGAAGAAACCTCTGGCAGAACCAGGCTCAGGGAGGGGCGGGGCCATCTGCTGTGATTGGTTGGGGTGAGAGAAGGAAGACAAGATAAAGACATGCTGTGGAAGAGAGACAGAGGTTAATAACAAGTATGATTCAGTGCAGAGAGGTCTGTTAACACATAGTTACAGCATTTTTTCACACCTGCCTAAAACTTGCACAGTACTGTACATGTGCATCACGATTTATTGGTCACAGGCATAATATTCTCAAACGTTTTCCGTGTCTATTGTAGAATATTGAACGTCAGTATGGATATCTTTAGCATCCACAGTAATTATATGTTTTGCTATCACTTTAGACAGAGGTAGATATGCAAATAGATTTATGGAAGTGTTAAATTTGTTGTAGTTCCCATCTTTAACTGGATTTAGATCATAGACATTTGCCCTCTAAACCATGGGATATGAGCTGACCATCATTTGACCTGGTTAAACTTTTGACCTAGTATTTTAGCAAATAAGCTGTAGATACTGATTAAATGTATTTACAAATAAATAAATAAAACCAAAATGTTACTCCACAAAAACAGTATTGACATCTACAGTCCCAGATTACTACCAGGAGCCAGAACACTTCCGGATTAAGTTTGATTCTATGTTTTGGAGTAAATATTGAGGGTTTATTTTCTTTTGAACAATGAGTCTGTCTTCTAAAATTCACTTCGAAGGCTCAGCAGACGTCAAAGAAATAGTTTGGCTTATTTTTAAACATCTAAATTTTTAATTTCAAATGCAGAAACAAAAAGACATGAGACCTAATAAGACATATGTGAGATGCATAAACTTAACAATGTCAAGAAGATTCCAATCTCCTAAATCCTCGGCACTCAGCTGAACACCAGTGAAAGGTCACTATGAGCATCTGCTGTGCAGCACAAGCTGTAGGAGGGGACAGACATTTTCAACACTTCCACTAAGTTAACACTGTCAATCAAGAAGATTTATAAAGTTCAGGCTGTCTTTGCTGACGATTAAGCAGGGTACAGTCACGTTTGGATGGCTCCATCTATCAACCACTAAAAGTGAAGCAGATATGCACTGGATCATCCTTCTTCTTGTCACACCATAAAAGTATCCGGGTGTGTACATAAGTCTTCACCATGTTTGTCATCGAGGATTTGCTTGACACTTTGCAATGACCCTCCAGCAAAAGAAGCTTTTCTTGATGTTTATAAATCAATGATATTACACGCTACATTATGAACGACAAGCAGTCCTCTACACACAGAGCACTACAAGAAAAATTGTCATGTAGGTTAATGTTTTACAATGAAATATATGCACTGTATATAGGCTATATTTTAAACTTGATTAAGTGATCCATGTGCATCAAATAAATTATAAATAAAATTAAAACAGACTAAAAGTTGAGCAGCTAGTAACTGAATCTAGTCACCATAGCTAGTGATTTGATAAGATATTTCATTTGAATATTCAACTAAATGACTTCCCTCAAAATGGTTTTGAAATATGCAGACCTATTTTGTGCATTACATTTTTACATAGGTCTGCGTATACTGTAGGGCTGCTAATTCTGCTTCACTATGGACAGTTTATTTTTAAGAGTCCTCCCTGGCTGGCAGGGTTGGCTTCTGTCTCTGGTTTGATTTCCTTACACTCCTCTCTTTTGACTGTTGCTTTTGTTATTTGTGCCAGTGGGTGGGACTCATCCTGGGTGTAAATATGTGAGAAGGACCCATCACACACACACACAGGTAGCATTTTTGGACCACAGTCCTTTCATGGAAACAACAATAATAATGACGACCTTACAGTGGAGGCAACTCCAGCTCAGCCCTGCTTCCTCTGCTCCCAGCAGTCTTCTAAACATACAGGGCCTCATCAGGAGATTAGGCCCAGCTGCCCCATCAGGCTCCCTGGAACTGCCCTCAGAACCCACTGCACCACCCCTCCTCTGCAGTGGAGGAGGTGTGACCAAACCTCCGTCACAAAATACCTCAGAGTACACACTGACGGTAAACTGGACTGGGATAATAACACCACTGCGTTCTGGAAGTGCCGGAATCGTCTCTGTTTTCTGAGGCGGGTGAGGTCCTTTAACAACTGTCAGACAATGCTCAGGATTTTCTATGAGTCGTTTGTGGCCAGTGACATCCTCTATGCTGCTGTATGCTGGGGCAGCAGTTTGAGGGTCACAGATGCCAACAGAATCAATAAACTGATCCACAAAGCCAATAATGTTGTGGGGATGCAGCTGGAATATCTTAAGGTGGTGTCAGAGAGGCAGATGTTGTCCAAGATAAGGACCATGCTGAATAATACCTCCTTATTTAATTTAGTTTAGTTAGTTACTGTTCTTACTGTCTTGGAGCAACTATGACCACTTTTGTGCTTCCGGTATGATGGCGCCTGTGTTTGACTTTGCCGCTGCCGTCTGCAGTTTGTCTCGCACTGCTCTAGTGCTGTTTTTTTCAGCCTTTCTGTTCTCCCTTTTTGTCACTGATGCCTTAGTCTATGATCACCTGACGCTGCTATCTATTCGATCCTCGATGGTGGGTCTGGATACCTCATCCTCCTGCGACGGGATATTCCATCTGCTGCTGGTGTCTGGATCTTCGTCAAATGTCGCCAATGCTACCTTTTTGGGCCCACACAAATCGTGGAGGAGGAGAGGAAAAAAAGCAGGCATCCAGGTGAAACTTAGACTTTTCTAGAAGCGAGAATAAGCTGGTAAGCGACGCTGAGCATTTCTGGTCACCTGTGCTCAGACAGTTTGTACGGAGGGTCATTTTTCTTCCTTGTCCCTGCTTGATTATGTCGGGCCTGGACCTATGAGACTGTGCTTCCTCAGGAGTGTTCATCCAGACTGGCATTCTGTTCTCACAGTGAGTGGAATCAAACCCTCAGTTTTCATGTCCCCTAAATCGGGCCATTTCTGTTAATTATTCAACTTCTAGCTCGCTGAGCATGGCGCTCATTAATGCCCGATCAATGACAAATAAAAACGTTCTTGTTGAACGATTTTATTTTTTCCAAAAAATTTGATTTCTTATTTCTAACTGAAACCTGGCAGCGTGGTGGTGACTATTCATCCCTCATCGAACTTTGCCCGGGCGGGTACTCCTTCATCAGCCAGCCTCGGACGTCTGGTCGAGGAGGAGGTCTCGCTGCGTTGTTTGTAAGCTGGTTTCACTGTCGCTCAGTAATGGTCGGAAATTTTTCATTATTTGAATTACAGCTGGTTAAAATTGGAAATAAAGATCCTGTGCTGTAGTGTATCGTCCACCTGGCCTAAACAGCATGTTTTCAAAGGAGTTCAGTGACTTTTTATCCTCCACCTTGAATCTGTCCAGACTGGTTATAGTCAGGGATTTTAATATACACACTGACGATGACTCTGACCTTTTTGCCGGAGTTTTCCTTAGCGTCATGTATTCTTTTCATTTTACACAGCATGTGTCTTGTCCCACACACACACCAAAGGACACACACTGGGCCTTGTTTTTACCTTAGGATTAACCATTGATATAACAGTCTTTTGCATTTTATGTTTTGTTGAGCTGTATGTCCAGATTTTGCTCTTTTGCACCCTCTGGTGGTGAGGTATAGAGGGTTTAGTTGTTTGCAGTTTGGGTCTCCACCCAGTCACTCTTTTTGCTAGTGCACAAGGTGTCTGCATGCTGCAGCTCACGGTTAGCTCCACACATGGAGAAAGTGATGTTTAAAGTTAGAGAAAGAGAAGAAATAAGTGAGAAAGAAGATGGAGAATAAGGCAATAAGGCCATAAAATATCCCCTCCTGGATGTCAGCTCATGAGGTTTGTGTATTTTAATTGTTTTATTTTCTGTAATTAAGGACTTTTGATTGATTGACACTAAGTACAAGAGTGCATTTTGTGTGATGTTTTTGTTTTGTTGTTTTGTCCGTGAGCAGTTCAAGACCAGAATAAACCCTGTTTTATAACTCTACATCGTGCCTACGTCAATCCAACTCATTTTTATTAGTTCTGAGGAAATTTTATTTTGGACCACTGCTGTATTCTTTTTAACTTGTCTTTCCATCTGTCCCTCTCTCCTGTTCAACATATGGTTAGCTCTGGCATCTTAACTTCCTCTACTGCTGCTTAATTGTCTGATGTTTTTAATTTAGTGTTACCTTCCTATAACAAACTTGCTTTATTAACAAATCTTTTTAATAATCATTGTCTTTCTATCTTGGACAATGTTTGTCCTGTCAAAACCAGACTAGCTCCTGTTTCAGAGTCGTCCCCCTGGATAAATGACAGCATTCGCTGTTTAAAGCATTCCTGTCGTAAGGTTGAGCGTTTATGGAGAAAAACTTGTTCATCTCCTTCATTTAAAGGACTTTTTAGTTTCTTTTAACACTTCAGTTCGAGATGTGAGCGCTGCTTATTTCTCAGACCTCGTCTCAAAGAGCAGAGGTAACCCCAAGGTACTATTTGACACTGTTAGTGATATTGTTGCTCCTGCTCCACCTGCTGTCCCAATTTCATCGAATGAAGATTGTGAAAACTTTCTTTGTTTCTTTGTTGAAAAAGTTAGCCATGTGAGGAATAATATCTCTCCTTCTGTGTCTCTATTGTCTGCTCCAAATTCACTTAGGCCTGTTATTTTAGAAAGATTTTTACCAGTGTCCTTACCTGAGCTGGTCTAATTAGTTGATTCGATTAAAGCATCTTCCTGCCCTCTTGATATTTTACCTGGATCTTTGTTTAACACTGTCTTTCAGTCTATTTGTCCCTGTTTGCTTACAGTTATCAGTGCTTCACTGGTTTCTGGTCAGGTCCCTGTTTACTGTAAGAATCCTGTCATTCACCCACTGTTAAAAAAAAACCCAAGCTTGAAGCTTCTCTGCTTAACAGTTATAGACCAATTTCAAAACTACAATTCATCGCTAAGATTTTAGAAAAGGTTGTTGTTAAGCAGCTCACAGCTGTTCTAGATGAATACAGCATTCTGGATTGACTCCAATCTGGCTTTCGTAGAGCTTACTCTACTGAAACTGCACTTCTTAGAGTGTCCAGTGACATCTTGTTGAATTATGATGCAAGAGAATGCTCTGTCTTGCTGATGTTGGACCTGACCTCTGCCTTTGATACTGTTGACCATCACATTTTGTTAGATAGGCTGAGACACTGGGTGGGTATATCAGGGTCTGCTTTGGACTGTTTGTGTGAGCGATTCTTCTCTGTGGCTACCTCTAAGTTCAGGTCTTCCTCCACTTCTCTTGCCTATGGTGTGCCACAAGGTTCTGTGTTGGGACCCTTGTTGTTTTTACTCCCTCTTCAGCACTTATTGAGCACTTTTAAGGACATTTCTTATCACTGCTATGCAGATGATATTCAGTTATATATCTCCTTTAAGCTACACGATGTTTCCAAACTTCACATCTTGCATAGGAGCATAGACTCCATTAGAGGCTGATAACTTTCTTCAACTTAATGAGGAGAAAACTGAAGTCCTTGTTTATGCTCCTGATAAATTTGTGCCCTTGGTAGTGGGAAATTTAGGCCCTCTTGCTTCATTTGCCAAATCTTCTATTAGGTATCTTGGTGTTACTTTTGACCCAGCTCTGACGCTGGACGCTCATGTTATATCTCTGCTCCTGTTTTTACCATTTAAGAAACTTTGCTGAGTCCTACTGTGTCACGCTCTGAACTGACAATGATCATACATGCATTTATTTCATCTTGTTTGGACTATTGTAATTCTCTGTTCACCTGTCTAAGTAATGCCTCCTTGGAACGTCTGCAGGATGCTCAGAATGCTTTTGACCAAGTCTTCCAGGTGCTCCCATGCCACACCCCTGCTGATCCAGCTGCACTGGCTCCCCATAAAATTCAGAGTCCACTTTTAGATTATGATTTTGACATTCAGGGCTCTGCATGGACAAGCACCAACATACATCAGTGATCTTTTACATCCTTACATCCCCAGTAGGTCCCTGAGGTCATGTCCACCACACGAGGTTGAAAACAAAAGGAGACAGAGCTTCTGTAACTGTGGGCCCCAGACTCTGGAACTCCCATCTTCCATTGAGCTTGAGCTCTGTGGACTCAGTCATCTCTTTTAAAAAACAGCTAAAAACTCATCTTTTTAAACTTGCTTTTGGTTGCTTTTTGTTTTTATGTTTTAGCTTCTGTGAAGCACTTTGTGATTTTATCTTGAAAGGTCCTATATAAATACAATTTTACTTTACTTACTTACTTACCACATCTTTTCCTCGGGGATTAATAAAGTATTCTGATTCTGGTTCCCCCCTCTAGCCCAACACACCCTCTACTTAAAGTAGTGGCTGGCAGTGAGTCTTTGCTGGATTGCTGAGCCAGTTAGTGAAACCCTGGCTCCTTCTGCTCTGTGTTTTTACGCTGCTCCTGTTCTCCATGGACACTTACCCTGTGTTTCTTCTGTGCAGACTTCTTGATTCCTTTCCCTCAGTGATGAGCCAACCCTGAATGAGACTGAGTTTTGTTAGTGGATTACTGGATGTCTGAATTCCTTCTGCCCCTGCACACTTTATACCTCTAGTACACGTTTTTGCATTGTTTGAATATTGTTCACTGTTAATAAATGCATTGAACCTTGACTTTCCAAGTTCTGTGTTTGAGTCCAGCCTGCCTCATTGGCTGTGACAGTCATCTGGGACAATAAAGGGGCCGTCCCTAAATGGTTCTTGCAAAGCTGGGAGCATGGGATTGTCCAAAATGTCTTGTTATGCTGAAGCTTATGTTACGGATTCAAATATTGGGGATGGATACAAGAGGAAAAACCACAATAACAACACTGGTCTGGCCGGGTTGAGTCAAACGATGATTTTAATGATCACACGCGTGGGAGATGGACACCGTACGCAGACAGCATCAGATCTCAAAATGGTGGAGCATTGATCAAACTCTTATAGCCTCTCGTGGCTCCCACCTAATCATAAAAGCCTAAACATTCACATTCTTTCTCTCACACGGCGCCTAAGCTACGACCTTGGCTCCCTGTTTATCTGCTCCTGCTGAGATGGGGCAGAAAACTCCAGTATGTTCTGTTCTCTTCTAATCAGACAAATAAGGCGATGACTTCCTGCAAACAGTATTTCTCATAACTCAGCAGTATAATGCATCATAAAACAATATCATTCATTCACAATAAATCAGCAGTCTAATGTAATGCAAATCAGCTTAACAAATGCAAGAGTTATCACCTTCTTCTAATTCAGGAGAATAATGCAAACTAAAACTACATAATAATTCACCATCTTTAATTAAGGGTCTAACATGGCATAAAATAATATTATAATCTGACACTTACTTTCAAACCAATGCAATTCCTGAAAAACAAACCAGCACCATAATCATCCCTCAACCAACCTTTACACTTTGCACAGTCCAGTCAGAAAAGTACCGTCACCTGGCAAATGCCAAACTCTGAATTTCCTTGACCTAATCTGAAGTTTGGAGGTCTGTAGCGACTGACTGCAGAAAGTTTGCGACCTCTGCACACTATGCACCTCAGCATTTGCTGACCCCACTCTGTGATTTTATGTGGCCTACCGCTTCATGGCTGAGCTGCTGTTTTTCTCAATCAGTTTCACTTTTAGTGATACCACTAACTGTGGAACATTTAGTAATGAAGAAATTTCACAACTTCACTATCATGGTGCTACACTTTTGTAGAATCAGTCTGCATGTGTAGGTGGTAGGTTTTCATATACCTGTGGCCATGGAAGTGATTGGAACATCTGAATTCAGTTAGTGAATATGTTTTTTTAAGTCAGTGTAATTCTCCATATGACACCAGTGGCTTCCGTCTTTACAAATAGAATAATCGCCCAAATCTTGTTCTACACACAGGTATTAAACAAGGATCATTGTCGAAACACTTTCAAGATGTGTCTCGACACTATAAACAAAATGTTACATTTTAAAATCTACACTATGTCATGACATTGCAGTTTATGTGAATTTTGTGTTATACATTTTACCTACAACTCCAGGCCCTGGTTGTGTGCTATGGCTATCTGGTTAATATGATATAAGAACTAAATATTGACATTACAGTGTAAAGTGTAAAGTCCACTAACAACCAGTCCTGGGTTTATATGGCATGTTTTAGCATTATTGAGTGCTTCAAACACAGCATGCTGGTTCAGTGTGCTGCCCCTGGTGTGATGACTGGCCTTGTTTTCACAGGGTCTGCTTATTTTTCCCCAGTAAGCCTAAATTATTCTGTTGGTGCATCACTTCAGCTTCTTAAGCAGACAAAACAGTTCTTTTTTGTATTTGGTGTAAATTTGTGAATTTTCAGCAACAGGTTCAAATCTTTTAAATTTGTCTTGTACTTTGTGGTTCATTCTTAAGAAGGACAAATATACGTAAAAAAGACATTAGGCTTATACACAGAAACACATTTATCTTCTTCACCTTGACCACCTCCAGTGTCTAGACTCCAGTGAGTTTGTAAGTGTTTTGGAGTTTGCATGTGTTTTGGATTTTGTACGTGTTTTGGATTTTGTAAGTGTTTTGGATCTTGCATGTGTTTTGGATTTTGTAAGTGTTTTGGATCTTGCATGTGTTTTGCATTTTGTAAGTGTTTTGGATCTTGCATGTGTTTTGCATTTTGTAAGTGTTTTGGATCTTGCATGTGTTTTGCATTTTGTAAGTGTTTTGGATCTTCCATGTGTTTTGGATTTTGTAAGTGTTTTGGATCTTGCATGTGTTTTGGATTTTGTAAGTATTTTGGATCTTGCATGTGTTTTGCATTTTGTAAGTGTTTTGGATCTTGCATGTGTTTTGCATTTTGTAAGTGTTTTGGATCTTGCATGTGTTTTGCATTTTGTGTTTTGGATCTTGCATGTGTTTTGCATTTTGTAAGTGTTTTGGATCTTGCATGTGTTTTGGATTTTGTAAGTGTTTTGGATCTTGCATGTGTTTTGGATTTTGTACGTGTTTTGGATTTTGCATGTGTTTTGGATTTTGTACGTGTTTTGGATTTTGTACGTGTTTTGGAGTTTGCATGTGTTTTGGAGTTTGCATGTGTTTTGGATTTTGTACGTGTTTTGGATCTTGCATGTGTTTTGGATTTTGTACGTGTTTTGGATTTTGCATGTGTTTTGGATTTTGTAAGTGTTTTGGATCTTCCATGTGTTTTGGATTTTGTAAGTGTTTTGGATCTTGCATGTGTTTTGGATTTTGTAAGTATTTTGGATCTTGCATGTGTTTTGCATTTTGTAAGTGTTTTGGATCTTGCATGTGTTTTGCATTTTGTAAGTGTTTTGGATCTTGCATGTGTTTTGCATTTTGTGTTTTGGATCTTGCATGTGTTTTGCATTTTGTAAGTGTTTTGGATCTTGCATGTGTTTTGGATTTTGTAAGTGTTTTGGATCTTGCATGTGTTTTGGATTTTGTACGTGTTTTGGATTTTGCATGTGTTTTGGATTTTGTACGTGTTTTGGATTTTGTACGTGTTTTGGAGTTTGCATGTGTTTTGGAGTTTGCATGTGTTTTGGATTTTGTACGTGTTTTGGATTTTGTACGTGTTTTGGATTTTGTACGTGTTTTGGAGTTTGCATGTGTTTTGGATTTTGTACGTGTTTTGGATCTTGCATGTGTTTTGGATTTTGTACGTGTTTTGGATTTTGCATGTGTTTTGGATTTTGTACGTGTTTTGGAGTTTGCATGTGTTTTGGATTTTGTAAGTGTTTTGGATCTTGCGTGTGTTTTGGATTTTGTAAGTGTTTTGGATCTTGCGTATGTTTTGGATTTTGTATGTGTTTTGGAGTTTGCATGTGTTTTGGATTTTGTACGTGTTTTGGATTTTGCATGTGTTTTGGATTTTGTACGTGTTTTGGAGTTTGCATGTGTTTTGGATTTTGTACGTGTTTTGGATTTTGCATGTGTTTTGGATTTTGTAAGTGTTTTGGAGTTTGCATGTGTTTTGGATTTTGTAAGTGTTTTGGATCTTGCATGTGTTTTGGATTTTGTACGTGTTTTGGATTTTGCATGTGTTTTGGATTTTGTAAGTGTTTTGGATCTTGCATGTGTTTTGGATTTTGTACGTGTTTTGGAGTTTGCATGTGTTTTCCTTTTTATAAGTGTTTTGGATTTTGCATGTGTTTTGGATTTTGTACGTGTTTTGGAGTTTGCATGTGTTTTGGATTTTGTACATGCTTTGTCTCTAGGGGCCACCGTATTTTGGCAATCAGTTACCTTGTCCTATTAGAATTTATCTGATGCTGCTATAAGATACATTGCTTTTGCTGGCTGAAGGGCATAAAGTTTTACAAAATGACTCCTATGCAAAACCTCATTCTGACTTACACAGAGGTCTGTTAATATGAGTGATGAACAATCTCACCTCGCAACCATGCCTGACAGGTTCTCTTTGCATGAATTGGGTTATGAATGTGGGTTGCCAATGAAGCATCTGGTTATATCCCAACATTCCATGCTTTACTTGTTGCAGGAATGTTTCATGGAGGAGCATAAATCCATAAATAAACAGATGATTGCCTTGAGCTGGACAATAAACGTGATCCTTGTTGTGGATCTGTGCTTGACTCACATGCAAAATAAATGCTGACGGGTTTGACCAACATGATAAGAAAAGTTCCAAGGTTGAAATTCATTGTATTCTATTGTAACTCAGTGTGTCATACACGTCTGGTGACTACCATAGATGGAGGTTAGGAGGTAAAGGAGGTGAAGAAGTTATGGAAGGTAAAGGTAAAACAAGAATAAACCATAAACATGCATTCAGTCAACCGACAGAACTTTGGAACTTGAAAAGGTTGAAAAGCAAATTTCAATTCATTTTGTTCAGTTTCTTTTTACCTTTACCTCTAAAATTTGTAATACACTCACAAGGAATGTAATTTCTAAGTAAAAGCCTACACTGTACAGTTTTCAATACACTCATTCTTAGTGTTGAACCTTTCCTTGCTTCAGTGCACAGAGGAGGATTCATAAATACCTGTCTAATGTGATTCTGAGGAAGGAGATTTGTTTTCTTTCCTTTCTTGCTTGTCAAAACTTCAGCAGCATTCCTTGGATGGATCTTGAGTGGACATAAGGGAGGGTAAAAGACCAAAAGGAAAGGTTACATTTTGTGACCAGTTATGAGCTATTGTGACAGCTGGTCTTACGATGATAACAAAATCAGGAAAAACTTTGTTTGTTATAAAAAATTCCATCCATCTATCCATCTTCTGGCACTTTTTCAGGTCCAAGTTGCAGGAGAAGCAGCGCAAGAAGAGAAGCCAAAACTGCTTAAGGTCACTCCTCTCTAGCACATGTGGGGAGGGGTGCACAGTGTATTTAGAAAGTGATGACAGTGCTTCACTTGGTCAACATTTTGTCATGTTACCGTCATGGTTCTGGGTTTCTGATCCAGTGGTGTGTTTTGGGAAAACACAATCACGGTCTGGTATGTGAAAATGGAGAGAGGACCTAAATGCAGGACTCACGGCTGAGCTGAAGAAGACCTTCGCTCACCCAGTTTCTGAAGGCCGCTCTGCAAAGTGCTTGTTAAACCTACGTCAGGGCAACCATAGTGCCACAGAGTTTATAAAAAAGTTTCGTACTGTGGTGGAGACGGGATGGCCGGCATATACATTGCAGGGAGTGTTTTTGCAAGTGGTAAATGATAAAATGAAGGACCAGCTCATGTCCCGAGACGAGCCTCCCTCATTTGAGGAGTTAATCTTGCGCTCTGTATTGATAACCATTGGAGGGAACGAGAAGCAGAAAAGGGAATTCTGAATTGGAAGTCATCAGCCAAGGTTTCTCGCCCTTTTGTTTCATTCACGCACCCATCTGTAGAGCCACCCAGTGGCCCCTCATCCACTTTACCGGAGGAGCAGGATTATATCGAGGAACAGATCTGGGGAAGAGTAGAGAGAAATTTCTGCAGCATTGTAATTCCCACTGCACACAGTGGCCTCCATCCATATACGGCGACATGGAGAAGATCATACTTCACCACCTTCGCCCACTAGCCGGGAGAGATCTAGACCCACTGCAGTTTGCCCACCAGCTGAACATCGGGGTGGATGACGCTAACGCTACAGGTGGTAGTTTGTAGCACGGGGGCCTCACAAAGAACAGTACAAGCCCCTTTCCTCTTCAACCTGTACACTGCAGACTTCAGTTATAACATGGACACTTGCCATCTCCAGAAGTTCTCAGACGACACCGCCATTGTGGATCGGGTGTTGGAGGGAAACAAACTGGAATACAGGGGGGTCATCAATGACTTTGTCAGCTGGTGCGAACAGAACCATCTTCACATCAGTGCCAGTAAGATGAAGGAGCTGGTGATTAACTTCAGCAAGAAGCCACCGTGGTCATGGTAGTCTAAGGAGCTTGCAAAGAAAAGCGTCTGGACTTCTTTAAGTTGCTTGAAGACGTTTCAGCTCTCATCCGGGAAGCTTCTTCAGTTCTAGGTCATTGTGAGGCGGGGCTAGGTTTGACAATGAGCTCACCCGAAACCTTGGCTGATTGTGACCTACACCCATTTTCACACATTGGCTCATATGATTAGGTAGAGTATCATTAGGGGTCCATTGTCCCTCTTGGTGGGTTACTCCCACAGAGTTTAAATCTGGGACTCTCCACCATTTGACCCTAGAACTGAAAAATCTTCTTAGATGGGAGGTGAAACGTCTTGTAACTTGTAAATAGACACACTACGCATTTTGATGTCTGCATAAGTGCTTGTTTGATTGGGTGAATGTGGCATGTTGTATAGAGTACTTTAAGTGCTCCGGGAGAGTAGAAAAGCGCTATATAAGAATCAGTCCATGTACCATCTCTGTGCCTTCTTTTTCCATTGTTTCTCACACACAGAGCCAAATTACAGTGTGGCTGATCATGAGTTGTTGACAGTGAAGCTGGCACGGGAGGAATGGAGGCAACTATTCATGGTCTGGATTGATCACAAGAATCCGTATCCAAGCAGCCAAATGCCTCAATTCTTGTCAGGCCAGGTGGGTATTGTTCTTCGCCTGTTTTAGTTTCACCATAACTTACCGCCCACGGTCACGAAATCTCAAGCCTAATGTCTTTTCTTGTCAATACTCCCCCAATGACACTTCAGTACTGCTTTCACACTTGTCAACCAGTCCTATTCAAGCCACACCCTCTACAGCATCCTAGTAATATCTCATAAGTTGTATTGACATTTCTTCCTTAGATTGCCATTTAAAAGCACTTTTTAACCACTGAGACAAATGTCAATGATCCATATGAAACAATGTCATTCCCCTCTGTAACATGAGGAACAGAAGAGACGGTCTTGCTTTAATGGGATTTGCTGCTACTGTGGTTTTGGTTGTGACTCTGGAACTGGTGGGGTGAGCAGAGAGGGGGATGGGGGCTAGGGGGATTACATTGTCTTATCGATCTGACTTCGACTGTAGAAAGGGAGGAGTCACAAATCAGCAAACCTATCAACACCAACCTTTAGAGATTTCTCCTCCAATTGTCACATAGTCTTACCTTGCAGGGGAAAAAAAAACATCAGCATCTTAGAGGTCATTGTGTAAACCTTTTTACATCCCTTTCATACTCTGAAAAACACTCAACCCCTGTAACTGCCTCTCTGCCAATGGCCCAATTAAACACTTGCACTTCGTTGTCAGTACCTAGAAACTGCCAGAGGTCTGGGCTATGATCCTTCTAATAAAACATCTTCAAATAGCTTGGCTGAGGCCCCTACAGAAAGGTTGACAAAGGTGCTGATACATGAATGGTGCCATCAATTATTTAGCAAGAGGTGAATATTTCAGATAGACTGGGAATACAGGTCAGATCCCATGTATGTTTGCAGGATAAATATTTAAAGATCAATATGTTATGAGTGTGAAAGACAGCAGGGAGGCCTTGGGGAAATAGCGGGGAAGTAGGAATGAAAGGCAAATAATGAGTTGGAGGGGGTTCAGCCACTTAGTTTCACTGTAGAATTCATCCTCAACCTGAGAACAAAGTGTGTTCTTCTTTTGAACTAAATCTGTTTCGCATGGAGCAGCAAGGCAGCCAGCAAACATGTGGGGCTGTCACTGAAACATGTAGGTGGAAAACCACTCCCTATTAGAGTTATGAATGCATATATTAAGAGCCAAGCTTCAGGAAACTGGTAAAGGGAGAGACACGCAATCAAGTACACACACACACACACACACACAGAGCAAATAAGGATCACGGCAGTAACCACGCTGGCACCATCTTCGAGTGAAACACAGCTAAAATAGTCTTTCCTAAGGAAAGTCACACAACAGGGCCAAGATGTGAAGCTATTTCACAGCTCTAATGGATAAAAGAAGGCGATTAAGCTGCTTAGCTTTGTCACATTGTTATTGGCGAGGTGTTGAAAGATTTATCAACATGTGCAGTAGTTGTGCATACTGTCCCCTTTAAACTTGATGAGAAATCAGATCAGTTGGCTCAAGAATAGGCATGTTTCCTAGGCTGGAGGTAATCTAAATCGACACCGTATGTTTGGCATTGTCAAAGGAGATTGCAAAGAAAAGCGTCTGGACTTCTTTAAGTTGCTTGAAGACGTTTCACACCTTGGCTCAGGCGATTAGGGGATCATCAGGGGGTCCTTTTGTCCCTCTGTGGGGGGAAACTCCCACTAGGTTTAAATCTGGGACTCTCCACCATTTGACCTTAGAACTGAAGAAGCTTCTCGGATGAGAGGTGAAACGTCTTCAAGCAACTTAAAGAAGTCCAGACGCTTTTCTTTGCAAGCTCCTTAGACTATGATGACCTGGATGACTGAGAACCTTCACAGACATATGTTTGGCATTATTCAGTTCATCTCTAGTCTTTCACAGGTCCCTCAGTCCTCTTCCCCATTTAATTTCATATGGTCAATGGTTCTCTGTTTGAGTAGTAGTTATTTGTTTTTTGATTTATTTTGATTATTTTTTAAGGTTCTGCTGGAGGGATGTTTTTAATGCACTTTTAAGCTGAATTCAATCACACTGCATTGCTAGTGAAATCATTATTTACTATTCATAACCATGCATCCCTGTAACAATAATGCAATACAAATACATGTTAAGGCATACAAGAAAACTGAAGAAAGATATAATGTTCAATCAAAAATATGGTGTGTATATATGTATTTTCTGGCTGCTCCCATCTGTATGCCAAATATCATGGGGTGCAAGTTGCTCTCCAATGCATCCACTGGAGTATGAATGTGTGTGAATGTTAGATAAAAAGCACTTACCTAGAAAAACCATAGAAAATGGGTCAATTAGGTGAGTTGCATAAAGCACTTTGAGTGCTCAGGTAGAAAAGTGCTATATAAGAACCATCATGAAGAACCATCCATTCATTGCTGTCTGTTGTGTGAACCACACTTCAAATGTCCAAACCAGTCTTCACCAGTAATTTAGTACACAATACACGTCACATTTCAGTGTATCATTTTTGTATTTAAGGGGGAAATAATCAAGATGATAGCTGTATTACTGGTCAACAGAGAGCTGTTTTCTGGAATTACTGGTTTAGCTATGTTCCTAGTCTCTCACCAATGGCCATATGATATGGCTACTGACTGAAAAAATGACATAACAAATACAAGCAGTGGAAATTAGCTTTCTTGGAGGTAGAACGGGAGTTACACCATGCGCCTTGTAAAGGTGGAATTGTGATTTAACACAGGTGTTATTCTAGAAGGGAAACCCTCCTCAAAAACGGACGGAGCAGTGGAGCAGCCAAGGGAATGCACTGAATTAAAAACTGTATCATAAAATATAATTTATTATACAAAACAGTTAAAAATGCAAAAGCAATTAAAACAACCCTGGCCAGGGAAAACTCACAATAAAAATCAATATAACATAAACATTAAAAGTCCATTGGCGTCTGCCATGGTATAAAAGTCACTAAAAGTTCAAATCCAGCCAATCAGAGCGGGCAAGGAAAAACCCGGCGGCGGAGGTGCAGTCCTGTCAGCGTTTCCGCTCCGGAGTGCTGGAAGAGAGGGGCAGCGACAGTCACTATTCTTTATAGTGGCTACGGTTGATTATAGTGGGATAAGTCGCGAGACTTACCCCGGATGGGCAGAGCTCTTAACTCTGCCCGCCGCTTTCCTGTAGCACGCCAGTCGGCACCAGCCCGTCTTGCTGTGGGAGGTAGGGCGCTGTCCCTCTGGCCACTGATTCCCCACCGTGATCTGGCCTCCAGTTATTCCAGCAGCAGAACAGCTCCCCCCGCTTCTCTGCTCGCTGGCGTCGTCTCCTCCCAAGTCCTCCATGGCAACCTTCACCGGCCCCCTGTCCGGGCTTGCGGCCGCCGCCGCCTGACACAGTTCACTCCACCATTTTTGCCACCTTGTCTCCCATGCCTCTGTCTCACAAGCCTCCTTATTGGCCTATGGGACCTCCCAGGTGTGTCAGGTTCATAATCAGGGAGGGGCGGGGTCTTTCCAGGACAAGTCACCAATGAATACCATAAAAACATGCAATAAAACCCATAAAAATAAAACAATGTACAATATTAAAATGTTAAAAAAAAGTAAAACACCGCAAAACATGCACAATAAAAAACCCAGGTAACTTGTCCCTTTCCACCCCGTGACACGCCTTGCAAATGACTGTCCAAGGGTAACTCCACATCGAGAGGAGCCAGTGTTTCAGAAACGTATAAACAGGAGGAGACCCCAGGGCAGACCAAGATGTGCCAAAGAGATTATGTCTCTTATCTGTTTCCTAATGGAAGGGCCAAAAGACCTATATTGGGGGAGGGAGACATGACTGCTGCTCCTGGACAAACAGTATAAACTGGCCATCATTCCATCCAGACAGTTCTGGGAATCCCTCAGAATAACTGAGCAATCAGAACATATGCTCACAAAAACCTGGACTTGCATAAAGTAGTCGGAAATTGATGACTTAAAGTCAAGGACCTACACTTCAGAGTGTTCATGACTGCATATTTAAAGTGACACATTTTTCTCTAAAAGATCCCAGCAGGGGAGGATGAAGACAGACTTTCTGACTAATAGGTCACAATGCGTGAAGGTGAACAGTGTACTGTCTGATGTGCTCTCCTCTTCTACTGGATCTCCCCCGGGTTGCTGTCTTTCACCCCTTCTGTTCATTCTGTACACGAATGAGTGTCGCAGTAATTTCACGAACAGACACATCCTGAAGTTTTCTGATGACACAGTAATCGTCAGTCTTCTTGTGGGGGACGAGTCAGGCCATGGGCAGGTTGGAGATGACTTTGTGGCTTGGTGTGATGAGTCATTCCTCATAAATATTGATTTTAGAAAGTCCTCTTATAGCTCATCACCTACTATTATTAAAACTGCTGATATTGGGATTGTTGAGAGTTATAAATATTTAGGTGTGGTGCTTGACCATAAAATGTGCTTTGAACCTCATCCTGATGCCACTACTAAAAAAGTTCAGCAAAGATTGTTCTTTTTAAGGAAAATGAGATCCTTTGATGTCTCATGCGAGATGTTGTCTTTGTTTACAGAAGTTTTATTGAATCTGTGATGTGTTTTTGTATCACTGTCTGGTTCGGTAACTTGACCATGAAGAATGAGAATCGGTTGGGACTTCTGGTAAAAACTGCCAGCAAAGTTTCAGGGCGCTGGCAAGTTGGACATTTATAACAAGCATGTGCTGAGGAAGGCTCATTCTATTGATAACTGTTTGAACCATCCACTTCACAGTGAGTTTGACTTGTTGCCCTCTGGCCGTCGTTTTAGAGTACCTCTGAGGAAGACCAAAAGACTCCAGGTTTCCCTACTGCAACCCTTCTCCTTAATGGCAAATAACTGTCTTGTGGCTTTTTATTACTATTATTATTATTGTTATTATTATTATTTTATTTACCCTTATTGTTGCACTTGCTGCTAAACTAACTTCCCTTTGTGGGACAATAAAGTATTTGAACTGAACTGAAAGTTCAAATGAATTATAGAGTGAGAAAGTTGTCATTATGCAGCTATTATGGCAGATGGGTTTGGACGGCCTGCCTGAAAGCACTTGAAAAGTCATCTATTCTGTGATGCATATAATGAATGAATGATAGTCAAGCAGATAATACTATGCACCTCCTCTCTGCTAGAGATGGTTATGAGACATGTTAGCATTATGGAGACGTTTTAGTGTATTGAACTAAAGTTACAGTAAAGCATAGCTTCAGTTATCTATTTCTAATGTTTCAGGAAAAGTGTGCAGTAAATTGTGTGTTGTTTATAGAAACCAGTTGCATCATGAGACACTGACTGTTTCCTTTAGGTAAAATTAGCCTCCCGGGTAATATTGCAATAATGGTGAATAACAGATGCACCTTGCTAACTAAACTGGCTAGCACTATCATTAGCTGATGACTTAAGTCTATGGGCACAAAATGTGGTCATAAATATTTTGTACTTGTAAAAAAGCTTTGTATATGTAAAAAAGATTTGTGTGTGCGTAAAAAAGATTTGTATGTGTAAAAAGAATTTGTGTGTGCGTAAAAAAGATTTGTGTGTGTAAAAAGAATTTGTGTGTGCGTAAAAAAGATTTGTATGTGTAAAAAGAATTTGTGTGTGCGTAAAAAAGATTTGTGTGTGTAAAAAAGATTTGTATGTGTAAAAATGATTTGTGTGTGCGTAAAAAAGATTTGTGTGTGCGTAAAAAAGATTTGTGTGTGCGTAAAAAAGATTTGTGTGTGGACTTAGCCCAAAAAAACCCCTGCAAGTTACAAGTACGAATTTTGACCCTATTTTTCTTCCATTCATCTGATTGGTCAATGTCATGTCAATCACAAATGTAACAATCCAATCAGAGAACAGATGGGTTTGGCTGTCGGAGGGGCGCTTTTTTGAACTGCAGGTCCTTGAAGGGAATAAATGCCCTTTTACATGCCAACCCAGCGTTTTCCTTCATCACCACCAAGGAAAACAGTCTGTGGTCGTCCGATTTTGGTGATTTTTGTGTCACAGGTCTACGTGTTTAATACAGGGACTTCCACAGCCTTTTCAACAGCGCTGCGGACCGCAGTGTTTTGGAAATGACAGTCTTCATTACAAAGCTTTCTTCGTTATGAATTAGCATACATGTTTTTATTGAACATTTGAAGAACCAGCAAAAAAAACAGAAACTCTTGTAGAGGACATAAAGTCAGAGATAGAAAAGACAAGGAGCAGGTGCATCTAGTACAGGTAGAGCTGCTGCAAAAACCCACAGAGCCCAGCAGCCAGCGCAACAAATTCTGGATCCTTTGCTTTTAGTTAGCAGTTAGCATTAGCAGCACATCCTGCGTCCGATGTGAAAGGACTTTTATGCTGCGCACTGTGACTCACAGCAATGGTCCCGGGTCAGCCCTGACTTTGTGTTAAACTAATCCTAAAGTAATAATGGTGTTACTAACCACTGATATACCACAACTTTATCCTTTCAACAGCTGCTGAAAGTTAGGGGACCTAGCTGCTATCGGATATTTATATAGAGATCCTCCAGCTTCAAAATGTATCACCCTTCAAGGACCTGCAGTTCAAAAAAGCGCCCCTCCGACAGCCAAACCCATCTGTTCTCTGATTGGATTGTTACATTTGTGATTGACATGACATTGACCAATCAGATGAAAGGAAGAAAAATAGGGTCAAAATTCGTACTTGTAACTTGCAGGGTTTTTTTTGGGCTAAGTCCACACACAAATCTTTTTTACGCACACACAAATTCTTTTTACACATACAAATCTTTTTTACACACACACAAATTCTTTTTACACATACAAATCTTTTTTACGCACACACAAATTCTTTTTACACATACAAATCTTTTTTACGCACACACAAATCTTTTTTACACGTACAAATCTTTTTTACGCACACACAAATCTTTTTTACGCACACACAAATCTTTTTTACACACACACAAATCTGTTTTACACACACACAAATCTTTTTTACGCACACACAAATCTTTTTTACACATACAAATCTTTTTTACGCACACACAAATCTTTTTTACACACACACAAATCTTTTTTACGCACACACAAATCTTTTTTACACATACAAATCTTTTTTACGCACACACAAATTCTTTTTACACATACAAATCTTTTTTACGCACACACAAATCTTTTTTACGCACACACAAATCTTTTTTACGCACACACAAATCTTTTTTACACATACAAATCTTTTTTACGCACACACAAATTCTTTTTACACATACAAATCTTTTTTACGCACACACAAATCTTTTTTACGCACACACAAATCTTTTTTACACACACACAAATCTTTTTTACGCACACACAAATCTTTTTTACACATACAAATCTTTTTTACGCACACACAAATTCTTTTTACACATACAAATCTTTTTTACGCACACACAAATCTTTTTTACGCACACACGAATCTTTTTTACGCACACACAAATCTTTTTTACGCACACACAAATCTTTTTTACACACACAAATCTTTTTTACACATACAAATCTTTTTTACACACACACAAATCTTTTTTACACACACACAAATCTTTTTTACGCACACACAAATCTTTTTTACACATACAAATCTTTTTTACGCACACACAAATTCTTTTTACACATACAAATCTTTTTTACACACACACACAAATTCTTTTTACACATACAAATCTTTTTTACGCACACACAAATTCTTTTTACACATACAAATCTTTTTTACGCACACACAAATTATTTTTACACACACAAATTATTTTTACACATACAAATCTTTTTTACACACACACAAATTCTTTTTACACATACAAATCTTTTTTACGCACACACAAATTCTTTTTACACATACAAATCTTTTTTACGCACACACAAATCTTTTTTACACACACACAAATTCTTTTTACACATACAAATCTTTTTTACAAGTACAAAATATTTATGACCACATTTTGAGCCCATATAAGTCAGCTTGCAGGTATAGGTTGGTGCAAATGTGCAGAGCATCGTCGGATAGAACTGAGGTGGGGATCTGACTGAATGCCGAGTCATTGTTACAGATTAAAAACAAACAAACAAGAAAATGTCATCATCAATGACAACAAAAACTGAGGTGACAGTAAAATGGCACATTTGAGGTTTTAAGATAATAACTTACTGTCCAGTGAATGGACGACATTTGACTTATGTTGGAATTTTTGGGTGTGGTGTTAAACCTTAAGTTTTATGTTATCTCCACATCAGCATTTGACTGGAGCCAGCAGTGTAATAAATTACCAGGGTAGTGGACAGAGTGGCCCGGCACCTCGTTCATCATTCTCTTTGCCAAAAAGGAGCAGGAAGCAGAAATGAAGAGAGCAGTGACTATATGATATAATAATTACTCTCTGTGCTTATCCAGAAAAGGATTAAAGTCCCTACATGAAATTTATGTTGCAGATGCTTGAAGAAATAATTCATTACAGATCAGTCAGGTTCATATATAATACCCATGAAAGGAATTGTCAGAGAAATTTCTAATGATAAAATAATAACTAGCAACAGTGTAGACAGCTAAAGTGAAATGGAGCATTATTAGCATGGTAATGTAAGTGGACTTGACTAAAAGGGCCCTTTGATCAAAGCACTTCATTTAAGTTCATGTGATACGAACACTTTGTAAGTTAATGTTGGACAGGAGTCGAAAACAATGCTTTTCTTTTAGTTTGAAAAATTAAATTAAGCCCTAGATAGAGACAAACTGTAACTAACGGGCTAAGTGCTCGCTTGTTTTGACACAGTCGGTCACTTGCCACAAAATATTCCTGCCACACTGATTGACTACAAAATTAAAAAATCTCTACATTTTCTGGATGAAGCTTCTCTATTGATATGCGCAACTACAATTGTTTCCGTTACTTCTATTAAACTTTAAAGAAATGCAAACGTTGCAGCAGGCCTTTTTTAGTGGAGCAGATCTAAATGGATTGGTATGTAGTCACAAAATATTAACAAGAATCACTTTTCAGCTGTGGAATTCTTTATCATCACAACCACAGCTGAGAATCGCATCAACGGTCACTCTCACATCAATGGTGATGCAGATATCACACTGTGAAAGTGAAGGGCACGATTGAGAGGCATTTAAATGAATGAGTGGGTCACACAGGGAGACCCACCCGGGTTGACAGTTAACACATCTGACACGTGTGTGAAGTGGCAAGGGAGAATGAGCCCTATCTGACAGTGCTCTTTGGTGATGCTGAGGGAGGCAATCCAACAGAAAGGTCAAGGAAGATGATGAAAAGCATGAAATAAGGAAGGGCCCCTTGCCAGGCAGTGACAAGGAATAGAAAAAAAAGGATGAGACCAGACTTCCCATCACCACCACAATCACACGCATCTTCACTCCACTCCCATTCGACAATTGCCAATTACCAGATGTGCTGACTTGATTCTGTTCACTTAAAGCTGTCACTCACTGCAGATGGCTAGTTAACTGGTCCATTTATCTAACACTGTCAGCCCTATAAAAAGAAGAGAACAGCCACTAAGCTTTTTTACCCCCCTTTTTTCTCTAAGATTTCCCTTCTTTTTATTTTTGACACTCCCTACCCAGAATGCTCAAAGGTTTGAGCCAAACGTATTAAGGAAATAAATAAGAAACAAAGATCAGTTTGCTTTTGCCAGTCAACCACATTGCATCTAGGAAGGATTCATAATCTGGTGTATTTCCATCACTAAATCATGTGCTGTCTGTGTGGTGTGAGTGAGGACCCAAGTGCAGAACTCCAGAGACTGACATAAACGCAAAAGCAGCTTTATTGCTGAACTAGACAAACTCAGAGTGAGGTGCAAAACAAAGGCATGGCTAGAACTAGGAACTAGGAGACACAGAGCACACAGCGTGGGGGAGATATATGACAACAATGTGACAAAGATCAGTGGGAGACTCAGACAATACAGGGGAAGCATTTACTGAACATAACACATATGAGCTGAAGCCGTGTCAAAAATAAAACAGGAAGTAACACACACTGACACACAGAGTAGACATATGAACTTGACAATGGGACTGGGAAATAAAAGGACAAAACATAGAGGGACGTGCACGGGAACAGGAAGGGGAAAAAACACCACGACCAGGACTACAAACGTATCGTAGACAAGACAGGGAACGCAGACAGCCACAGAGACAAAACACAGACCTGCTGTCTTTCTTAGACCAGAAAGACAGGACATGCTGAACACAGGACACACGGACGAGACAACAGCAGACTGGACACAAAGATGGGAACAGACCTGAAAGCAAACAAGAAACATACTGGAAGTAGCATCATTTCAAAAACTGAACATACTTATCTTAGAATTCCAAAAGAATGAATAACAAGTCCAAACAAGGTCAAAGACCCTGGACCATGACACCTTTAATGTAAAGAGGTGACTGACGGAAATCTGAGGCAACATTATGGACTGGATAAACGTTTGTTATTTTAATGTTCTGAATCATCGATTTGAACTCAAACAGTAATCTATTCGTAACATAACCATGAGTGAAAGCAAAGTAAAAAAAAATCAATCCCTAATGTAAACCTAGTCTACAGTGTTGTGAAGGGTCATACTTTAACCCAAGCCTTTTTTCTGTAACACTACCAAGTACTTTTTGGTTTACATGTAGCAAGTAAAAAAACAAAAACAAAAACCAAAAATCCTCAAAATCCCCCAAAAACAAACTTATTCAGGGGATGAAAAGAAAGTTTCAATTGTGTCCTGTATAGAACTTTGGTCCTGGTTTATAAGTTATCATATATCTTTACAGGTTTTTGTTCCCATATTATTAAAGTAGAACAACAGATCAACATGATATAAATAGAATAAACGAAATAACATTAAACTAAACATACACACACACAGATGAAAATCACATGAAATTATGACTAAAATATCATCCATCTGTTTCCTTAACAATTTACATAGATGAATATTTATATAGCTCCATCTTACATCAGTTAAGACAAATCAAAGTGAAAGCAACATCTCTGCTCACTCCTCAACCAAAGGTTCTGTCCCAAAACATCTAAAACATCTTCAATTTAAACCATCCCTTTAATTTCCCCCACCATGTGCCCATAGGTGGCTGTTGTCTGTGAAAGGTAACTTGGCTAGGAGTGATTATAATCTATATTTTTTTATTTTCATGAAAATGTCCATGTCCTGTTAACAAGAGCTTGAGGTTGTGAGGACCACTTGTGTCTTCCTTCTATATTTTATATTCCCCTTGCAATAAGAGCTGTGTAACACCCAAATTTCTCATTCGTGGGATAATAAAGGTTTATTCTATTCTATTCTATTCTATTCTATTCTATTCTATTCTATAACAGCAATGAAGACTAATCTAGTCCATACTAACTGATACTGTAGTGCAATAAATCAGCTATTCATTTTATTGCATTTTTTTTACCTGCTCACCAATTGCTTGGCCCACAGCGTGCAAAGGCCACACTCTCTACCACTGACACTGTATTAAACTCTATTCACTGAGTACCGATTGGTGTCACAGTGACATGCAGCCCCGCTCATTGCACAGACAGCTTCTTATGTGACAACTGCAACTGTGACTACTTTCTCTGCCCAGGAATTAAATAGCATGCTGTATTCATTTAAGGAAATTAATATAATATGTCACCAGCCTCTCTTTGTAGGCTGGTAATACCACCCTTCTGACCATTGTTGATCATTTCTCCAAAGTAGTGTATTTCATTGCTCTCCTCAAGCTTCCCTCTGCCTTGGAGACACCTCAGCTTCTCACTGACCATGTTTTTTTTTCCAAATTCATGGCATCTCAGACCAAGTCCCCTAATTCACTTCCTAAGTGTGGAAGGAGTTCTGCACTGACACTGGAGCCCAGATTTGGGACGTAAACGGTGGACTTTAACTTGACCTCCAAGACATCCTTCAGGTTATTGTACCTGCCTCTGCCTGTAAGTGGATCATCAGCTTCCTGACAGACAGGCAGCAGTAGCATGGTGTTATTTTAGTGCCTCTATTCTGAGAGCACGTAAAAAGATTTTGCAAGCGCAAATGTTGCATGTTGAGGAGAAAATTATTTTGAGCGAACAAAAGTTTAATTCGAGCGAACAAAATTAATTTCTGTATGCAAGAAATATATTTCAGTGTTTGCTATTATCCATATAACACACAATAACAGCCCCTCTCGCTCAGATCTCTGCTCTGTGCGCTCACAGACATCTGCAGACCTGCTCTCAGTGTATCCTTCACGCTCACAACATCTCTGCTTCATGTGTGCTCAACTCTTTCTGTACACCATTATAATGTGCCACAAAACCAACCAATCACAGACTTGGATGCAAAAAATTCTGATTTGCTGTTTTGGTCTCCAATCAGCTCACTAGCTACTGTAGCCAAACCCAGGCAAATATCCCAGAATGCATTTCATGCAAAACTCAAACGAGGCAGTTGCAGAGGAACACAGAGTGGTGGAGTTTGAAATATTACTCTTTCTGGGTCACAAAATAAACTTTTAAGATATTTTCAGGCGAGAATGTTGCCGTGTAAACTTCGAATGTCTGCTCGATTTATCAAGACATCACATATGGTTAAAATCTCTATGCTAACTTGATTTTGGCCTCTAGTGTTCTTCTTCATGGAGGGTACTTCTTGTTCAACTTGTAACCAAGCTGCAAGCCTGGCTGATCAGCCAGGAGCTAGTTTCAACATTTTTCCATTGCTTTGAAAAGTATTACAATATCTGGTGGTGCATCCTCAGCTACATCAGCATCCTCAGATCTGCCATCATTACTGCGAGCAGTGACTAATCCTGATCCATCTTTTTGTTTTTCTTGCAGCCATTCATCATCACTGCCACTGGCATCATCAGTTGACTCAGATGGTATTAAACTCCACTGTCCTGTAGGCCTTTCTTATCACAAGCTGTACTTGGACTCTACTACATAAAGACACTAATATTTCCTCACGTTATCAATATGCAAAAATATTGTTTTGTTGATAAAAACTGTTAATTATATTCTAATAACAAATATCAATTAAATACCAATGTTACAGTAATGGTATGAACTGCAGTTAAAATAAAGTCAATGATGAATGGCGTCTAATTTTGAGGACATGACATTAATCGCAAATTTCTCAAAATATAAAAAAATATTTGGACATTTTAACAATTATATTAATCATTAGATATAACTTGATGCTAATATATTTTTTCTACTTGCAAGGGTGTCCTGCTATGCAAGAATTTAAAAGCATACCATAGATATTCAGTATTTCTGACCTCCTGTTGGCCATCTTGGTTTTTTTATTCAAATAACCTGCACTTCCCATCACTGGCCATTAGGAAGCAGTGTGTGGGACGATGCACAAGTTTCCACTGTGGTGATTAATATGGAACTATAATAGTAAAACACATACATATACAAGAGAGTAGCTTTTCAATAGCTGTGCTCTGTAGTGACCACTACGCATGAAGGGGCTGTTGGGGCAACATACAAACTAAGAACACTTTTACATGTAGAGGGTGAAGATAACAAAGAGGGACAGAGATACACTACTGACACGCCAGTGCACACAGACACTCTCTCTTCTCAAATATTGTTTGCTGTTGAGTAGATTATATTAGCCACCTGTTGCTGTCTGGCATTTTGACAGTGCCTTCTAATGAAACGGCTTCTCATATAAACCAAGCAGTCATGTCACCTGGCCCACTGAATAGAAATGAGATTCAAGGAGATTATTTCAAAAGATCAGTCACACAGTCTGTTGTTGTTTTTACTCAGTTCCCTCTTTAAAATCACTCTGAGCTTCTTCACTCCATTTGCAAATTCAGAATCAAAGGTAACTGATCAAACAACAGATGCCCCTTAGTTGGTGCACTGACTGTGACAACGGGGTGGTAGTCAGTGTTCTGGCAATAGACAACAACTATTGCCTATCCATAAATTAAATATCAATATTTACTACATGCTGCATAGGCTCTTTGAGGTTGTTGGGAAAATTAGTGCAACAATGTTTCTGACTCCTCTTCCTGGTGATGCCAGGGGATAGCTGGATTATGACTAAAACAGCAGACCTACTGTTGCTGGTGAATGCACAGTCCAGTCTTCTTATATCTCAGTGAGACTAATTTACCGCTGTGTCACTTTCGAGGCTGTCTGCCCCAGGATGGCACAGCTCATGGTCTAACCGGAGCAGTGCAGTCCGCTTCTATGATGGCTGGATAAGAGAATTAACTGGCAGATTTACTGACTACAATTCCTGTGTTTGCTCACTGTGTCTTACATCCAGTATGTCTGTGACAGCTGTCATTTTATGTTATAGCCTGTGTCAGGTGAAGTTACTTTAACAGGAAAGCAGCTGCCAGACTATGTAAGCCTGGGTGGTGCTTACATGCCACCAAAGTCCATTTCCAATCATCATATCATCCAATCACCAAACATCTGTGGATGTCAAGGTCTGAGATGAACCATTTATGGCATGATTCACGCCACACCTTGGTTTTTACTGAGGGGACGAATGCCGTCTACGAGGGGCGGTCCCATTTCTCATACGCTCCAGATTTCCGAGTGATCTTGTTTTCCCTTTTGTATGGATTCACACTGTTGGGCCAATAAATTACATGTGAACGTGGATGACGTCATTTCTCTCTTCTGCTCAAGTTTATAAGTCCAGAACAGAATTACTAAAGCATTACATTAGTTGTTTTTTTTAGGACTGTAACTGATAGAGTTAAAGTCAGCCTGCATGTCTGACAGCCTTGGGACCCTGATAGCTGACCTTTCAAGTCCTTTGCATCACCTTGTCTTTAATTGTCAGTGTGAACTTTGAGCAGATTCGTTATTCAACCATCACAAATCTGTGGAGCAGCACGACCTCTGCAATCACCTATTATCCTGTTTGTTTTCAGAATAATCCCCACATGCATATATCCACACATCCATCCATTCATGTATTTTCTCTCCTTGTCTGATCCTGAGTCAGGAAAGGCTGCAAAACCCTTTTGGCTAAAACAAGTTCCCCACCTCCCAGGTCATTGATAATTATTGTGGGTTTGTCTGGGGTGGGAAGGTGGATGGTAGAGTGTTGCTGTGTGGTACAGTATATTGGACATTGATTTTATTTTTACTTGTGTGAATTCATGCTGTCTGTTGCCTAGCTTCTCATGATAACACTATAAGTTTTAAAAATCAAGAAATCACTGAGTTCCACACTAAAACTAATTTTACTGACATAATACACGCTTCACTTCGCAGTATTATTGGAAAGCATAGCATACATTTTCACTGCTCTGCAGATGTTACCCAGCTTTATCTATTCACAAAGCCAACTGGCACACACCAGTTAGTTATACCGCAGGAAGACATAATGGCCTGAATTCCTTCTAATTTCCTTCCCTTAAATTCAGATAAAACTATTAATGTACTCAGCTCTCGAAATCTTAGAAACATGACCATATACAGTCAGGGAAAAATTATTTGAACCCCTGCTGATTTTGTCTGCTAATACAGAAATAATCAGTTTTGAAAAGGGATCAAATACTTATTTCCTTCATGAAAATGTGAATTCATTTACAACTTTTTTGAAATGCATTTTTCTGGATCTTTTTTTTTTGTCGTTGTTATTGTTCTGTCTCTCACTGTTCAAATAAACCTACCGTTGGAATTATGGACTGATAAGGTTTTTTTTGTTAGTGGGCAACCTGACAAAACCACCAAATAATTTTTCCCTGACTGTACTCATTCTGGCTGGCATGGATTGGCCCCCAGTAACACAGGAGGGTAGTGATAAAGTACTTCTGTTGGCCAAAGAGCAAGGGGGCAATGGCAGAGATGACAGGGCACCTGAGGAGGTTGTGAAAGTGACCAGATACCTCTGGTAACCTTGTTTGGGGTCAACAACAGCAAAGAAAACTTTCTGGGGGTTAACAACAGTGGAGGTGAGAGGACACCATCAGCAGAGATGGCAGGACAGTAACTTGGCTGGGGGCTGGTGATGATGAAGGAGAGAGAGCTGATGAAGGAGACTCCCAGGAGATCAGCAGTGGAGGTGGAGACCCTTGCTATCAGTCTGTTTGATTGCAGTGAAGAGAGAACTGAGAGTAAAAGCAAAGTCTTGATTCGCTGGTCGACCTATGTCCCTACCCTCACCTATAGTCACAAGCTCAGGGTAGCATAGCTGGACTGGCCTGATGGTGATTTTTCGTTTTTATGGGCCGATGTTTTGTTTTGTTTTGTTTTCTTGTAACGGTATAAACAATGAAAGGTGGTGGATTGGCCAGATGCTGGCCGGTGTGTAAAAATAACTCAGTTGTTTGGTGGAGGCTGTGGCGGAGCTTCCACAGAGGCCAGCAGGTGGATGAGAGAAGGGGGAGGCAGGAGGGGGAGAGACCCGAGGCGGCCGCCGGTCCGAGTGTCAGGTGAACTGAGCTTCAGGTAAGAAGTTATGACCTGCAGTCTATCTGGGTCAGATATAAACCAAGTTTAGGTGGAGTTTATTTTCCTTGTGCTGACTTTTTACAGTCAGTTACAATAACTCTGCGTACTAGCTAGCATGACGGAGTTTCTGTACAGCTGGGTGGGTGCTGTGGTGTTACTGATATTGAACTTTAGGTTAGTTAGTAGAGTTACCAACTGTCCTGTAAAAAAAAATGGAATTGTAACCCATATTTAAGGATGGCTTGGATAAAATATACCAAAATGAAAAAGGGACCATTAATCTTAGCAGTACACTCTGTTTATAGTGAATAAGCCATAGGTGCAGCAGTTAAAGAGTTAACTGCTCTGGTGTAGGCGTGAGTTGCTCTAAGCCAATGAGCTGCTGAAACGTGGTGCAGAGCCCCGCCTGCCATCTCCGTCTGAGAGAGCACAGGCTTTTCCTCCTCTCTCTCTCGTGCGCGGACTCTCCATGAGTAAGCTAGTGAGGAAAAAGACACGGCGATTTACTGAAACGAGGTATGGAAAAAAAGTAATATAAACGGAGAGTTAGCACTCGCCGCTTATGAAAGATTGTTTTATTGTATGTCTGTGAAGGTTCTCAGTCATCCAGGTCATCGTAGTCAAAGGAGCTTGCAAAGAAAAGCGTCTGGACTTCTTTAAGTTACTTGAAGACGTTTCACCTCTCATCCGAGAAGCTTCTTCAGTTCTAAGGTTCTATTGTGTGTGTACTGCTAAGACGAGTAACTAGCTGGTTCCTTTTACATTGTTTGGTCGACGAAGGTCAGGAGTTAGAGACGACGCCATTTCATCATTCCTGCGCCATCTCGCGCTGCTCGGCCTTTCTTTTCTGAGATCGGTGAGCAAAGTATTTTACTAGTTCATTGTTTATCTGTGCTTTTCATGAGTTCTTTGCAAGCCAAATGTTCCAGTGTTTATTGGATAATTGTTTAAAAATATTTTGTGGAAAACTTTATTCAATTAACTGAAAAACAGCATTTGAAGCAAATGCACAGATTGTGTGTTTTACTGTCTATTTTCAATTTGTAACATGGGTAACGTTGTAAATAATACATTTTAGGTGATAGGACTGTGAACTGTGATTATATAAGGAACTTAATATGTCCTATGACACTGTTGTTGACAGGTCAGGTTTTTTTTGTGTTTCCCTTTGTATCTTCCTTTTGATGCATTGCAACGGATCCTGTAATCGATGGCGAGCCAACCCCGTTGAAGGACCAACTGACTTTGTTCTGTGCTGCACAGCAGAGTGTGGTAGGCCAGCTGCAACAAAACAGAAACACACCACGCCACTTTGAACTTGTTGTTCCCCTTCTTCACACACATCCCCCTGGACTTACGGACGGTTTATTTTAAGGACTTTTTACGGACTCTATACATCCCACAAACAGGAAGGGAAGTGGGTGTGGGCGGTTGGATCTATTTCTCCAGCTGAATAATTGTTGCAATTTGTTAACAAAGTCTATGAAGATACAAACAAGTGTTGTCATTTGGATCTTGGTAATTGAGATTGAGGTTCATTTTGAACGTGAACTTTGTACATCTAGAAGGGTGCACCCAGGTAAGGTTTCTTTTTTTAAAGTGATTACTGTGATTGTGCCACAGGGTTGTCACTGAGGAAAATACTGGTACCAAAAAGAGACACTTTTATTTGTAATGTTTTGTATGTTTGTCATATTTTCTTTTGTTTTGTTTTCTGGGTGAAAAGAAAAATACAAAGCCGGCATTTTTCAAAATTCACAGTTGCCTGAGTCTCATTCAGTTTGCCTCTCCTGTACGTAGACGAACCTACTGGTCCAAATCATTGAGCTCTTTTGCATCAAATTTGGGTGAAGTACCTTTTGATCTTGGAGTATTTGAAGCACATTAGTGTTACAGTATCGTCCTGCATTCAGAGAAAATATTACACGTTTCGTATTGAGCTGAAAAGGAACACAGTTTGTCCTGGACTTCAGCTACAATGAAAAAGACACAAAGCTGGAGTTATTCTGTCTTTACGCTGCACAGCTGCCTCTTCTTCTCTCATTCTCTCCTGTTGCTACTTCAATCATGAAACTGATCAATGATCAGCTGATCGTCTCTCTTGTTTGTTTATCTCCCACTTTGCGCCAGAAAGAGGAAACCAGCGGATGTCGCGCTAAACAACAGCAGCACGTTTAAGCTTGATCAGCTGTTGTTAGCATTTATTTAATATTAATTTCTAGGATCAGCTGATGTTTGCTGGAGCCACAGCTGTAAAGCTGCTGGTCCTGATGTCGGTTTGGATATGTGGTGAGAGGGAAACATGAAGATGAAACCAGGAGATGTCCTTACTGGATCATCAGAGCTGAACAGGTGATGGAGAAACAGGTTTACCTTTTAGGTGACATGAATGAGTTGAAGTTATGAACTGTTTCTGAGAGACAAATAACACCAGGATCCTTTTCTAAGTAGCTGACAGCTGGTAACTGTGCAGGGGCGGGTCTAGCAAAGTGTTGCCAGGGGGGCAGGTAGGGCACTAACAGGGAGAGGGGGGCACAAGGAAATACTTTTCTTTCTTGTTCTCATTTAAAATGTCTCGCTTTTAATAAACAATTATCTGAATCTTACAACCAAGGTAGTCATGTGATGTCAAATGTATAGAAATCTATTATTGTATATAGTAAATTTTTTTCAGGGTCCCAACATAATTTCTTCAGAAGTAAGTACTGTATATGATGCCAGTATTTTCCCACATTTTCTAGATACTAGATACCAGTACTGTGTGTAAAATGCCATCAAAAAGTCAATTAAGTTTTATTCTTTCTCACCTGTCTTTCTGTCTCCTTTCACCTTTTAAAGGTTGCCATAATAGAAAAAATATTTTGCCCTGCCATGCTGTTTATTAATGTGGTAAATAAATAGTTTATGAAAATATCACTAAATCTGTCATTTATTATTTTTAACCTCCTTGGACCTGGACATCACATTTTGGGTTATTTAGACCAAAATACTCAATTTTGCTCCACAAGGGCCTGATATCCACTTACGAGGACACTATACTGCTACTGTTCTATCGATGTTCATTGTGATTGTAGATGAGCAGCGGTTATCCAGCCGGACATGTTGGGGGTGGTTGGTCAGGAAGTCCAGTAACCATTTGCACATGAGGGAACTGATGCCCAGCTCTGTCAGTTTCCTGATGAGTTGTGAGGGGAGGGTTGTGTTAAACGCTGAACTGAAGTCTATAAACAGCATTCTGGGGTAGGTGTTGTTGTTGTCCATGTGTGAGAGGACAGAGTGCAGTCCGATGCAGACTGCATCCTCTGTGCTCCTGTTCTGACGATATGCGAATTGGTGGGGGTCCAGGGTGGGGGGGAGACAGGATTTGAAGTGTGCTAGGACCAGCTGCTCTAAGCACTTTGTGACGATGGGGGTGAGGGCTACTGGGCGGTAGTCATTGAGGCAAGATGGGTTGGAGTTTTTGGGTATCGGGACGATGGAGGTGGTAATCAATTAACCTATCCCCGCAAAGTGCATGTCTTTGGACGGTGGGAGGAAGCTGGAGTACCCGGAGGGAACCCACGCAAACACGGGGAGAACATGCAAACTCCACATAGAAAGACCCCGGCCTGATGGTGAAACTGATCTCGGGACCTTCTTGCTGTGTGGCAACAGTGCTAACACTTCTGACAACATGACAACGAGTCTAATGACATGCAGGGCCCTCTGGAAATGTAATAAGAAAACTGCACTTTAAAGCCACATTAACATTTGGAAGGTCCATAAAAGCCAGTTTATACAGGGAGTGCAGAATTATTAGGCAAGTTGTATTTTTGAGGAATAATGTTATTATTGAACAACAACCATGTTCTCAATGAACCCAAAAAACTCATTAATATCAAAGCTGAATGTTTTTGGAAGTAGTTTTTAGTTTGTTTTCAGTTTTAGCTATTTTAGGGGGATATCTGTGTGTGCAGGTGACTATTACTGTGCATAATTATTAGGCAACTTAACAAAAAACAAATATATACCCATTTCAATTATTTATTTTTACCAGTGACACCAATATAACATCTCCACATTCACAAATATACATTTCTGACATTCAAAGACAAAACAAAAACAAATCAGCGACCAATATAGCCACCTTTCTTTGCAAGGACACTCAAAAGCCTGCCATCCATGGATTCTGTCAGTGTTTTGATCTGTTCACCATCAACATTGCGTGCAGCAGCAACCACAGCCTCCCAGACACTGTTCAGAGAGGTGTACTGTTTTCCCTCCTTGTAAATCTCACATTTGATGATGGACCACAGGTTCTCAATGGGGTTCAGATCAGGTGAACAAGGAGGCCATGTCATTAGTTTTTCTTCTTTTATACCCTTTCTTGCCAGCCACGCTGTGGAGTACTTGGACGCGTGTGATGGAGCATTGTCCTGCATGAAAATCATGTTTTTCTTGAAGGATGCAGACTTCTTCCTGTACCACTGCTTGAAGAAGGTGTCTTCCAGAAACTGGCAGTAGGACTGGGAGTTGAGCTTGACTCCATCCTCAACCCGAAAAGGCCCCACAAGCTCATCTTTGATGATACCAGCCCAAACCAGTACTCCACCTCCACCTTGCTGGCGTCTGAGTCGGACTGGAGCTCTCTGCCCTTTACCAATCCAGCCACGGGCCCATCCATCTGGCCCATCAAGACTCACTCTCATTTCATCAGTCCATAAAACCTTAGAAAAACCAGTCTTGAGATATTTCTTGGCCCAGTCTTGACGTTTCAGCTTGTGTGTCTTGTTCAGTGGTGGTCATCTTTCAGCCTTTCTTACCTTGGCCATGTCTCTGAGTATTGCACACCTTGTGCTTTTGGGCACTCCAGTGATGTTGCAGCTCTGAAATATGGCCAAACTGGTGGCAAGTGGCATCTTGGCAGCTGCACGCTTGACTTTTCTCAGTTCATGGGCAGTTATTTTGCGCCTTGGTTTTTCCACACGCTTCTTGCGACCCTGTTGACTATTTTGAATGAAACGCTTGATTGTTCGATGATCACGCTTCAGAAGCTTTGCGATTTTGAGACTGCTGCATCCCTCTGCAAGATATCTCACTATTTTTGACTTTTCTGAGCCTGTCAAGTCCTTCTTTTGACCCATTTTGCCAAAGGAAAGGAAGTTGCCTAATAATTATGCACACCTGATATAGGGTGTTGATGTCATTAGACCACACCCCTTCTCATTACAGAGATGCACATCACCTAATATGCTTACTTGGTAGTAGGCTTTCGAGCCTATACAGCTTGGAGTAAGACAACATGCATGAAGAGGATGATGTGGACAAAATACTCATTTGCCTAATAATTCTGCACTCCCTGTATTTCAGCCTGGTATTTTCAAATGCCTGTCACAGTCCGGGTCCACAAGGCTCCTGAACCACCTGGTATTGGCCCCTGGGTAGGACTTTCATTCACCTGTCTCGCACACCTGGAGCTGGGTTTGAGGCAATCAGGCCGGGGAGACTTACGCACCACCTCACCGTCGCCTCACCGCCAGTTTGTCAACCATTCAACGTTGCTAGTTGGCTCCTTTAACGTTTGCTCTTGCTATTTAAGAATTTACTGACCTTGTTTTCCTTGTGCTGCAGCTACTTGGAAATCCGCTCGACTTCATTGCTCTGACTCTTGCACCAGGATCTCTGGAAAAGTCTCAGCCTCATTTGTGTGATTCAAAACAAGTGACTGTGAAACAAAAATAAGAGGTGACTCTCCATGTATTTTGTGCTTGAGGCTGCTTCTGGCTCTTTACTGTGTTGTAATACTCAAACACTCATGTTTGATCACTTATGGTGATGACAAATACACAATCCTGTGTGTTTTAAACCTTCACTATTCGTGGGTTACTTGCGTCATTCTGACAGGAAAGCTGTTGATTAGGACACAAATACTGCCAAGGTGTAGCAATTAGCACATGACCCGAGCTGTTAATTAGTCAGCTTTTGAACCCCTCTGTGCTGCACTTTCTCTGTTAATATTCAACTGTTTTGTCAAAGCTGCTCGTGTGTCTGAGATATAGATGGTGTTGTTTAGTGGTTTTCATCAAACCATCAAATATCCTCAAAGAGATATTTCCAAACTCTCAGTTTGACCAGAACCACCCTGCGTGTCTCATTCAGCCTCCCTTTTAACAGGAAGAAACCTCCAGCAGAACCAGGCTCAGGGAGGGGCGGGGCCATCTGCTGTGATTGGTTGGGGTGAGAGAAGGAAGACAGGATAAAGACATGCTGTGGAAGAGAGACAGAGGTTAATAACAAGTATTATTCAATGCAGAGAGGTCTATTAACACAGATTGGCCTATAATTAGCTAAGACTGCTGGGTCTAGAGATGCTTTTTAAGTAAAGGTTTAACTACAGCCAGCTTGAAGGCCTGTGGTACATAGCTGATTATTAGAGATAGTTGATCATATTTAAGACTGAAGCATTAATTAATGGCAGGACTTCTTTGAGCAGTTTTGTAGGAATGGGGTCTAAAAGACACGTTGATGGTTTGGAGGAAGTAATTATTGAAGTTAACTCAGAAAGATCAATTGGAGAAAAAGAGTCTAACTTAACATCAATGGTACTAAGAGTAGCTGTAGATAATATTACATCTGTGGGATGATTACTGGTAATTTTTTCTCTAATGATAAGAATTTTATTTGTGAAGAAGTTCATGAAGTCATTACTAGTTAACGTTAAAGGGATGGTTGGCTCAACAGAGCTCTGACTCTTTGTCAGCCTGGCTACAGAGCTGAAGAGAAACCTGGGGTTGTTCTTATTTTCTTCAATCAGTGATGAATAGTAAGATGTTCTGGCTTTGCGGAGGGCTTTCTTATAAAGCAGCAAACTATTTCTCCAGGCTAAGTGATGATCCTCTAAATTTGTGACACGCCGTTTCCTCTCCTCCGCTTTAGTGACACTAATTTGGGTCAAGTATAACCCTTCCTGCTTATTAGTGGTAAATAGACGTACCATTTCATGGTTTTTCAAAGCAGCTTTCTCTGATAAAATTTTGAATAGGAGGCAACATAAAAATATCCTTCAGCCATTCACTGCTTAGTTTTTGTGACATTAAAGTCACTGCTAGACTTTGAAATTGGATTATCATGGTATTTGTGTGACTGTAGCTGGAGCTGGTGTAACAGTGGCAGAATCAAGTTGACTTATAGGATCAAAAACTTAATAAATTTCACAGCAAATAGAAAAATACCAGCAGTATCACGTCTTATGTGACAAATAATTCTCTAGTCCACCATTTAGATCTGTGAACAAAAAGAAAGAAACATAAGAGCGCAGTGATTTTGTGAAAAAAATGATTTGGATGCACCACAGTCACCAACATCTTATACCGTTAAATAAGATTCACATGTTGTTTGTTGTGAAATGCTATGCCAAAAACAGTAATTCAACTCCTCTCTACCATAGTTAGCACTCAGGTTTATAGTGGACACACACAAAGGACTCGGATAAAGTTAGCTTCTACTGTCTTATACCTCAGAATTCATATTTCCTGAAAATACTGCCTTAATAAGTGAAGTGAAGTGCATATAAACTAACAACTCACTTCAGCTCTAATCGTGCATATATATATATATATATATATATATATATATATATGTATATATATATGTATATATACACATACATATAAATGCAGGTTATATGCAGTGAAACAAATTATTTAAAAAAAAAAACAGCAGAATAATTTACGTTTCAGTTTCAGACAAACACCATCTGACTTCACAAATAACCCCCAAAAAACTGTACTAGTCGTGTTAAATTATTGTAGGGTCTCTGCTTTACAATATTAACAATATAAACTTGAGATGACTGCTAGCACTATATAAATAAAACTGAGTTGAACTGAACATAAAAGAGTAACAACTTTACAGGCCGGGTTGGAAAAAGGAAGAATTTATTGAAACAATCTTTAGCTTCAGCAACCGTTTCTCGTTGTTCCTCATAAGACTGCTGATAAATTCTGGCATATCCAAAAGGTGCACATTTGTTTTCCTGGAAGAGGTCGCTTATCTTGTTAACAGTATTGCATCTTCACTGCATTAGACTCTTGATACTAAATCAGACGTACTTGACTCTGCGGTGTAACTTTCAATAGGTTATCTGTACCTTAAAGCAGATACCTCATAAGCTGGAGAGGAAATGGTGCATCAATAATTTAGACGATCTTAATTTAGCTTTGAAAAATTTGAATTTCTTCCATATATCCATTCTGTTCCACTTATCCTTATTAGGGTGGGCTGGTGAAAAGTGGGGTACACCGTAGCCAATCTGATGCAAGGACAGACAGCTATGCCAGTTCCACAGGGTTCAGTACTAGGACCAGTTCTATTTACATTATGCATCCTCCTCCGAGGGGGTATTGAGACTACATAAGATACGTTTATTGTCATTGTAACACACAGCAAAACTGGAGGCACTGTGAACTTGGTGTATACAGACAAATGTAAGCAGTCATCCCATTTGACAGCCATTTTATTTATAAGCATCTCAGGTATGACTATAATGAAAACAGACCTATAGTCTATGAAAAGCATTCTGACTGAGGGTCCTCAGAGCTCTAGGTGGCTTAGCAGTGGAAATGGCACTATCCATTGATCAGTTTGGTCTGTATGCAAATTGATGGGGATCAAAGTCAGGAGGAAGTCAGGCTCTGATATGTTGTGCAGACATGGCTTACATTTTTATTGCTATGCAATGACCAGTGATGACCAATTAGTTAAACTGCAGGAATGCCCTGAAGACATATGTCTGACCAGATACTTACACTGAATAGCATTAGGTTGTCCTCAACTAACACTGTGAGGAATCTTGGAGTACGTTTTGACAAGGACCTGTGATGTGAATATTGATCAAATATGTAGGAGAGCTTTCTTCCATTTGTGCAACATCTCTAAAATGAGAAAAATCTCAGAGTCTCAGAGTGACGATGAAAAAGCAGTTCAAGCATTTATTACTTCCAGGCTGGACTATTACAATTCATTATCAAAAAAACTCCCTGAAAAGCCTTCAGCTAATCCAAAATGCTGCAGCAAGAGTCCTGACAGGGACTAGAAAGAGAGCAGATTTCTCCTGTTTTGGCTTCCCTTCATTGGCTTCCTGTTAAATCCAGAATTCAAAATCCTGCTCCTCACATACAAGGTCTTAAATAATCAGGCCCCATATTATCTTAATGACCTTGTAGTACCATATCACCCTATTAGAGCACTTCGCTCTCACACTGCAGGCCTACTTGTTGTTCCTAGAGTATTTAAAAGTAGAATGGGAGGCAGAGCCTTCAGTTTTCAGGCCCCTCTTCTGTGGAACCAGCTTCCAGTTTGGATTCAGGAGACAGACACTATCTCTACTTTCAAGATTAGGCTTCAAACTTTCCTTTTTAATAAATGCTCATGGCTCATGTGACCCTGAACCCTTCCTTAGTTATGCTACAATAGGCTGCTGGGGGCAGTTCCTTCCTCACTCACCTGTTTTCACTCTCTATACATTACTTTTTTTTAATCATTTCTGGCTCTTCTACAGAGTCTGCGTCCTTTCTTCCTCCCCTCGTGGCAAATAGCTGCTCCTCCATGAGCCAGAGGCTTCCTCCTGTTAAAAGGATGCATACAATTACAAATAAAATTGAATTATATATACACCCTAACTCTAAGTTGCATCCATTGGAGTGTGAATGTGTGTGAATGTTAGATACAAACGTCTTGATGAATGCTCAATCAACCAGGTAAGGAAATCCCAAAAGAGGACTGAAGAAGTCCCCTGGATGAGTGACGAAATGTTTCTCTCACTGAAAACTCTACGTCCAGATGAACAGAATCAACTTTTTGGGGTAAGATAAAAACCAGTCAAACTTAGAGAAACGTGTTTGTGTGAATTAGTGAGTGAATGAGCGTTATATAAGAACCAGTCCATTTATCATTTACTGTAATTCTGACAGTGTCATAAAACACGTTCTGGGGTTTTATCGTCTCCACAATAGTCACATTACCCTGCAGAGTGTTTCACTATCATAAATAAGGTCCTAGCAAACATGCTAGTGCATGGCCACAGTGGGTAGGCGTGGGTGAACTGTGGGGCTGTGTGGACTGGGCTCTCAGACCCAGAGTTGGTGTTTCCACACAGGGGCCACAGCAGACTTGCCCTGATGGTTTGTCTGGGATAAGGATGGTGTTCTTTAGTGGTGGTCCTAAAAGAAAATGGTTTTATTCTTTTATAGTCTAAAACATTATCGATGTAAATGTACCCTGAGACCATGTACATGTTCAGAATTTCTGCAGTAATTCTAAACAAACTCATCAAATATCCTCAAAGAGATATTTCCAAGCTGTCAGTTTGACCAGAACCACCCTGCGTGTCTCATTCAGCCTCACCTAGCATTTACTTTGGCTATAACATAGCTCTTGTTATGGATGTGCAGCAACTGGTAGCCTGGCTAATGACACCATCACCCTTAATGAGACTGAGATTACTAACAGGTATGATTCAATGCAGAGGTCTATTAACACAGACTGGCCTATAATTAACTAAGACTGCTGGGTCTAGAGATGGGCATGTTTGCTGCGACATGATACATAACAGTGGTGAGTATATATGCGTTTACTCTCATGTGGTAGATACAGATATATTGGCCACATGCAGGTGTTATTTTCCAGCCTTAAACTCATTCCTCTGTGTGTATTAACTGGTCTGAGGAGATGGTGAGCTGGAAATCAATTCAGTCTCTTTGGGTTGTCACTGCAGCGTATCTTTTTCCTCCTGACAGATGATCAACGTGCTCTCCTCCTTTTTTGTGGTCCCGATCAGATTCAGAGGCTTCCTGTGGCTTCAGCACCTGGATGGTGATGTGATCCAGTTTACATCATCACTCAAGCAAACAGGTCAAAGAGATTTTGTCCTCTTTAGAAGGGAAAGGCTTCATTTTGTCAGTCCAGACTGTTATAGAGTCACAATCCAGAGAAACAAGGAGCTAACCTTTTTTGAAGCCTTATAAATCACTAAATTATGTGTTGTTCCCTCTGTTTTTCAAACACATATTTATTGTGGATTCACCACAGTACTCTAAGCTAACCTCTTTATCTTGCACAGAACTGTAGAGTATTTTCATGCAACACTTGAAGAACACAACGTTGGTATAATTAGTTTGTTTTGAATGAAGTTTCACAATGTGAAAAACTATTTATCAAAACACATCCTATACAGATCCAACATGTTATTACAAATAATGACATTAGAGGTGATTTTTAAATCTGCAGTTTTTCAAGTGTCACTGAGCAGTCCTTACCTTTAAATCTAACCTCTCTTCTACCATTTATCTCCACATCTAAACATCTCTACCCCTGTTTTCTCTCCGTGGGGACTATAATAGCTGGACCTTTACCCAGCAACACAATGTATGACACATTGCATACGATCACTTTGTGTGTTTGCTGACATTTCTTGAGCTATTAAAAATCTAACATTTGAAATTACCTGCCACCTGTAAGTTACTTTAAAAAAGTAATTAATTACTAATTACTAAGTCAATATTGTATTTAAAATACTTATCTAATTACTGTGTCAGAAAAGTAACTTAATTACTAAATAAGTAATTTAACTAAATACTTCTTAAAATCCCTATAAACCTTGAGTGGCAAACAATAGAAATTAAACTCTTTAAATAATAAATAATTTTTTTTAAAGACGGAGACTCTACAGCAGCGGTCCCCAACCCCCGGGCCTCGGACCGGTACCGGTCCGTGAGTCGTTTGGTACCGGGCCGCGAGAGTTGAGGCTCAGGTGTGAAATGTATAGTTTTCAGGGTTTTTATCGGTTTTCAGCGTTATTTTGTTATGGTTCTTATCGTTAACTCGGTTTTCCTGGGTCTTTTCACTTGTGTTATTTTCGGTACCGGTACTAGTTTTATTTTGTTGTATTTATCCGCGACACCTTAAAGGCCGGTCTGTGAAAATATTGTCGGGCATAAACCGGTCCGTGGCGCAAAAAAGGTTGGGGACCGCTGCTCTACAGTACGCAGCGGTAGCATCTCTTCCACAATGTAGCCTGCGATCATTTTTTAAGCTCACCTTCAGACGCTTTCTGTGCTGCTGAAGTAAAATCAGGTTTTGCTGCTTAGCAGGAGCTGCCGCGGTGTTATCCATGGATGATGAACAAGAATCACTCAGAAGTGTTCGTCTATGCTCTGTGTCAGGCGCTTCAGTAGATTACTCGTGCTATTAACAGCAGCCGATAGTTTTTTCTCCCCAGGACATAGCTTACATATCACTGTAATGTTCTTGTCTGCTTGTTTCAGAAAAGTGAAGAGACGGGAATATGTCCATGTCATAAAACAGCCACTCGCTTCAGCCGAGTCCGACAGCTTCCGCTGTAGAATACGACTGTGCAGCAAACTGCCGCGAAAAGACGCGCAGCTGCGCTACAGCGATGTTAAAGCGGCAGAGTTTACTTCTACGTTTAGAGGACAAATTATTGAAATTAAATAATGATATTCAGCGAGTTTAATTATTTTACATTGTAACGCAAGTACACTGTAAGTAACTGTAATTAAAATACCTAAAAATGAACAGTAATTAGTTACTCTACTTTTTCAGTGGAAAAGTAATTTAATTACAGTAACGCGTTACTTAGTAACGCATTACACCCAACACTGCCTGCCACTTAAAAAAAAACTTTACTCCTTTTTTGCTCACCGCTCTTCTCTAACAGTAGTTAGATGCTGAAGTACATGACTTACAGACTTCTGCACACATTTCAGCCACTTTAACTCCTGAGTGTAGACACTATAAATGATACTGTTAAACTTAATGTAAGTAGAAAGAGCAGATGTTTGTGTTAAACTGTAAGGAGTAAAGGTAAAAAGTTACAGATACCTGAAACTTCTACTTGACTAACACTCTTTTAAATTCTATTTAGGGGTCAAACTGCAGCAGGGCCTAACAGTAATGAACTCTAACTCCAGACATACATTTTTAGGTCTCATACATCTAATGAAATCTTTTTTCTTCCAGGCACTGACTCAGACTGGGAAAACATGCAGGACGTTCATTTAATGTAATGTGGAAACTTAACCAACAACATTGCTTCCCAGAACAGTGACAGTGTTAAAATCAGCTAACATGACCATGGGGTGTGATGCTAAATAAAATGTAATGAAATGGCTGTTCAGTTGTAAGCTAGAAACCAGACCTTATCTACTAATATTACGCTGAACCTCACTAATGCTCTTGTGGCTGAAAGAGAGCAAGTCCTTGCAGTCAGATTCCAATTATGCTATTCCAGGAGAGGAGGGGACTTTCGGTATGTTGCATCATCATCAGTAACATGTTTTAGAAACAGAGCTTTTAAAATATGTTTTGGTAAATATTTTTAAATGGTTTGGTCTTGAGCTAGTCAGACTGAAGCGCTCTAGAAAACTAGAAAATTGTTCAAGCAATCGGTATAAAATTGTAGTCTGAGCTTAATTTATGTTTAAAGCTGGTCAGAGAAACAAACAATCTCGACTCTCCTCTGAGAATCCTACATGTTTGTGCTGTAGCCATATTGACGGGACTACATTTGTGTCTGCCATAAAGAGACAGGGAGAGATGAGAGACCTCTGTAATCCGACAGTATTAAAACAACCTGCAGGGAAGAAGGCCATGATTAAATTTATTAGTCTGAGACAGACCCTACATTTTGTGAGTAACCCAATTTTAGCTGTGTCTGCTGGGGCCAGTGAAAACACTGCTCCCTGCGCTGCTTCCATCCAGCCACCATAAATCATCTCTGCTGTTTCATCTGGCGACTGAGAGCAGGGAAAAATATCATCAAACCTGACCTCCATGTCCTACATTTTATGTTTTATGTTTTCCATCAGAGGGAAACTCACTCTCTGTCTTTGTTTTCCTACACAGGGTAGCACCCTGTAATGATGAAAAGCCGGGAATAATGAACACAGACCTAAACAAGAGCATCATGTTAGATTGTCTTAGTGTTAGTGTCTTAATGTATGTCTCAATGGAACCTAAGATGCCACAGTGCTACTGCAGTTAAATGAACTTTTAATATTACAAAAAAGAATTCCTCAAATAGATTGAAAACAAAAAAGAGGGTGAAAACCAGAGCAAAAACAAACAAAAGATGAAGATCTGATCCAAATGGGCTTCAGAGTCGTGCTCTCCTCAAAAATAATATCAGCAAACTTAACTAAAGAGACCAAAATTCAAAAACAGGACTGCTGGTAGCCTACGACTCAAATTCTGATTAATATTCTGACCATGTGAGGGAGAGAATGGATGAGAGACCCTACTCCACCTTATTTAAATTTTTTTTATTAAGCGTGCTGCTGAGCCTATGAGTGAAGCAGGAAGAGAGAAATCACATAAGAATGATAGAATAAAACAATCAATGTGCATTTGCATCCATTTGCACTAACCAGAATGATGATTTAGCAAAGACCTTGAGCTTTTCCACTATTTTTAATGCAATTATTTACCTCTGTGAAATGGGTTAAGTGGCAAATTTGGCTCTGAAATTGTTACATTCCATTTAAAAGGGAGTACTCCTCTGAACAAAAGCTCCACAGTCTAATCTATCCGTCTAATTCATCCAAAGTGATTTTCTGAAATTCTTCAGAACAGAAAGTTTTCATTAATATTATTTCGAATCATGCTGAACTGTATTTTTCATTGTTGAATAAACAGTGTGTAACCCATGTGAAATACAGGGCTGCAAAATCCCTTTTTCTTATCTAAGGCTATAGCTTGTTATTGTCACAAGGGGATGCTGTGATGCAGTCTTGTGCTCTGACGACCTTGCGTCTAGTACGCAGGAAGCATTACCTGTCTCTTCCTGTGAGATCTTCCCTCTCTGATGGTGGTCAAGTGTGTGTCGGAGCGCATGGAAAAGTATCTTGGTATGCAATGCTGCAACCCGGTTAATGAGACCAGATTGTTTTACGTATAAATGCTAATAAGCTACTTTTATTAGGCCCCAAACTCTGACCACAAAGGGAATAACGTCTGTCAATTTATTTGTGTAGGAATATCCCGGTGAGTCACATGCCTTTTGTTAGCTACCTGTTAAGTTAGATAATGTATTTCACTAGCCGATTCAGCTCAGAAACTTTGGAAAAAAAACAATCGGGAGCTATGAGAATCTGGTGTGTTGTTTTGCTTCTCTTCTTGTTCTTTACAGTGTGTTAAAAGTGTTGAATGCTTTGAGTTAAAGATGTTTTACTGCCGATGCTAGGTGCGATGCTAGCTGTTAATAGCTGTTAGCCACCCCCCCGAAGCCATATCCCAATCGGGAAGGTATTCAAATAGAAGCACTAGCTCTGTTTATATTAGAATGGTTAGGTCTTAATAGAAATGAGCATATTTCAAGTTTAATAGTATTGTGAGTTAAGTTACATTTGCTTGTAAGCCTTAAGGATGAATGTCACCTTCATTGCAAACGATGACTGTTTACATTACTGTTTAAGCTGCTGAGGTTCTTTATTGTGATATAATTGTGATAAAATAGTTGATACTGGTACAAACAAGTTACTGTAACTCCTGTAACTTGGTAAAGCTAAAGGGAATGCCATTTGTTATTAATGCATTTGGAAAACAAGTTAATGAGCTCATGTTAAGAATGCAAGATGGAAAAGAAATTCAGTGTAGGGCTGGGCCATATTATACCGTTCACGGTAATACCGGTACAATGCTAGGCAACCATAAGAAGATGAAATATCGCGATAGAATATGGGTAAAACGCGCATGCGCAGTGCCGAATAAGCGCGGTGGTAACGGAGAATGAGAATGGGGAAAGCAGATTGTTGAGTGAAACGGATGAACCAGAATTAGTTTGTAAAAATGGTGCAACTTAACTGATTTGGTGTTTGTCCGTCAGATACACAACAAAGCACATTTTTTGTAGAACATGCAAGCGGGCCATCCTTATTGCTGTATTTGTCGGACTAAGGTGCTCGTAAATCTGGGAGTAATCTGGGTCCTAAAATCCATCCTTTAAGGTCCCAAAGTCAAACGAAAACTGCAGCATCACTGAGAGTTAAAAACTGTCTAAATTCTTCCATCTTTAATAAAACGATCAGCGTTGCTGCTTTACCAGGTGTAACTAGGATGTTTAACATCCAGGGATCCATGAAAACAGAATTCATTACATTTAACGGAGTTAGAAATTAGCAGGAAGTTAGCGGAAGTTAGCTCGCTAGTTTCGCTAGTTACCTAAGCATGATGTAGCATGTTCTGACTGAGAGATTTCTGAAAAAAATCAAACATACAGCTCTGCTATCACTTCCAACATAAATGAAGACAGGAAGCTACACAACAGTGACTTTTGTAGGGTTACTGAAATTGGGCTAGATGGTATATAATGATGTGCAACGTGATCGCTAGCGACGCAGCTGTGTTAGCATAACATAAACAGTGAAGCTGGAGGATGAACGCTAACACTTTTCCACTCGATAAAAGTTAACGTGAAGGTTCCTGATGGTTAGAGACAAATGCAATCGCATAGCAGGACGCTGTAAACGGACCAAACTTCAGTCAGGAGAACAACTGAGATAATCCATCCACAATACGAGGTTAGTCATTAATATACTGCAACAACATGGGAACAGAGCAGCTGTGATAGAATACAGCATTAACGAATCAATGGTACAGAAGTGGAGGAAGAAAGAAGAATGAGTTGAATAAAGTTTGATTTATCTGACTGCTTTGTTGCCTTATAATCCCACCTTATGGTCCGAAAAATACATATTTGACTTTTTTATTTGGCACACTATCAACCTCTTAGATACCTTGGCTCCCCAAAAAACTCGAACTGTTTCTTTCTCTCACTCAGCGCCATGGTAATTATCTGAACTTCGCCAACTTAAAGCTACTGGTTGCCGCCTGGAACGTCTCTTCAGGAAAACAGGACTTACTATTCACAAGGATATGTATCTCAGTCATATACAACATTATAAAGAAGCTATTCATCATGCTAAATCTGCTTACTACACCTCTGTTATTGAATCCGCTGAAGGAAACACTCGCACTTTGTTTTCTACATTGCATAATATTGTTAAACCCCCAGATACCTTTGCCATACATACACACTCTGCCGCAGTTTGCAACAAAATTATGGACTTTTTTACACCAAGATTGAGAATCTTTATCAACAATTGCCCTCGTGCTGTTATATGATCAATTGTTCTATCTGCATTTTTTGTCCTTCTCAGCTGTCATCCTCTCTATCCAATTTTGAACTTCTCACAATAACTCAGCTATCTTCCATAATTACAAACTTAAAGTCGTCATCGTGTAAACTTGATCCACTGCCGACAAATCTTGTTAAACTCTCATTCCCGTCTCTTGCCCCACTGATCGCTAATATCGTACACTCCTCTCTTATATCTGGTTCTGTTCCTTCTTCTCTTAAAACTGCTATAATAACTCCCATACTGAAAAAGAATGGTTCAGATCCCTCCAATCTAAATAATTTCAGACCAATTTCAAATCTCCCTTTCTTAGCAAAAATTCTGGAAAAGATAGTGGCTGCACAGGTTCATCGTCATCTCACTTGAAATAACTTGTACGAACAGCTTCAGTCCGGCTTCCGTTCATGTCACAGTACAGAAACAGCTCTAGTAAAAATCACCAATGATCTTCTGCTTGCAGCTGACTCTGGACTCATTTCCATCTTCATTCTCCTTGACCTTACAACAGCTTTTGATACTATCTCCCACTGCATCCTCCTTCACAGATTAGCATCTATACAGAGGGGAAAGGAGACTGGAGGTGAGACCTGGACATAACTAAGCACAAACACAACACGATGGCTGGGGGAAAGACAGGTGGAATGGGTCACAAGGGGAAAACATGTAAAAGAGGAGGAGACGGGAGACAAAGACATCACTGAAACACATGAAGGTCGAGGGAGACTCAAACACAGGGGGAATCTAATAAACAATGAACTATAAGGGCAACCTAGGCAAAATGGAAATGAGTTTAAGATAACTAAATGAACTTAAACATAAACCATAAACATCAAACTATAAGAAAACACTGGGTCAAACGACCCAGGATGGTGACACCTTCATCAGGTTGCAAGTCCAAGAATGTACATACGGCTATTTTGAAATTTGCCACTGAAGTTCTTTTGCCTACCACCTGTCTTCCCTCATGTGTCTTCCAGTTTAGATTTTTGGATTTTGGATTGACTTTCTGCTTGCCTCAATAAAGTTTTTTTAGTTTTATTTATTTACTTTTTCACCACCTGAAGCTCTGGTGATAACAATGAGCTGGTTAAGCTTTTCACTAGCCATCCACTCACAAAGTACTCTGGTTTCCTCCGACCGTCTAAAAACACACATCAGATTAGCTTCATTGGTGATTATAAATTGACATTAGGTGTGACTATGAATGTTAATGGTTTTATATCTCTGTGTGTTACACCTGCGGGGTGCACACTCCTCTTGTCCTGTGACAGGTGGAATAGGCCAGACTAATCTTAATGCTGTTGGGCATGACACATTCTTCTGCCATAATGAAGCATTGTGGCAGAGGATTCACATTCATTAATGCCAGGAGTCATTCTTAGAAAATTTGAGAAGCATGCTATGGCAGAGGATTCAGCTGCATGAATCCCATGATCCTTTTTGCCATCACACTAAGTCACTCAATTACATGGACAGCAAGTGATGTAGAAAATTCTTGAAATCAGCAGCTGATGAGAAAAGAACAACCTGAATGTGAGCTGAGGACAATGTTCTCCAAAGTAAAAGTTGTTAAGGCCGATTTCTGCAGGCCATTTCTGCCTTCGTGGTTCCTTGCCACTTAACTGCACATATATTGACTTTGAAGAATTCATATTCATCTATTGAGGCTCCAGTAACCCAGGGAGGGAAATGCAATCAAGTGGCTTTACTGCTGAGTTATTTACCTGCATTTTAATTCATGTTTGAGGAACACAGCAGAGGTTCTTGCTGCACCTGATTACACACACACACACACACATCTCTACTTGCTCCTATTTGGTGCACTACCGTGTCACTGTGAGGATCGATATGCCTCGGTAATGGCTGCCTGGAGAGTGGTGCGCTTGAATGACAGTTCTGGGACCGTGGCTGAGTGATGGAGCACTATTGCCAGCTTAATTAACTTTTAGTCAAGTCTCCAACCATGTTCAGCACCTCACCACCCTCTGCCGCCTCACCTCTGCAATACTCCTCTCCACCTCCACCATCCCATAAGCATAAACAATGTGCCAATTTAAAAGGCTGCCTGCACATCCACACCTCTTTGTTTGACACACAGCTCTCTAAATAAGCATTCATCTTGGTATCTATCAGACTTGTTTATTGGATCATACTTTATTGCTCAAACAGTTTTGCTAATGAAGGAAGGTTTTTCCCTTCTATAAAATGAATTTTACATGGCAGCCTTTACTTACTGTGGAGCTTTGTATGGAGACATTTACTGCATTTCAGTAACTGCACATTACTACTAAAGAATTCAATTTTCCCCCTGTCAATCCACATTTAACTCAAAACCTAATTTGCTTGCCTTGTTGTAAGGAGGATCAATAGGTTGAACAGTGAAAGTGGTGCTGTTGGGTGAGGGGGGAATTTCAAGAAAGCGTTACTGAATGGTTTACGTCTGCATGCACATGTCAGGGAAGGGCACACACGCTCCACACCTCCACAAACACACCTCTACAATGTGTATATTTTTTCCCTGATGGAGCACAACAGCAACCCACAAAAGTACGAGAATTCAGCTTAGCTAGCAAAGACCAAACTGTTTGCAGATGCAAGTCAGTGTTTCAAAAGTTCCAAGCGTTAGACTGCCAGTATCGATTTATTCTAACTCAGCTACAATACAGCTACTATGCAACAGGAGTCAGTCTAAAGTTTTGCAGCATTTCACATTGTATTAGTGTGTTAGAGGAAAGGTGTAATGCAAACCTTCAGCCTGAACAATACATTGGCTTCTATAATAAAATAAATGACACAACTGATGGTGTAATCCTGAAACTGTGAAACATCTAAATGACAGTCGGGAGAACAACAATGCAGAGATCAGGAGGAATTATGAGGCACAGTGATGTGCATTTGGAGTGCTAATATAAATTTCCTACCACAGCTAAATAAGTCACGCTCAAATAACAGTTGCCAGCACAAAAAAGTAGCAAGCGCCGAAAATGGCTGACACTGCCCTCACAACTATGCTCTGTGAACCTCAAATTTTGCCAGGATCAACTTCCTAATTTTTCCTTATTTGGTTGATCAAGTGCTTAAACATGCTGCCTGAAACACAAGGATCAAAAATGAAACATGAGTCAAATTATTTCATGTGTTGGGCACAGACTGGGAACTTCAATTTAATTCATTTCAGTTCAGTTTCATTTAAATCAAGTCCCCTCAAGGCGCTTTCTATTGTAGGGTAAAGGCCCTAAAATTGTATATAGAAAACCCCAACAGTTAGACAACCACCTATCAGCAAACATAGGTGACAGTGGGAAGGAAAAACTCCCTTTTGACAGGAAGAACTGGCAGAACTAGACTCAGGTTAGAGCAACCATTTGCTATGTGACCGGTTGGGAAAAAAGGAGAGCTAAAGGAAAATGAGGAATGCTTCCATTTTCTATTTACAGCAGTAAAAACCTACTTTGTGTTTCTGTTTTGCAAGAAGAGTGTCCCGGTTACCAGTGTGCTTGTTTTAGGTTTGTGTTTATCTGGAACTAAATATACCAGGAGTTTTTTTCCCTTTTGAAACACATTTCACTGGCTGTAGGAGAGCTGAGTCATCACCCTGTGCCAGTGTTGCCAGTCCCACTAGATTACACAGAGACAGACCGTGCAAACAACGTGGTCACGTGTGATCACCTTCAGGCTCGTGCTGAGTAGTGGCTCCATAATAACTTATTTTCTGCAGTCTTTATCTGACTGGCTGACTGACAATGACTGAGTGATGCAGTAATAGTAACTATTGTGCTTTAACTTCACTTTAACTAAAATGCTACCTCTTTCAATTACTGCAAAATAATTAAAAAAATATTTTTCTGTTAATCAAGAGTAAAAATGATCTAATGACATAATACAGAAAAAATACATAAAATTACATATAAATACTTTTAACACTTTCACTGAAGGACTTTTAGCTTGGTTTCTTAGTACTTTTACTTAAGTAAATAGTTATTATTCTACTAAATAGTTTTTCTACTGCTGGTTAGTGTGGTGTCATCTGAGATTATACTGGTATAAATTGTAAATTGAAAATGGTTTTATCGGAAGAGTGCTACGCCCTTTGTAAGCGTGTATGCCAGGATGCAGTGGGCTGCTCTCATCCATTGACAGAGTCTGGCATCAACAGGGTCCACTCTTTGCTTTATGGACCATCCTGTTATCCTTCTACCTCAGTTTCCATCCTCAGTTTGACATCTTGCATTGATTTCATTCCTCACTTGTAGACTCCAGTGGTGTCCTCATGATTGTCCACAGGGTAATCTAAGGTGAATTTAACTGATGAGTGTCACCTGGTGGAAACAGGACACTGACAGTAGCACAGTCACAGTCAGTTCCACACACCAAACTTGTACGTATGGATGGAAATGTTGGTTTCCAATTTTGCACAACCCCTTATTTCCCCTTGAAGAACACACATTTCATTTGATACTTAAAGCCTTAATAATTATGTCAATGAAACAAAACAAAAAAGCAAGCTTCAAATAAACTGGAACTCTATTCTTGTGTGTGTGTTTGTGTCTTCTTTGGTTTTTTTTATTGTGAAATTTGTGTTATTATTATTTTGACCCTATAAGTTGTAGAAGGTTTTTTTTTTTTTACACGTGTTAGCTCATTTTTTTTCTCTACTTCTTCAAGTATTTTTTTCAGACTTTTGTTGTATGACTGTTGTATGACTTACATTTTAACTACTGATTTTATCTACTGTTCTGATTTTATCTGTTTTGATTTTATATACGGTTTTGTTTGTTTGTTTGTTTGTTTTAATCAATTTTAAATCATGCTTTTTATTTGTTTTTGTTTCTAATGTCTCTGTAAAGCACTTTGAATCACCTTGTTGTTGAATTGTGCTATACAAATAAACTTGCCTTGGCTATGACAGTGGAATCACAACAAAATACTTGTTTTTAATCACTGTTTTTACTGTGATAAAAAATGACTAGTTAAGCTGACAGAGTAATTTCTGAATGTTTTAATAAATCAAAGTGTTTTTTACTAAATAAAACACAGATGAAGAACGTGAGCGTGAAATTGTAACAAGATGAACATTTTAAAGAATTATACTTAAAACAACATGAAAGACTTACCTTTGCAACATCCTTGTTTCAGATAAAGTTTGAGTTCTTGCTGTGAAGCTGTTTTTTTTATTATCAGGGTGGCTGTGGCACAATAAACCCAGATAAACTTCTAATCCAGCAACTCTTGTGTGTGAGTTTATTTCTATAAAATATAAATTGCTGTAGAAATATGTGTGCAAAGGTGAATGTGACTTTGTAGGAGTGAAAACGCTTTGACGTGTGCTCTTTTGTCCAGTGGCAACACTCTCCAATTAAACACACACCAGACAAATAATCCGATCAGACCTTGAACCATGTTTCTTTTCTATCTCTCGCCCATTTTTTTATTTAGAAAATACTGTGATATTTTATTAAAAATGTTGCAGAAAAACTTTATACAAGTGTCCAGAAATATGCGTAGTATTACCGAAGGCAAAACTGCAAATAAATACAAGACTAACTACTAAATAAGGACTTTTCAACTCTATATTAAAACCCTCGTCATCTCGACTGGTTTATAGACCAAATGAATATATATTTAATAGAATTTACAAATGTAGCTTAAAATCATCTGCCTCTTTTTTCATAATAGGATGCAAAATGGAAAGAGAGTTATGACTACTCGTGTTGTAATTTCATAATAATTAGCATCATTAATATTTACACTCATTCACTTTTTTGTAACCCAAAATATCACAATCCTGGCACAATACTTTACATATTGCTAGCATATGACAATTTAAAATATCTAACATATATTTCTTTACAAACATATCCAACTAATATTAATACAAAAAAATCACTGCCTTTTTATTTCTAAATAATACATTGCTGGTCACATCGTAAGCACAGGCAGTGCTGAGATTGCGAGACAGAAACTGCTGGAAGCATAACAGGGTGACAGCAGGTGATGGGAGTGAGTCAGTCCATACTGTCAGACAGTAGATGTCTGAAATGCAAAGTAAAGCTCGTTCTGGACATGCAGTATCTAAAACGTGGACACGAAGCAATGCACGAGACAGTACTGTATGCGGTGACCTGCAAACCCGCAGTGTGCAACTCTCCGAGTGTGGGATTGTGATCGCAATTTGGTCATTGTGCGAAAATGAATGAAACACAAGTCGTAACAGGAAGAAAGAATGACAGATGTTCAGGTATATTTACACAAACCTCAACATAAAGCACAAGCAAAATAAAAATAAAAACAATAGTTTCAGGAGCAATTTTAATATTGTTTTTCTTCTTTAAAACTTTTTGTATTTCCACTCATGTCTATATACCTTTTTTCGTGTTCTTTTTATACAAAGTTTTCATAAATACATTTCATGTGCCCAAGTCAGCTGCATGGAGGATCATGAAAAGATGGTGTTCCATTGTTGCTTTTCACCAACTGTCGTCTTTGTCTGTCAACACAGAAACTGCTGTTTTTGTGTCATGAGATTATATAACAGTCATCCACTGGTTGCCCTTTGTCTTGGTAACACTCCTCGAAAACCTTCGTGACAATTTGCTCCAAACAGAGTTATTACTGTAATAACATTCATTTTGAATAGTTTTGTGAGTTTATGATCAATTTATATTGTATATACTTTTCAAGAAGGCTTGGTAGCAAAATAACATCTGCTGAATAACTTATATTCTCCTCGTGTGGGTAGTTGTTAATCCAGAGGGAACCTGGCACAGTCCCGTCCCAGCTGAGCTATACCCGCGTGGTGGAGTGGCCGTGGGGCAAGTTGGTACTGTTCTGGCTGCCACCAAAAGTGTTGAAATTGTGCAGAGGCTGCATGCCAGCCAGGGAATTGGGGATCATGGTGATGGTGCTGGGAGTCATCAGTGGTATATCATCAGGTGACCTGCGGAGAGTCAGTGTGTAGTCTGGTGGGCAGGTGAGCCGCAGCGTGTCGTGGGCCTGAAGTGAGTCGCACTCATGGTGGTGCTCGTGTTCCAGCTGTTGCTGCTTCATCTGTAGAGACATCAGTTCCTCACTCTGCAGATGGGCTACATCATTGGCAGTAGATGGAGTATTGGTTGGAGCAGAGTTGCGCTGCGGGGTGGGGACGCGCTGGTTGGACTCATGGCGACGTTTGTCTTTCTTGTAGTAGAGTGCTGCAAAGGCGAGGATGTTCAGAAATAGCAGCGATGCTCCCACGGCGATCGTGACGCTGAGCTCAGTGGAATAGTCCCGTTTGGTCTCAATCACCACAGTTGACTCATCAGTCAGGTCCCCGCTCTTGCGCTGGTTGGTTGTTTGCTTGGTGTTGGCAGAAGGAACTCCCGGGTGGCGTGTGGTGGAGGGCCAGTTGTTTTTACCCGGGAATCGTTTGGTATAAGGATACGGTGTAGTGTCCTGTGGAGGTATCTTAGTAGTAGTGGATACATATTGAAAAAATTCATTAATGTTGTGAAGGTGTGGAACCAGTTCGAGCCAGAACGCAACCTTGGTAGCTCGGTAGTGGTCTCGGACTCGAGGTTTGAGGCCAATGTGAAGGTAGAGCTGGTCCTTGGGGTTGTACTTTGTCCACGCTACCTCCTCGAAGCGGTTAGGCTTTGTGTGGATGAATTTGGTATCCTGTGGAACTGGCTGATTTGGATCCCTGAAAGAGAAAAGCAGAAGAGATAAAACCCTTTTCAATCAACATGCCAAGGATTTCTGGACAGCTAATTATTTCTACAAAAGCAGGTTTTTCTGACTTTGAATTAGCTCTTCCTCAAATAGTTTTAAAGTGATGTGATAATACAATTCAACAATGTAAGAGTCCATTAGATGCAGTTAGCACGAATTTGTGACACTTCCAGATGAGTCATTAGCCCCAAACCCCAAAGTCTTTCATCTGTTTTCATCTGTTCGCTCCTTCTTTCCACAGCTAATGTGTTTGGAGGTGACTCTGAATTTGAATGCACAAGCTGAAAAAGTCTTCTGTGTCCTTATACACCAATGACACGTTTCCAGGTCTGTTGTCACATTTTCTTAATATTCAGTGTTACTCAGTGCACTTTCTGGTAGCTTGAGAAAGAGCTACCTCTCCAGTGACTTTGTGAGAATGATTTCATTAACTTTGAAGAATTGTGAGGGAGTGAAAGCTATACAACAACCTTGGAGCTGACACGTAGATTGTGGGTTGTTGTCTATCTCAGTACTCAAGAGGAACAGTTCACACATTGCATTTTAAGATGCAACAAGAAGCACTGTTTGTGACGTATTTTGTGATTACAGACAGATGTGTTGTGTACAGTCAGTTTCTGGCTGTCTGAATGAATGTGTTAGAAAATATCCGGTCTCTTGACTTTCTGTTCAGTGCTTGGTGATTTGCAGTCCACTTCTTTTCAGTGCCTCGAATCCTTAGAATCAGTTTCTTTTAAAAGTATTATTATTATTATTACTGTGAATCTTTCAACGCTTAAGTGAAGCCTGAACTGAAACATAGCCAGAGTATAGTGCTGCATATTGCTCTTTATGCACTGCTGCCCTCTCAAACTGACAAAAATGCAAAATTCACTTAATAGTTATGAAAGACATTTTTAATGCTATTAAGGCCAAGTTTAGCCTAAGAGCATATGTATAATTCCTACTGTCAGCAATTAAAGATTGTATTTTAAGGCGAAATGTTCATGATTAGCTCGTTGTGCGTGTGTGTGAGAGATGGTGGATTCAAATCCAGGACCTTTTTGCTGTGAGGCAACAGTACTTATTGTAATTATTATTATTACTACAGAACTGCTGCCCCTGACACTCCATCCGTCCAGTTATTCCACATATCCAGAGCTGAGTCACAGGAGAAGCAGCCTAAGGAGAGAAGCCCAGACCTCCCTCTTCCTAGCAGCCTCCTCCAGCTTTTCTGGTGGGACACCAAAGCGTTCCCAGGCCAGCCGAGAGATATAATCTCTTGTGTCTGCCCCAGGGCCTTTTTCCGATGGGACATGCCCGGAACACCTCACCCAGGAGGCATCCTTGTCAGATGCTCAAACCACCTAAACTGACTCCTTTCAATGTGACTCTACTCTGAGCCCCTCCCAGATGGCCGAGCTCGTCACTCTCTAAGGGAGAGGCCAGCCAACCTTTGGAGAAAGCTCATTTACGCCGCCTGTATCTGCGATCTCGTTCTTACAGTCACTACCCAAAGCTCGTAACCAGAAACGCAGATCAACTGTTAAATCGAGAGCTTCACTTTTACTCTCAGCTCTCTCTTCACCACAAAGCACTGGTATGTCTGATGACTTAAATCTACTGCCGAGTCTGTTTATTGGTGTTTATTATTCTTAAAGTGTCTTATCTAGGCTCGAAACATGACCGTGTCCAATGAAATAAAGTCTTAAGGGAGAAAAAGCTGACCCAAGAGTTCTACAATCGCAGTTTCCGATATGTTATTCCATATATTATCAAAAAATTCACAAAAATACACACACACCTACACACACACACACTTGTATGTGTACCTTCATATACATGAGAATATATAAGGAGCTTAGTAAAACTGGCTAGATACTGGAGAACTGGAGAATCAAACTAAATTATAATGTTATATTGTTATTAAATTGCTGGTCTTTAAGGTTAAGAAGATGTATTCATTTTGTAATCCTTTAAATGTTTATTAAACCCTGTTTTTTGTAAGCTATAGCTCAGAGCAGGTCATAATTGGAAGGTTGGTGCTTTGTTTCCTCCAGTCTGGATACCAAATATGCTTGGGCAAGATACTAACCCCATGTTGCTCTCCAATGCATCCATCAGAGTATGAATGTGTGTGAATGTTAGATAGAAAGCCCTTACATATAAAGAGCACAGTGTTTGTATGAGTGGGTGAATGAGGTAAGCTGTGTAAAGCGCTTTGATTGCTCTGATAGAGTAGAAAAGAGCTGTATAAGAACCAGTCTATTTACTGTTTTACTCTATGTGATTGTATTCTTTCCATAGTATTTACACAGTAGCAAAAAAATAAATATACCAGTGCAATGTATTGCTATATACCAAATAAATAAACAGCTAAACAAATACATTAGTGTAGACATTTATGGGGTGGAAATTGTATTTACTAATATTTCACATGTCTGGTATACAGAAGTCAAAGCCACAGCTTATGCTGTACTACCCTGAGCAAGCTTGTCTGGCCTTGGAGGCTTTGCAGATTGGGTAAAACTCTTACTCAAATAGCCTTATTTTGCTACAGAGATTAGCAGATGCCGTATATAATCAAGGCACTGCACTGCAATGGTTTGAATCTATCTAACAGACTCCAATTTGTTCATGTAAATGAGGAGTTCTCTTCACACAGGTCTAATCGTGGTGTTGCAGGGTTTTGTAATACATGCTTTGCTTAGGCAGCATTATTAGAAGGCATAGCAAATTCAGATAAAACTCTGGATGGCATTACTTTGGACTTCAACGGACATTTTAAACAAATATGTCGGACTGCTTTCTTGCATTTGTGTAATAGCTCTAAAATCAGAAGCATCTTTTCTCAGGTGCTGCATAGAAAACAACATTATGCATTTCTTCTGGGCTGGACTACTGTATTTATTATCAGGAGTGCTAAAATGCTGCAGCATTTTGGATCAACTAGAAAGAGAGAGCAGATTTTGCCCATATTGGCTTGAATGTTCTTGAATAATCAGGGCCCATCTTATCTTAAAGCCCTTAAAGTACCATATCACCCCATTAGATTACTGGATGGAAGTGTTCATCCATTCTCTTCCACTTATCCCTTTCAGGGTCGCGGTGGGGGTGGAGCCTATCCCAGCTGTCCTTAGGGTAAGAGGCAGGTTGCACCCTAAACAGGTCCTCAGTCAGTCGCAGGGCTAACACAGAGACAAACAACCATTCACACTCAGATTGACGCCTATGGGAATTTAAAGTTACCAATTAACCTAACCCCACTGTGGGAGGAAGCCGGAGTACCCAGAGAGAACCCACAGAAACACAGGGAGACTGTGCAAACGCCACACAAAAAGGACCAGACCAGGTGGTGGAATCAAACTCAGGACCGTCTGGCTGTGAGGCAACAGTGCTAACTACCATGCTGCCGGCAGGCCCTAACTATATGCTTTAGCAAAAAGGAAAGTTTGAAGCCTAATCTTGAAAGTAGAGATAGTGTCTGTCTCCTGAATCCAAACTGGAGGCTGGTTCCACAGAAGAGGGGCCTGAAAACTGAAGGCTCTGCCTCCCATTCTACTTTTAAATCCTCCCCAAGTCTAATTCTGACAGAGGTTTCTTCCTGTTGTTAGGGAGTTTTTCTTTTCAGCTGTCACCAAATGCTTACTCTGTATTATTGTAGAGTCTTTAGTTTAAAATAGAAAAATGACTTGATGTGTCCAGTTCAGAAATAATTTAGAAATAAAACACACACAAAATGAGACCCCAGCTGACAAAAAGGCTCAAAACCAGAACTTTCTGGCTATGTAGCCAGCACAACGCCACCATTGCTTTCTGCACGTCTTTAAGAACTTTCACAAAAATGAAGACTGCAGTTGTATGTATCTGCTAAGCAGTCTGCTTCGTACTTACATCCATATCTGTCCAGACCTATTCAAATATTTGTTCACCACCTTCTGTTATTGAATAACAGAGCTGAATTACAAGCAGATTTTCTACCTTGTGTGGAAGACATGAGTTTGTATTGAAGTTTGACCTCTTACCTTTGAGCGAGTGAGTGCCAAATTTGAAAAACCTCCTATAAAATGTTAAGGAGAGATATCATTTGGGCATGCTCATGGATGGGTGTCTGATTATGTAAACCCACGTTTCATTTCAAGTAAGGAAAAAAAGTCTGGAAGGCAGATGGATACATACAGAAAACAAACAGAACCAACAAAAACCAGCATCAGTGGCATTCATACCTAAACACTTCACAGTATCGATGCTTTCTATATTCTAACAGGTAATGTAGGCCATAGAAAATATTTCTATACAGTTTCCAGTTCAAAGACATGAGTGTAATATGTTCACAGCACCACCTGTGCCATTTCATAAATTTGTCCTCTCATTAAAAAGGTTGATCACAGCAACGCTGCGAGGCTTGCCCTCCAACTGGTGCTTACATATGGACTCATACATTAGGTGTTGCTAGCAGGTGGCGGGGTTTCACTTAAGGCCTGTCATCTCAGCACTAACATATGCTGGAACAATATGCCATCCCCTACCACTGCTATCAGCTTTAAGAAATGTCAATGTTTGAGGTCCTCCGTGCTTATTGAACAGCAAAATATATACTCCTCTTCCATGTTTCCATCAAGCATCCCATCTGTTGGAAACAGCGACTCTTGCTGTAAGTTGGAATCCTACATCTGTGTTCCTGTCCATAAAGCAGGTGTTTTAAGGCATATAATTCACAGCTGCAATGCAATGTCACTACAGAGGTGCAACAGATACTTTCAGTGTTACTTTGTCCCAGCTTAAAATATCTATGAATAAAGTAGTATATTAAGAAATATAAAAAAAAATGTATAGAATGTTTCAATCCTGTTTTAATCTGAGTTACAGTGATGGGGAATGAGGTAGAGGCCAAATACTTTACTTTGGGCGAGGTAAATCAGCAAATGATGATATTATGAAGTGAACACAGGCTAAAACATTACTTAAGATTGCAGTTGCAATGCAGCTTTTATGATATCACTTCATGAAAAATGGGAAATATATGGCACTCATAAAACTCATAGAAGACAAAGAGAGGAAGTGAGAAAGCATTTAAAGCAGTGAAGGCTGACATACTGCTGATTCTTCCACTTTCTAAATCAGTTGTGGAGACTTCAATATTAAAATCGCTCTAGGACTGAACAGAGAGAGACTCTCTTACGACACCAACTGTCTGCCATCTATGATGCGGTTCTGAGATCCTTCCCAGACGCATTAATGCCCACATACATCTTGAGCCATTTGACCGCAGTAAGTCATATGATAGGGTGAGACTAGGTTTCACAGTGAGCTCACCCAAAACTTGCTGATTGTGACCCACACCCGTTTTCACACCTTGGCTTGTGTGATTAGGTAGAGGATCAATAGGGGGTCCATGACCCTCTTGGGGACACTCCCATAGGGCTTAAAATCTGGGACTCTCCACCAATTGCTCTTAGAACTGAAGAAGCTTCTCAGATGAAATGTTTTCAAGAAAACCAGACGCTTTTCTTTCCAAGCCCCTTAGACTCTCCCTACACATACCTGTATCAGTGCACTGGCAATTCAAAAGTTCAAAACTTCTAAAACGTATGCCTGCTATGTGACAAATGGCAGAACTGTACAGCTGATATTCTGAAACTCAGCTGTCACTGCATCATCCAACACATCACATCAGTATGTTTCAGTCATATTGAAACGCTTCATCTTTAAGTGGCAGCCATGAAAGGCAGATAAACTATTTTTGATGATATGCCACTTCTTTAAAGAATTATGCTGATGTGTTTTGAATATTCAGCGTGCAGTTAAACCCACATGTACACTTATTATTCAGCTGTTATCTCAAACAACGTGCTTTGTACTGTCTGTTTTAAAATGGTGATCTTTAGAAAAAACTATTAGCAATAAAAAAAAAGGATCAATGGTGAGTTCACATTACATAGGTCATCGCGGTTAGCTCTATCTTAATCTTAAATGTTGTTTGGGATTATACTTAATTACTTTGATCTCAGGAGAGCAGTTTATTTTTCCTCCTTTTTACTCAAGACTCAAGTTATTTGTAAAATACCATGGTCAGCAGTGGGCTGTGTCTATCTGAATATGAAAGCCTGGGATAGCACAGTGATTAGCACTCTTACTTCATAGCAAGTAGGTCTCCCATCTACCATCTCCACACTGGGGTGCTTTGGAGTGTGCATGCTTTCACTTACTAGGTGTTTATACACCTCTGCATTTAAACATTATTATTCATCTTTGGCTCTCTTCCACATTGTGTCTTTGTCCACATTTGCGTCTTTTGTCTTGGCTCCCACACCTCGCCCTTAGCCATTCGCAGCAGATGGCCCTGCCCCTCCCTGAACCTGGTTCTGCTGGAGGTTTCTTCCTGTTACAAGGTAACAGGAAGAAACCTCCAGCAGAGGAGGTTTAACTTCCCACTTGGGGTGGCTGTAGCTCAGGAGGTAGAGCAGGTCATCTACTGATCCGAAGGTTGGTGGTTCAATCTCTGGCTCCTCCAGTCTGCATGTCAAGTATCCTTTGGCAAGATACTAATCCCTAGTTGCTCTCCAATGCATCCCTTCCAGAGTGTGAATGTACTTAGAAAGCACTATGTATAGAGAAAGTGCTTGTGAGAATGGGTGTGAATGTGGCATGTTGTCTAGCTTTGAGTACTCAGAGAGAGTAGAAAAGCACTATATAAGAACCAGTCCAACTCCACCTGGGTGTCTATTGTCTTGTGTAGTCTGGAAGAAGATTGGATGATGGGGTGGGTGCAGTTTTCTCTGCGGTGGAGTCGGGTGGGCTGCCCCGGACTCTGTGGAGGGGGTGGTGCTGCTGCTGTGGGCCCCGGTCCGGATGGGGCTGGGCCCCCTTGCCCTGGTGGGTTCCAGAGTGTGGGGGTGTCTACTGGGGTCAGCGGGGGAGCTGGCCCCAGGGAGGGGCCGCTTGCCCCTCCCTCTCTTCCCTCCCCATCCTCAGCTGCCTCCCTCTTCCTGCTCCTCCACACCCACACACACAGGGCTTGGGGTGCAGGTGTGTCACCAGGGTGCAGGGGAGGCACTCCCCCTCTGTCCCTTTCTGGCCGCCTGTGTCTCAATTTTATTCCGCAACCTAGACATCCACATTACTCGTACTCTCATAACACATACATATAGGGCCTTGGGGGTGGGCACGTCATACAGCGTCCAGAGGATGGTCGTTGTACTCCAACCCACCTCTGGCGCTGGTGCCCTACCCTCAATTTTAAATGCATATAGACACTGAGGGTTTTCGGGAGGAGCCGTGCTGCTCTCTGAGAGGAAGCTAGTACCAAGCTCTCCTGAGTTTTAAATGCACTTTAGAACAGCACACAGCAACACTACATATGAGCGGGCGTAGGGAGGTTTGAGGTCTTCACTCACCCCGGTTCTGTTAGCCGTCAGGGCTGGGGGGCTGGGAGGAGGTGCTGGCTGTCGGATTGGGGTCTGGGATACGGGGCCTCCCTGCTACTGCAGATAAGGAGGCGGTCTGCTTTCCTCCACCCCAGAGAGAAGGGTTACATCTCCTGGGTCTGGGTATGGTTTGCCCTTCTGGGGGCGGGGGTACCTGGACCTGGGATATAGAGTATGTTTGGGGAGTGCGACTGTCTGTGCAGTGTCTATTTGTGTCTGTCTACACGCTGGGTGAGTGCCGAGTATTTGGTTGTGCATATGGGGGTGGGAATGCACGTCTGTGTCCGCGTGTGCCTGTTTGTCTGTGTCTATATGTCAGGTTGGGTCTTAGACTCAGCCTCTCTGGGAACATCTCAGGCCCTCCAAAGTACGGAGGCCTATCTCACCACACTCCCTGCCGGTGGCTGATGCCCTCAGACGTTGGTGTGTCGGTGGTTCTTGGTGTCTGGGGCTGGGCGCTCATGTATGTACCGACTCACTCCTGGTGGCCGATTGGCAGGGCCTGGTGCCTGTGGCCCAGCTGGGCCCCTTCTGGAGGGTGGGATGCCCTCAGGCCTCTGGCCTCTGGGCCTGAGGCCCGGTCCTCTCTGGCACAGCTGGTTGCCGGCAGAGCCCGCGGACACGTCACTGCAACCCCCTCTGGCCTCTGCTCCGTGGCTGCTGGGTGACCTCTCGTTTGGGGCTCTACTCAGCTCTTCCCAGGAGGGTGGCACGGTTGCCCCCTGGTGGTCCTCCTTGGGTCCTCGTATTCTGGGGCCTCTGGATGTCTGGGGCCTGGATCTCCTCCATACCTGCTTCATGCCCTGGGGGACGGGGCTATGACTCCCCACATACCCTAGCAGATCGTTGCATGGAGAAACCTTTTGAATACAAGCGCGCTGATCCACCCAGGTGTGCACACAGGTGTACACCTGGGTGTTCACCCAGGTGTACACACGGGTGTTCACAGACACAAACTACACCTTTCTTAGCTGCTACCTCAAAGCACATTGTGCGCTGTTGATCTTGCGTGCTGCACAATAACATGTAATATTTAGTATCTACTGTTATCTACTGTTAGCTAGTTTATTGTGATGGTGCTGTTTTTATTATGTTGCTCTTTTGTTTGTTTTCTCTTCTGGTTTTTTTTCTCCATACAGGTGATCCAGGTGTTTTGTTTGTTTTTCTTTCTTTCTTCCCCCCTTTCTCACCGTCTCTTCTCCCCTCTGGTTTTCTTTCTCTCCCTCTCTTTCTTTCATTCTTTCTCCCTGTCCTATCCCCCAGTCATGTCTGTCCCGTCTGTAACAACCGAAAATCAAATCAAATAAATACATAATTATAATAAAGGTCAATCAAATGGACCAATATGGCAAGGCCATGATGATCCACTTGGATCCGCTTGGCATCTTTCTTGGCCTTCAGGCAACAATTCTGATGGCTAAAAATCCAAACGGGACAGGCCAAAAAACCAAACTCTATAACTGTAGGGTCTTTATCCTATTATATGAAGCACATTGTTGTGATTTGGTGCTACATAAATAAAATTGAACTGGAGTGAATTCAATGTTCTTCCAGTGTCTGCTTGAGTGCTCTTCAGGTACTTTGCTTCATCTCACAATCCAAAGTCATGCAGTTAATGGGATTATGTTAACTGGTTTTTCTAAATTGCCAGTGGCTGTGCATGTGAGTGTGGATGTTGTGTGTCACTCTGTGTTAGCCCTACAACAGAGTGGCGACTTGCGAGTCCAGCAACCCCTTAAATTAGATAAGCGGAAGAAATCGAATGGATGTGATTTAACTTTACATGCTGGCATTAATTTCTTTTGGTTAACATGCACATATGGTATCATGCTCAACTTGTCCAATTCTCTGCAGTGATCTGAGGAAAAGTAAAAAAAAAACATCACTCTGCCATGATTCATGACAGTGCTTTATTCTGTGCCCATTAAAAAAGCAGCGAGAGAAAAGAGTCTTCCAAAATGTCTGCAAGTCTGCCAGAATGAACACTACAGAGTATGAAGCTGATCATGACTTTATTTATTCACCTTAAAGTGAATTTTCAGTATGACTGGGCTGCAAACACACTGATACCTAATCTCAAGGTGTGTGTGAAGCAAAAGCGTGATCCAAATATAAACAGCAAGAAAATCCTTTCATCAAACCCAGCACTGCTGCAGCAGCTGGGCGGATTTGACTTGATCTTTTTGACTCACATGTTAATCATTCAAACTCTAGGCTAGCAAGAGTTTATGTTCTGTCTATCCTTAGAATATTAAGTATTTATACACAGTGCGTATTATAGGTTACCTGACGTGTATGCATGCCACCATACTGTCATTTATTGTGTCACAAACATACAATAAATGCATCTCATTAGGGTTTGGAGGTCATTTTGCTGCACTAGATTGGATCCACCTATATTTCTTTCATTTAAATGAAAGTCTTATTTCAAGTGATTACCTTTACCCTATGATCAAACATTTCTGTCCTTATAGGAGGAGTCATCCATTGCCCATTAGGGCTCACGGAGGTGTTTGCAAGTAATAAAAATGATTAGAATCACACGTTATGTCTTCACAGTCACAGGATCTGATGGTGATTCATGGCTTCAGTGCAAATTTTAACTGAAAATAAAAATAAAAAAAAACTACAGAAGTAATTAAATGACTATTTGAATCCACTACAGTCATGAAAACACGTGGAGCTGGTTTCTTGAGAAACAAAAAACACTTTATGATGCTTTTTTGCCACTTCACTCACAGTACAATTAAACCAGTTATGAGAATAAGAGGGTAGCGAAATGGAAATATGAATTTGGTTTCTTCCATATAGTGCTTTAAAGAAAGTACATTTCAAATAAATCTGATCCCAAAAGAATGGCAGATTAGCTTGGGTAAAAGACCGAAAGTTGAGGCACACAACGATGTGTGCTGCTGGTAAAGTTTCTGGGCTGCCTTTACTCATAACAGCCGTCCCTCAAGATTCTTTCCATTTATTGGAGATTATGTATCGGAATTTCAGGAGCGGGACCACGACTCCAAACACGCTTCTTCCGGTTGTCATCTACAGAGGTTCCCCCAGTTCTGCAAGCTGATCATTCTCGTTTACGTGCCCTCCCTCCCTCCTTGGTCTCCATTTTTTAACTTCTTCACTTCTATTTAGTCCATGAGGATCTGCCAGGCCTGGGAGCCGTCGCCAGTCCCCTTCGAGGCCTTCCCAAAACCGCAGCTCAATTCATGTCAAAGCATCACCTTTACCTACTAAAACACTGTCAAACCTAAAATGAGGACGTGGGCCCAGCGAGTGAAAAGCAATGCAATATCAGGGACTATAACATCTAATCCTTTTACTAAATCTGATGTTTTTGGCTTCTTTAATTATTTGTCTGTTTGTCTTGTGTTATTTTACGCGTATTCAGAAGAGTTTCATACTACTGATTCTATAGAGGCATTAAATAGAAAGAGCAGTGAAGGAAAAGAAGCACTTACCCTGTTTTAGCAAAGTTCGTCCAGTAGGTCATGACAACAGCACTTAACATCACGTCATTCTTGGAGAAATTGCAGTTGAAGAGATCCGTTGGGCCGATCATGGGGATTCCAAATACGTATGGGACTTCATCTCCATGAGCTGAGTCAGCCCAGCTGGGCTTCATGTCACTCTGACAGTGGTGATAGAAAGCATAGAAATATGTGGGCGAACCATACTGGGCATGGAGGTCAGCTGTGGCCACAGCTGGTGCCACCCACTGATGGTCAGTAAACAGAGCCACCAGGGTTTTGCGGCGAGTTTCTGGGTTCTCCTTGTCAGCCCAGTCAGTGTACATGAATTTGATGGTCTCACGGAGAGTGTCTTTGCCCTCAGGGTAGCCATACAGATGGTCAACAAAGTCAGAAACAGCAAAGTCAAAATCATTGGCAGACACGCCATCCTCACTGTCCACAATGCCATCAACAAATTTGAACCCCTCACCCTGATTGACCCCCAGCATAATGTCATAGTTCAGGAACTCCCCTTGCTCCATGAGAATCTGGGGGTCATCGGGGATCACATCACCATCGATCACTGGCCCGAAGGCAATGTGGTACTTAGCGGGTGTGATGTACTGCTCAATTAGTTCCTTGTAGTTCTTCTTCTGCAGACACTCCACCAGGTCGATGGTGTCCAGCATGTTGCAGCCCACCTTCTCAGCCAGGGCTCTTGTATATTTGGCAGGCTGGTAGTTGACTGCCCAGCTGGACAGAGCAGTGCCACTCTGGATGATGGCTTTCTGGAACAGATCTGAGATTGGAATTCGTGTTAGTAATATACACACTTCACTGTATTCATGCTTTATGGTTTAAATTGGTATTGCAAAATCGGCAGTACTTTTCTCTTTCAAAATAGATTTTAATGGCACTCCAATCTATTTAACTTTTTGTCTGGTTACAGTGATTACTGAGTACATGCCCTTTTACCATTTAATTGAATTCAGAATCACTGAAAAATTCTGTGAAAGTTATTTTCAGATTCATTGTCACACATTGTTAAAAACTGGTGCAGCAATTTATTGAACATGGAAATACAACATATGAAACAAAAACTGAGTTTTCAAGTTCAAACAAGCTAGAAAGTCAGTATTTGGTATGACCACCTTTAGCAAAGCCTCAACTCTCTTATGCAACCTTTCACCTTGATAAAGCAAATGTTTTGCCACTTGTTTGTTAACACTATACCAAGCAAGACAAGCACAGTTATGATCTTGGAGAACTAATTCTCAAGCAAGTTGATATACATTATTCTATTGTAAGACTATAGTAAGTAACCCTCTATGGCTCCTCTTCTTTCTTGGGTTTTGCTGCTTGAGGTATTCACTAAGCAAATGACGAGTTTTGGTCATCTTCCTGATGTACTCATGGGTCTTTGTTGTTTTATCCTGGATAGTAGTTCTGACACTCACTAGTCCTTGGCCACCTTCCGCTTAGCTTACGGTCTCAGGGTGCAGGACTTATGATCCCAGCAGGGTGTAAGCATTGATTGCCCAGATCTTGTTATTCCCATTCAGCTCACTCCTCAGGACTTGTCTACTCTCTGAAGGAATTAAGTGTTTACGGCTTTCTTAGTGGGCTCTTCATCATTCCCATTTGCCTGTGGGATTCCAAGGTACTTGTAGCTGTCTTCAATATCTCCAATGTTGCCTTCTGGTAGTGCAATCCCCTCAGTTCTGACTACCTTCCCTCTTTGTCCGAATGATGTTCCAATGTCTTTGCTGGAGTTCCGAGTCGTGTGGATCAGTGAACTGATGTCTTGTTCACTCCTGGCATACAGCTTGTAGTATGCCAGTAGTATGTAATATCTGTAGCCAGTCTTATTAACGATCTGGCTGAGAATGTTCAGGCCTATGCAGAACAGCAGTGGGGACAGGTTAATACTTGGGAAATCCCGCACTTGATGGCGTTTGCTATATACCCATAAAATTCCTGACAAATGCGAGTTGGGTCTTGTTGAATTTGTACTGTTTTAGGCATTTCTGGATCCATGTCTGATGCAGTGTTGCAGCTTTTCTTATAGTCAATGCAGGCGGTGCACAGGTCAGTTAGTCTGGTCTTACAGACTCGTAAGACTGCCCTATCTACACGGAGTTGGTGTTTTGCCCCTCTGGTGTTTCTGCCAGTTCCTCTCTGGGCCCTGCTGATGTATTGAGCCTGTTCATCTTAGCCGCTATGATGCCTTTCAGGAGCATCCATGTTAAGCTGAGGCAGGGTAATGGCTGGTAGTTGGATGGGACCAGTCTGGGGATCCTTGAGGATCAGGACTGTCCGGCCTTCAGTTAGCCATTATGGAGGCATCTCCTCCATTAGTAGCTGATTCATTTGTGCTGCCAGATCTGCTCATGTAGTAGAGTTAGTTTCTTTTTGGTTAGCCAGTCCTCCAACACTTCAACACTTACAGAAAACATTTCTATCCATCTACCCTACATGTAAAAAATAAAAATAACAAAATGTACTAAGTGGGTACAAAGTGTGATAAAATGTGTTGCCAAAGAGGTCATGACTACACATTAGTACATGATGATGTGATGTGGGTAAGACTTCTCAAATAACACTGGGCATGCAGACCAGTATGACAGAATTCTAAGAAGCCATGTCTCCATTATTTCCAGCACACATTTCATAGCAAATAATAGAATAATTCATAATATTTAATTTACGTCTTTCTGTCTCTAGCGAATGAATGAATGATAAACTGGCATATAGAAGATATTTGCTGTTACTATACTTCAGGCTGGTTCCACATTCTGGAACATTGTTAGCATGACTTCTCGAGCTGCCAGTCAGTAAGTGGGCCACAGTACGGTAGGAATACTGAAGTCATGTATAAATCCTTTTTTTCCATCGGTTCTATTTATATTCATGCGAACACAGTGGTGACTCAGCCGGGCTGAGTTGAAAGTATGTTATACGGACAGAGCAGATGTTTCCCATAAAGCCTGGTTAGTCGTGTACAAGCTTTCACCACTGTCACTGTTAGTTAGATGTTCACTCTAAAACTATACAGACTGAAAGAGTGAGAGTGTTATCAGCTTCTGGTATGCTGCTAATGCAAATGTTGAAGCTACATAAATCTTTATGGCAGCTTTACAACAGAGATCCAACTGAGGCAACAAGTGACAATACCTTCCTTTGTGAAGTCTGATAAAATGAAGGTTGCCTACAAGAGTGTATGGGCACCATGACTGCTGCAGCAATTGAAAACAAGGGATTTTATATGTGTATATCAAGCCATTCATGTTTCTTCAAGTACAAGATAAGGAAAATGAAACACCAAAATAGCCAAGACATAAAGAAATAAAAATCTTCCCTTGCATATTTGGTAAAGCGAGCAGGAGACTTTTACCAGCAAGATAAAAATATGCAGAGTTTTGTTTTTCACAAAGTTTTCATATCACAAAGAGAGGACAGCTGAAGGGGAACTGTGAGAACATTTTCCAAATCTTCCAAATCCTGTTTTTTGCTTGTTTGTTTGTTTTTACTAGAAGAATTATCTTTTGTTTTTTTTATTAAAATTTTCCATATTATTGTCTGTAAACAAAGATGTAAGATGAGTCTTTTTCTCATTCATACCTCATGCTCCAGTGTAAATGACTACAGACTGCATTTCAGTATCAAATATGATAAACAACCCAAGGAACGTGCATGTTTGTCATACGTATGAAGTGTTCTCTGTTTTAGAAATATTCTAAGAGACAAAGAGCAAACACTCCATTTTCATACAGGAATATTTTTTGTTTGAAAAAGCTACAAAGTACACACGGTGAACAGGCGGGGGCGATGGATATACAAACTGAAGCGCTTCCTTCAGCTGAGCAGAGCCTAGGTTTATATTGAGATTATGTTCTCTTTTCTGTGGTTTTGTTTCTTTGTTTACAAAAATTGCCCATCGACCTCTAGTTGCTGTGCACAGTAAAAGTCAATTAAGTGTTTGATTTGCTAGATATAAAAATGCTAACTGAATATAAACGAATCCAGTCTATGTTTGAGAAAAATCTGATTACCTAGGTATACATATATTCACTCAAGGACAAATAAATACTTCAAAATAGTGTTGCCATTGTTAACTATTGCACATGCCCCTTGCCACAGATGTATATAAATGCAAAGCAAGAGGAAACAGATGCAGGAGCTACTTGTTTGCATCCTTGATATCAAGGGTAAGTGAGGGATTGGTCTAAATAACTACAAAAAATGCAAATGCCTCAACTCTCATAATGTATTCGGTTTTAACTCTCCACTATCCATAACATATCCCAGCTATTCTAGCACGAAAGGCAAGGTACATTCAAGGCAGGATGCTAATCTTCACACCTATGATGAATTTAGAATCACCAGTACACCTAACCTAATGGATGCCTATTTTTCCACAGAGAACATGCAAACTGCACGCAGATAAGCCCCAGGCTGGATTAGAATTCAGATCTTCTGGTTGTGAGGTGCCAGTGCTAACCACTGTAGCACTGAGCCACCCTAGCATTATGATGCCCTTTAATTTTAACTAAACAAGAGAAAACAGATGTCTTTTTGCTACATTGTTTCCTCTACTATGAAATGTGTTATCATTTCAGGTCTGCTTTAAAAAAAACTTCCACGCTTCATGATTCACTGTGGGTTTGTTTTTGATGTGAAATCCACACTGCATCAAAATAACAGCAGGAATTATAAACTGATGAGAAGACCCCTGCTTTTCACCATATATTACTGTGGTTGTGCCTTGATCCGTGAAAAAGAACATGTACCTTCTGAGTAATGTGAGAGGGTTAGCAGGCTGACACACGATGCTCCAGCACCAGAGCCAAAAATGGTCACTCGCTTTGGGTCTCCTTTGAAGGCCTGGATGTTTTCTTTGATCCACCTGAGAGCCTGAATTTGATCCAGCAGTCCGTAGTTGCCCTTGGCTGCCTGGTCTCCTGTGCTTAGAAACCCTGTATTGGTGAAAACACACAAGAGAAAAGAGATCTCTTCTTTACTTCCAAAAGGCACTGATTTAATGGGAGTATTCAAATTACAAGTAATTTTTTAATCTCTGAAATGCCTAGTACACTTTTTTTTAATCTCAAGGCAAGTTAAACTGGTGAAATAGTGTTGTATTTCTCATCTGAATCAATGTGACCTTGAGTATATTATGAAAACAGAAGATTGTGCTTCTCTGTATAATTATTTCATGACTGGACCAAAGCTGCACTTCTTTTTAAAATCTTCTGAAACCATCTAGAGGTACTAGTGTGTACAATGCTGTAGAATATAGCTTAAACACACTTGAAGAAGTACCTACTATCTATTCAACTTAAAATAGTAGCTATCATCCTCGTTTCTACAAGCACAAAGCAAAAGAACCAACCAAAAGCCCATAAATTTCCTTTAAATGTGCCTCTAAACTGTTATGCACAGAGTGTATGTGCACTAAACTGTCTGGTAAATGCTACCTCCTTCTGGTGACTTTTTTAAAAATAGGAATCTTATATATTAAAGTTTCAAAGGGAACTTGTGCTAAATTCCAGCTCTGTGTTATTATTTTCAGTCTGTGTTGTTTCCTGTTTTATTGTGAAGGTCCAGGTCTGATGTCAATGTGTCTGGTTTTGCTTCCCCTGTTTCGTTAGGCCTGATTTGCCCCAGCTGTGTTTCCCTCCTGTTACCCATTCCCTGATTGCTCCCTCTGTGTATTTAAGCCCCGTGTTTCTCTGTGTCCTTATCTAGCTCTGTGTTCTGTTTGCGTAAGTGTATTTTGTATTCCTAGTTTTGTTGCCCTTTTGAGTTCAGCATTAAAGCTGTTCTGAGTTCACGTTCCGCCTCCGAGCGTCTGCACATTGGGTCCTACTACCACTCCCACCTGCACACAGCTGTCACATAACACTCTGAGGTGATTTGAGCTATGCGACAAAGACACAATAACACAATAACAAATCTCCTGCTGGAAACAGTGATTAGAAGATGGGGGCACTGGTGATAAGTGGATGGACATGGTCAACAACAATACTGAGGTAGGTTGTTGTGTTTTGACAACCCTGCTGGTTCTAAAGTGTGTTAAGAAAATATCCCTGTTGCACACCGGCCTAGGGGAGCCGGAGTGCAACACAAGGAAAACAAGAAAAAGAAAGCAAAGAAGTAAAACACACAGCCAGTATTTGTTTTATTAATTCGACAGGTAGTGAGCGTCAGGGTGGGCATGGACAAAACAACAAACAAAACACACTAGAAATGAAACAGAACTAACTTACCTACAGTGAGAAAACCCTAAAAGAAAATACAAGCCTCTTACCCGTCTCCCTAACCGAAACACGAGAAAAAGGTTCTAAAAAGAAGCGGCTTCCCAGCCCTACAGCTACCATGTCCAGATAGAGGTCTTTCTAAACTATTTACACTGCAGCCTAGCTCTTCTCATCTCAGGAAACTCAGTCACACAGAACACAGGGCCGAACGCGGCTCGCTAGAAACAGGAAGTAGGAGAGGCTGCCGGCCCAGTCAGGTCCCAATTTGTAGCCGGCCTTATTCCATCTTCCACCAATGGTCAGGCTCCACCTGGAAACTTACATAACACAAACATCACAGAGTACAAAGTTTTTTTTTTCTTCGTTCAATGCATCATTAAGTCCTTGCAAAAATGACACAAAGACAAAAAAATCACTGGAGAGTGTCTTTGAAAATGGAGAGAAAGCCAAAGATGTGACACCAGAAGAATCGGAGAGCGCCAACAAAAAGAAAGCTGCATTTAAAAGAAAACTTCAAGAATCATTATATTTGCATTACATCACCCAAACACACACACAGACAGTTTGTCCAACGTGAAACTGGTCCATGATAAAAAAGGGTTGGGGACCGCTGCCTTAAATCACCTTTTTTCCCACTGCCATGTCATTGGCTGATTAGATTTCTGATAAAAACACTTAAACAGGTATAAATAAATCAAATGGCCAGTGATACAGCACAATAGATGTCATGGAATGACTTTATGTGATGACCAAATTGATGTGAGGAACCACAAACATGCCTTCCAGTTTACGAGTGGCAGGAAATGTGCCATTTCTTACACCAAATTTCAATTTTATTCAATTCATTATCATTCTAGCATTAAAGTATTATCTGAATAATATCTGAATTCATCTCTATAAATATGCAGAATGATAAAAAATAATTTGTTATCGTTTACAAGCGACTCACTGTCAAGTATGGAAAGTCCTTTGAATTTGATTTTGCCCATGCCCACACAAACGCTTGGCCAGCAGACATCCATTTCAGTCAAGTGCCAGACCGAGCAGCTTGGCAGAAGCTTCCACATCCAAAACTTGTTGACAAATTAGCAAATGTGCCTAAACCCATTAAGAGGGTTTCTAAATGCTGACACTGGGGGAGTTGGTGGAGCGTTCTTGCCAGGCCTGGGAGCTCGGCAGCCAAGCCGGGCAGCAACAGCCAGTCCCTGTGAGTTAACCAAGAGTGAGGCAGGGCAAATGACAAATGGGATGAGGGCGGCTGGGTAAGAAAGGGGAAAGAAAGACAAGAGGTAGCCTTTGGCTTTTTCATAGAGAGCCGATCCTGTTTGTCATGGTGAAGTGGAAAGGATGAGAGAGATGGGATGGAGGGCAGGGTAAGGGGAGATTACAAGGCCTCTGGCAGCCTCGTACACCCTGTAGGATGACCACTGGTCCTGGCACTGCTCGCCTTCCTTTTTCCCTTCTCCCTTCAGTCTTTCATTCCTGTTCTTTTCCCCGTTTCTCTCTCCCCTCACATATCTCACCACAAAGAAGCCAGAGAGAGAGGCACGCCTATCAGGCAGTCTTCAGGATGTGTGAAGATTAGTCAGTGCTTCATTTCAAAGCACTATGTCCTCAAAATAGACTGCATGCATAACTAAGCCTACAGCCTAGAGATGCATCATTGACAACATTTTATAAGCACAGGCTTAAAGAAAAAAATAAATCTACATGTCAATTTGAAACATTGTTTATGTCATGGTGCTGGGTCGTTGGTCCAGCGTTTTGTGTTTTATGATTATGTCCCTCTGTTCTAGTTATTCTGTGTCCTCCCCCCTTGTGTCCGGTTCGGGTTCTAGATTTCCTGTTTTGTTCTGAAAGTCTGTGTCTGTTGTCATTGTGTTCAGCTTGTCTCCTCCGGTCCTCATGTGTATTGGGTTCAGCTGTTCTTCCCTCCTGTGTGTGATTACCCGATTACCTTGTGTGTGTATATTTAGTGGGTGTCGGTCTGTGTTCATGGTCGGCTCGTCTGCGTTCTATGGTGTTCCTGTTCCTTAGTCTGCGTCTCTCTGCTCTGCTCCCCGTTTCGTTAAGATTTCAGGTTTGCTCTTTAGTTTCTCCCAGTTTAGGTTTCCGTTTGTAATTACTCACGCTTCGTTGCCTGTTTCTGCCACCTTGTAAATAAACATCACTCGAAACATCAGTCACTGCCGCATTTTGGGTCCTCCTTTTCCTCCACACCACACGGCTCAACCCGCCAGCCGTGACAGTACGAGCCGACCAAACATGGACCCAGCAGCATCCGCGCCTTCCCAGGAGTTTCGGGAGGAAGTAATCGACTCCGTGTCAAGGTTGGTCAACCTGTGGCTCGAACGTGAGGGAGAGGAATTTCACCGCGCTGTAGAAGCCAGGCTACAGCAGCTAATTTCTGCTCACTCCTGGCTACTCGACTCCCTTCACCCGCTCGCACAGGACTTTATTCGGAACGACCTCCATCTTCACCCTCCAGCTGCTACCGCTTCCCGACCCAGCCCGGTGGTGAATGTTTTGCACTGCCCGGCGGGCAATCTGCGGCCCGGCCCGCCGGATGTGGAATTACCCGGCCGGTCGGAGCTATCTCCGAGAAGGAAGCGACGTTCACGCCGCCGACGCCCATCGCCACAGCCGGGCCCCGAGAGTTCTGAGTTGCCGGCTGTGGTGAGTGGGAAAGACACCCTTTCTGTTTCTCTGGACTTCGTGACTGTTTATTCTGGGGCCGTTTTCTGTACTGCCAGTGAGGGTAACGGCGTTTTCCCTGGCTCGCCTGCAACCGCTAATGTGAATGTGTTTCCTGAGACCGTGGCTGCCCAGCCTGAAGCTCGGTTAGCTGCCCAGCAGCCACTAGCTCAGCTAGCCGCTCAGTCGTCACCTCCATCACATTCAGCCTCACGACCCATAGCTCAGTCGTTACCACAGCCAGACTTATTAGAAACTATGTTACAATCCATAGCCCAGTCAATAGCTCAGTTGGTAGAAGACTCATCAGCCTTATCATCAGTTCAGTCACCCTCAGTTCAGCCTCCTGTTCAGCAGCCACTAGCCCTGCATCCTGTGTCACTCGCTACTCCGGTACAACAAGCTCAGTCAAATCAATCTGAAAGGAACTGTGTTTCATCCGTTTGTTCCAAGCAGAGAGACAAACCTAATAATAATGTAATCATTCCTCAAAAGCTGGCCAGTTCAGAGACTGACGCACTCCAGGGCCTCCCCAGAGGCTGGGCTTCAGCCCCCAGCCGACTCTGGACCCCTGGAGGTTAAGAAGCCAGCTGAGGACTGCACCCGGCTGTCACTGCCTGAGCTGAGTCACTGCTCTGTGCAGCTGCAGTCTGCCTTTTGTTTGCCAGAGGCCCGTGCGCCTGCTGGTTCTGATTTGTTCCTGCCAGAGGCCCGTGCGCCTGCTGGTTCTGATTTGTTCCTGCCAGGGGCCCGTGCGCCTGCTGGTTCTGATCCGTTCCTGCCAGAGGCCCGTGCGCCTGCTGGTTCTGATCCGTTCCTGCCAGAGGCCCGTGCGCCTGCTGGTTCTGATCCGTTCCTGCCAGAGGCCCGTGCGCCTGCTGGTTCTGATCCGTTCCTGCCAGGGGCCCGTGCGCCTGCTGGTTCTGATCCGTTCCTGCCAGAGGCCACCGTGACTGCTGGTTCTGGTCTGTGTTTTCCAGAGGCCCGTGTGCCTGCTGGTTCAGCCCTGCGTGTGCCAGGGGCCCCTGTGCCTGCTGGTTCAGTGACTATTTCCGCTGGGGGTTCTGGAGAGCCCGGCCAGCACTTTCCTGTCTCCGCTGGAGGGTCCGAGGGGCCCGTTCAGCCTCCTGCCTCGTCAGCTGGAGGGCCCGAGGAGCCCGTCCAGCTTCCTGCCCCGTCAGCTGGAGGGCCCGAGGAGCCCGTCCAGCCCCAAGACTCGTCAGCTGGAGGGCCCGAGGAGCCCGTCCGGCCTCATGCCACGTCAGCTGGAGGGCCCGAGGAGCCCGTCCGGCTTCCTGCCCCGTCAGCTGGAGGGCCCGAGGAGCCCGTCCAGCCGCCAGCTGCAGCTTCATCCACACCGCCGGCAGCAGCCTCCTCATCTGCTTCAGCGCCGCCTGCAGCAGCAGCAGCTTCATCCTCGCCTGCTGCAGCCTCATCATCCTCGCCTGCTGCAGCCTCATCATCCTCGCCTGCTGCAGCCTCATCATCCTCGCCTGCTGCAGCCTCATCATCCTCGCCTGCTGCAGCCTCATCATCCTCGCCAGCTGCAGCCTCATCATCCTCGCCAGCTGCAGCTCCAGCATCCTCGCCAGCTGCAGCTCCAGCATCATCAGCGTCGCCTGCAGCAGCCTCATCAGCTTCGCCCGCTTCGCCTGGTTCAGCTTCGGCTTCGCCTCCGCCTGGTCCAGCCTCTGCATCCGCTTCAGCGTCGCCTGGTCCAGCCTCCGTCTCACCTGGTGCTGCGGGGGCCACGCAGCCTTCAGGTCCCCAACTGCCGCCTCAACATCGTCGGTCATCTGCCAGGCCGCATGTTGGGCATCTTCGCCACCGTGGCCGGCCTCCGGACTTGCATTGTCGCTGCCGTTGCCGTCTGCACGGTCGGCCGCCTGAACTGTTTACCCGTCGCCGCCGTTGCCTTCCACATGGTCGGCCCCCGGAGATGTACTGTTCTAGGCTCCTGAGTTGTCAGCCTCCGGGCCGGCCTCCTGAACTATGTTTTGGGACCCTGTTCAGGGACTCCAGTGTGTGTTGTGTTTTGGACAATTCTTTTGGATCACTGGAGCTTGTTTTTTGTTTGGTTTTGGTCCCTCCGTCCTGGGCCCCCCGCCGCCCGCCCTGGGTTGGTCGTCTGTTTTTGTTTTGGGCTGTCTGGAGCCAGCCCTTGGAGGGGGGTTACTGTCATGGTGCTGGGTCGTTGGCCCAGCGTTTTGTGTTTTATGATTATGTCCCTCTGTTCTAGTTATTCTGTGTCCTCCCCCCTTGTGTCCGGTTCGGGTTCTAGATTTCCTGTTTTGTTCTGAAAGTCTGTGTCTGTCATTGTGTTCAGCTTGTCTCCTCCGGTCCTCATGTGTATTGGGTTCAGCTGTTCTTCCCTCCTGTGTGTGATTACCCGATTACCTTGTGTGTGTGTGTATATTTAGTGGGTGTCGGTCTGTGTTCATGGTCGGCTCGTCTGCGTTCTATGGTGTTCCTGTTCCTTAGTCTGCGTCTCTCTGCTCTGCTCCCCGTTTCGTTAAGATTTCAGGTTTGCTCTTTAGTTTCTCCCAGTTTAGGTTTCCGTTTGTAATTACTCACGCTTCGTTGCCTGTTTCTGCCACCTTGTAAATAAACATCACTCGAAACATCAGTCACTGCCGCATTTTGGGTCCTCCTTTTCCTCCACACCACACGGCTCACCCCGCCAGCCGTGACAGTTTAGACAAAACTTTTTGGGGTAAATTAGCACTTTACATGTAGCGCTAATGTAAAAATTGCTGGATGTATAACATAAAGTTAAACAAGGTTTGGGTTTGCATTTTTTAGACGTAAACTTTAAACAGCTGGGGTTTCATTTTAATGATGACGCTAATTTCAAATAGACAAAAGGGACTCAAAGTTTGTTTTTTGTTTTTTAAAAGAAAAATATCAAAAGCTGAAAAATGTGGTTCATTAACGCATTTTCCTTATATCTGAGTCTCACCCAGTCCTCATTAGTAGTCCTACAATTCATCAGTCTCACCTGTTAAAGGTAGTTCCCCTACTGACTGTGGCACTTGTCATTTCTGGAATGATTTTAGTAGCCTGGACAGCAGGCTCCAAGGAAAGATTCATTTAGTGCCACTAGGTTTTTATACAGTGCTCTTCTACTCTGAGCACCCATAGTGCTTTGCACAACTTTCACACCAGCACTTTATTCTATGCTCTTTCTAAGTAAGTGCTTCCATCCCACAGACATTCAGACAACGTGGGGTTAGTATCTTGGCCAAAGATATTTGGCATGCAGACTGGAGCAGGCAAGGATCGACTGGTAGGCTCTACCACCTGAACTACAGCCACCAGGGGAAAACCTGTAAGAGCTATTTGCACTAATAAAGAATAATCCTCAGACTTTTACCTTTACTGCTCCATAAAAGGTTAAAAGTGAATGTCCACAATTTAGAATTTTATTCAAGCAATTTAGCAGGAGCAAAGCAAAATGAAGCAGTAGGAATCCTAAACCAAAAATCAAATCACTTCAACTGTACCTAACTGCTCTGAGCCAATCTGATTTTGTTCTTATTTTGGTGAAGAGAGGTTTATCCCCTTGTTCTGAGTTGATGATAATCAGCCAACAGGAAAGCAGCATCCCCTGGGCATTCAGTGGAAGTATGACGTAAATCAAAATCCTTCTGAATTAACCATCTAACTTGGCAAAAATGAGCAGACAGGGAACCAAAGGAACCTCAAAACCAATTAGCAGGTTCAGAGGTCGGGCGGGGTCGATCCCTCTAGCATCCCTGCTGGAATTTTCACGTGTGAACCTTTTAGATCGGCTCTTCTGAACTGCTCGTCTCGCAGAAGACAAAAGGGAAGAACCCTGAATCTCTGTCATACCTTTTATATCTGCTCACCCTTTCTCCCACCTCTCCTACTCGACGTCACATCTTCATATTCTGGTCATCCAATCAAGTTGTTGACATCTAATCATCCAATGACACCTCCTATATCTCTCTCCATCTCCCTGGCTTACAAGATTTAACACAAAGTTTGTTCTTTTAAACTTTAAAATCACTTACATTACATTTGCCTTGTTATTCTTAACATGAAGAATTGACATCACATTTAAACATCACATTTAAATATAATTCACTTCATGTTTTATTCAGTTTATTTAATTCTACCTTAATTATCTTCAGCACATTTTACGATAAACATTTATTGTAACATAATTGCTTTTTGATTCAAATGTAAAACTCTGTGTTTGTCAATCACCATTCATTTATTTTTATTTGTTTTACAAAATATATAATTTAATACAAGACGTTAGAAAGTCAGACATCAGATTAGTGACTCCAGTGTGTCGTTTCCACCCCGTCCTGCACCACACACACACACACACACATTAGAACAGTTATTTCTACTACTCAGACTTCATGTATATATTGATCAAATGTACAGTATATTTGGATTTACACACATGCACATATTTACCAACATTCGTTTTAATTTGAGTACATTTACAACAGTAACTAACTAAACTAAATTAAAAAATACACCACATTATAAAGTTACAAAATACAATAAATAGCTCTAATTATAAATATCCCAGTATGATTATGCAAAATTAAATATATGGTTGACACTGAGCTGCCCATATTATTATAGTTGTTATTTTTCTTTGTGCAGATATTAAGGGTGAGCAACAATTGTTTTAGGTGGAGGCGCTGCACAGAGAGATATCCACACTCAGGAATGATTTCTTGTGTCGTTCAGTAGTGCATTATGGGTAATCTCAGTGTCTCGCTGAGCGCGCTCCTGTGACTGGCCAGCACATCATGGAGTGGTCTGGAGGTATTATCCAGCAGTGTCTTCACCTTGGACAACATCCACCTCTGCAGCTCCACCCCAACAATCGTACTGGCCTGGATCAGTTTATTAGGTCTGTTTGTACCTCCAACACGAAACAAGGATCGAGTACGGCACGTGACACAGCAGAACCAGAGAAAATCCAGAGAGTGATCTGACATACATTAAAAGACCTCAGCCGCCTCCAGAAACAGTGACGGCTCTGGCCCTTCATGTACAGTACAGTAGTGTTTTTAACCCAGTCCAGTCTACTGTCAGTGTGTTCTCCAAGATATTGATAGTCCTCATTGAACCCACAGACTTAAACATGGGTCACTGGTTTCCTGGTCCTCAGTCATCAGTCATTTCCTTGCTCTTTGTCATGTTCAGCTGCAGTGATTCTGCTTTTGCACCACATGACAAAATATTTTCTCAATTTGTGTTACTAAGAATTTAATTAACCTTTTATACATTTACCATTATGTGGGTCTCCCCGAATTTCAGTTGGTATGGGAAGTTTGGTTAAGCTGGTGGAAAACATTACTTTAAGTTTCCTGATGTGTAACCTAACAGGTAGGAGAGACAAGTTATACCCAAAGTTAATATTGTGATGACAAGATTGTCTTACCTGTGTTTTCTCCTGATCGTGTGCCAGCCAAAAGAGTCCCCAGGCATCTTGAGTGCCCTTTTAAAGGTTCCCAGTGGCACTAAGCATTTGAAGACGGGATTGAATAGCTATATTAGATTATACTTGGTAGGTCAAGGGGGGAAATATTTTATTTAATAACTGTAATTCTGGTAATTTTGTCTGTTGTAGTGATTTGACGTGAATAAAGGTTATTAGATTAGATGTGTGTGTGTATAGGTTATTTTCCTTTCATAGTCTGTTTTTATTCATTTATTTTGAAAATAAAAAATTACATATACCCCTATATCTTGTGACTATTGTTGGGAATAAATAATTTTTCAGTGCCTCAGTAATGCTATGCTTTTTATTAATAAGTGTTATAAAGTTATATAGAATGAGAGAGCTTCTGTAATAAAACTGTCAGGGGCACACCACCACCGCGGCAGCGTGTCGTGCAGGACGCATCTCCCTTCTAGAAGTAATAAAGTGTTAAATGGTCTACTGAGCAGTGTTTTGTCTTCCATTGGATGCCTCTGAGGAATCAAAAGAACTTGAAGTGCTGATATTAACAATTGGGGGCTCCTCCGGGTTTCCAATAGGAGGCTAAGGAAGACAGATTGGGTGATCTGGGGGCTCAACCAGCAAAGCGAACAGAGACCTGGGTCATTTCAAAATAAAGGTAAGCACCACCTGTTAAATCAAAGTGTGCATATTTTAGCATATCTAAATTGTCTGTTTGCCAAGTTGATTGAATTCTCAGTGTCAGTTTGCGGCAGTAGACAAAGAGGTGGTGTGTGATCCGTCCCAGTGGTTAGAGCAACTGAATTGGGGTGTAATAAGCCGAGTATACGAATTGGCTGTTGCGGATGATGACTGAAAGTAAGAGAGTAATTATCTTCAGGCATGGCTCACTCCACTCGCTTTGGACGCAAAGCGAGACCCGTGGGACGGGAGATAGGATGGCGACCTTGGGGAGTTGAGGACCCCTGAATAGCTAAATCGAGGTGTGGGATCCTCGTCACAGTTGAAGTTTATACAGTATAGGCTCCCCCACATACTCCGCTGGACAGATGGGCTGCGGAGGGGCGTGAGCGAAGTCTCTGCAGCAGTGCTTCTAAGCTGTGTGTGTGTGAAGCGCGAGTGGTCGCGTCTCGATTGAAATCGAGTGGCTAAATTCACCACAGTTTATTACACTGTATGCGTGTGGGCCCAAGTTCTTTCACCGGTTAGATTCTGAGCTGAGAGCTGGGATTCCCGCTACGGGGGTTTTAGATTGTGAGTGTGTATATTCATTCGATAGTCTTTATGTTGCAATGGGGCCGCGTTCGTTTGGTTGATAATCTAGATCCCGGGCTATGTTCGCAGGTTATAGTGCCTCTAGACTGTCAGGGTTAAATTTGGGGTTAATTTGCGTCTAAAACCGTGCAGAGTGAGACGCGCTCTGCAATACTGTGTGAGTACTAGAATAGTGCAGAGCAAGAGACTTTTATTAACAACTGCAGGTTGATGTCTGCTGGCTATAAAGTGTAAAACTGCTATGACCAGTGCCTGCAGTGCTTGGAAAAAGAATTAACATAAATTCCTGATTTTGAAATGTGTTTTATTTTGATGCCAAAGGGAAATAGGATCAGAACAACATGACATGAACATTTTTGCTATTTTGTTAGTAAAATAAGTCTATAATTTATTCTGGTGATGAGTCATTTTGGAAACCAAGTTGCTAATTGACATTATCAATACTGGTGTAGGGAAACCAAGATCTTGGAGCAAGTTACACTAATGCACGCTAATGGAATATGAGCACAGTCACTCCAAACTTACTTTATCCACATAGAAAATCTGAGGTGAAATAAAAAAATGAATTTTTACTATGTATATTTAGAAAATACCATCAGATGACATACAGAGTGAGTGACACATATGACAGAAAGTGAAACTGGCACTGCAGCTCTGTGGACAGACGGTGACTCGGCAGAATGCCAAGTGCTGGAGCTTTGGGCACAAACTGTTCACAGGCCACAGAGCGTATGAGTCACTGTGTTTAATTTAATAACATTCACTTACACTCATACTGGAAATGACAAGCATTTCTTTATCTCATTGAAACTTAAATGTATAAGTAACATTTAAGTTAAAAAACAAACTAGAATTACCAACAGGATGTGAATAAACAGCCACAATCTCAGACATATGTCAGACATAATATATGTTGCAACAACCATGTCAATATGTAAAGCCATTAGCAACATTGCAAATCTTACCTCATTTAAACTTAACCAGTTAATGTATCATGACATATAGCACAGCTGTCTAACACCAGGACCAAAGAAAATAATAGCTTTTTTCTATTAAAACTCTCTGACGACTCTTTCCAGCCCATATTTCCCGATGAAGCCTTTTATGAAATGCAATGGAGAGTTTTTGGTTACACGTGACCATAGAAGGCATTTTAAACTGTATTTGAAAAGAGAGTGCCTCAGAGTTCTATGATCATTTTGAGTATATGTATGCCTTCCAAAGATCACCTCAAACAAGGATAATGTGAATCTAAGAGCCGTTCTTTCTTAAAAACTGTTGAGGACCATACCTGAGGTTGGCTGAGGTTGGTATATAGATGCATATTTTTAAAAAATGAATTAATAATCTATATAAAACAAGCAAGTGATCTGCACTGGTGTCACCTTTTGTCTTTGGTAGTACAAAGAACAACAATAAATGTGAGCATCATGCTGTGACCATTATCGCAGCAGACAGTGGCTGCATGAACAGCTGGTTAACATGCAGACATTATCATATTTCCAACACCCGGCTAAGAAGCACCTGAAATCCTGTTTAATTTCACCTCCTGACATTTGTCATCATCACAGTTTTCAGAAAGTAATCTCTCCATGAAACATTAATTATCAGAGAGAATGGAAGGCAGTGATTTAAGATAAGCTTAGCAAGGTCAGCAGCTCTCAGCCATAGCCATGTCCAAACCTTCCTCATGTCACATGCAAATTTGCCGAACAGGCTAAATCAACTGAGCACAATCACCGAGGCAAGGGAAGTTGAAGACAAGGCATTTAAAGCGTGTCAATTTCTGGTAATGAGAAAGAAGAAGCATTAAAGCCCACACGGGACATCCCTGGCATTAAACATTAGCTCCTCTGACCGACAGCACAGCAGTGGAACCAACAGACCACAGCTGTCAGGTACGTCAGCCACTGTGGGTGCATTTGAGGGTCACATCATGTGGCACATTTTTGGATGGCAGCAGAGCAATGAGTCACACTCACAATGGCATTATGATAATGACTGAAAAAGATATTCCTCTACTAACTTCTCTTTTTTTCACGTAAGCTGCAGATTAGCTTTGGTTGGCTAGGCATCATCCTGTCTCTGCAGACTACACATATTTGACAGTATTTGGGAGGTTAGCACCAATGTCATTTTTTCCTGTCATCATTAATGGAGGTACAAATACATGTAATGTATGTCAATTCACATACTAACACAGTAGGTTTTACTTCAGGTCCATTAAAGAGTCTCACAGCGACACAGTGTTGCCTTGAATGATGTCATCCATCATGTTCAACAACACATGCTCCACGGTTTCATTATGCTGTCACTTTATTATGCAGCCAGTTACCAGTTTAATGATACTATGTTAAGATTATCCATTACAGCGCCCTGCTGGTGGCAATGGGGGCACAAAACAAAGGTAAAGACCAGAAAATGCCCTATGATCTATCAGTGACATAATCAGTAGAAATTAAGTGCTGATATAATCTCACTGCGTAAGGTGACGTTGGAGTGATGTCTTTTAGAAAGACCTTCTTGTAAAGGCTATTTATAGTCCAAATGTGGTCATTGTGGACATCTTTCAATCTCAAACTTTGTTTTTATAATGTTTCTACATGTATAGGCTCTGCAGTCCCATGTTTTCAGTGGAGGGCAGGTTTTCTGGACAGAAACAGTCATGTGTGAACGAATGCAGAGGGAAGAGCATCTCCAAGATGGCGCGAGCTCCTGAGCTAAAACAAAAGTGAACACCTGCACGGTGCAGAAATGTCCTCAGCTTCTCGCAAGCAGTTTGCAAAATGTGAGCATGAACTTGTACAAACTTCTACTTTAGTCGCAACTTCTCTCAGTCCTGCTACTGAACACAAACACAATTACTTCCTGTTACAAAGCTCTTCATGATAAAACCCGATACCAACCTCACTAAAATAAAACGCAAATGCTCTTTCAAACGTATTAAACACATTGTACTCCTTTTAAAAGGAATTCAAACTTTTTTCTAAATACTTGAACCATTATTATTTTACATTTTAACATCGATCAATTTAATAAATGACAGTTTTAACCTGGTTACAAACAAATAGGTTGATTAATTACAATAAATAAACCAATTAAAGAAAAGCAGGAAAACCTACATGCACTGAATGAATCAGCAGGCTAAGACACAATAAATCGTGTTTGTTTATAGATAATCAGTATTCCTATGTATCATTGCTGATAACAACAATGTTAAGATTTGTAAATAAAAATAATTACTTTTATTAATCCTGTAAATTCCCTGCATCTGTCATAGACGTCCAAAGAAATGAACCAGTCCAACGTTCAAATGCTGAACATCATGTTGATGTCCAGGTTGGGTCATGGTTGGACCTCCAAACTGTGGCTCAAGTTTGGACGTCAAACAGAATTAGTCACAGGCCAACGGACCGAATACAGGCGCGATCCGCACGTCTATCCAACGTCCAGTGCTTAGTGGGGGGTTTGGTTCAGTCTTTTATTAAGTTATTTTAGCAATTCTTAGTAAAATGCTTTGTGTAGCACATCCTCCTGAGACCCAGCCTATTCACTACTCTCCTCTGTAGTGGGCACATAAATAAAAATAAAAAAAAGTTCAACTGAAAGATATTTTCCTCAGTCCTCACGAGGTTTTGGTCCTGACCATTCAATAGAAATTCTTGGAAACTTTTCTTTTTTGCCATCTACAGACTCAATGTGGTGCAGCTACCCAAACTTTGGGCCCAGTGAGGTGGATTATTTTGGTAATTGTGTTGTAACCATATTGGATACTGAAAGTAACAAATCAAAAAGAAAAAAATCAATTCACCATAACTCAAAAAAACTAGACTAAAAGCAGAGTGATTCCATCTGGCCTAGAAAATCGTAGACTCTTGTATAAAAAGCTCTTTGGAAAGCTAGGACAGACACTTACTATTTGTTATTGGAAAACAAATATTTATTAAGGCTGCTTCTCTTGTGTTCTTTCCTATTTAATCCAATTCATCAATGTGACAATTAGAGCCCATTCCTACAACACTGTTTCCATTAATCAATGCTACGATTTTAAATATCAGTTTATCTCTAAAACGCTGTGTTCCACAGGCTTTTAAGGGGCCTGCAATTAACCCACCTCTTATGAAGCCCTTACTTGATCTAGCTAAATTTACACTAAGATTCAGACCACAGCTCAGGAAAATGCACAGGCTCCAGCTCATGAATTTGATCAGTGGAGGAAATGGAGATGGATGAATGGCACAAACCAATTACTTAAAATACAGGCATGTCTTTTTCGGCCCTCTAAATCTTAGAAACATTTAATTATCTTGGGATTACCTTGGTCTCCAATAACTATGAGCAACCTCGGACTCATTTTTGACCATGATGCATTCTTCACATAAAACAAATATGCACTACCGACTTCTTTCTTCTGTGCTATAAAATTAGAAGCATCATGTCTCAGAGTAATGCTGAAAAACTAGTTGTTACTTCTATGTTGAACTATTGTAATTCCTTATTACCAGGCTGTTCCAAAATCTCCTTGAAAAAGCTTTCATTGATCCGGTTGCACTTTACTGTTAGACTATAGGCCTACTTGTGTTTCTTTGTATTTTTAAGAATAGAATGGCAAGAAAATCCATTTGTTATCAGATTCAGGAGACAGACATCCTGTTCTATTTTTAAGATTAGGTTTAAAACTTTCCTTTTTATTAAATTGTATAGTTGGGGCTGAATCACGTCACCCTAAATCATCCCTTTGTTACTTGTTGTAAATTCAGGCTGCCGGGATACGTTAAATGATGCACTGAGCATTTCTTCTGTATTCCACTCTTTTCACTTGAGTTTGACTTTTGTGTTCTCTCTCCTATAGTGTGTGTGTGTGTGTGTGTGTGTGTGTGTGTGTGTCCCTTCCTTCCTCCTTCCTTCTGTGTGTTCCTTCCTGTTCCTGTTGCTTATAGGGCATTTCTGATTGTTTGAATTCTTCCCTAATATCGTAGGGTCTTATTTTAAGGTTCAGCCTGTAACTTGCCTCTTGCGTTTCAGTAAGTGGTATGGGCGCCAACTAAGACTGAAAGTGTCCATAACCTGCACTGTATTAGGACATTGCAAGAAGAGTGATAATTAAAAATAATTACTGATCATTCAAAGTGAAAGAAATGGAAAAGAGCACGAGGGAGACAGTGAGTGAGAGAGAGGCGTCATACTGAACATGTTAGTCAAGATGTGTAAAAATACAATCATTGAGGGTACAGAATTTTCACATACTGCAATGTAACATAATAGTACAAAAAAAATTATTCTATTATTAAATAATAGAAATATAAAGTATCCTTCCTGGAATATGTGCTCCTTTCTTGTTCGCTAGATGTTGGTAAAGTCAGAGTCAGAGCCAGCTGTAGCGTCCGCTAATCTGTGCTCTGCACACACACACAAAAGATTATGTGCCTATAAATAGATCAAGTTTTAATGAACAGGCATTCATCCATACACTTTTGTGGTGTTTGGAAAAGAAGACTTTGATGGCAACTTGAACCTGAACACAACTTCTAAATTCTGGGAATTCTTCTCAATAGTTCGTATACTGCCAGATGAACCCAGATGTTCCCCGTTTGAATTATTTGAGGACATTTCAAAGTGGGTAAACAATGTGCATCTGTTCTCTGAGGCTTTTTTCTCACTTTGAGTGAGAAAGTCTTTGATGAGATGCAACTTTTATCACAATAGCAAAGTCAGAGTCTTCTCCTTTTTGTTTACTTTGACATGAAAGAGTCTGTTTCACAGTATCAAAGGGAACAACACAGACCTCATTTGTGGATTTGGTACAGCTTTGGGCACAAATAAAGCCTTCTACACATTTATTCGCTGCCTGCTTAAATACTAATGACAGGTTTTTAAAATGTGATCAGATCAACACTCGTGATTAGATCAGATCTACACCAGTGGAACACGGATGCTGGAGCACCCCCCAGAACTCCTACTCCCCACAGCCTTGCTCCTATTATGTGTAATGTAACGATATCAGCGGTACGTGTGGTGTACTGTTTGTCGCTGTCATTTTTGTCTGTTAGCCTGTTGTTTGTGACTCTTGTCATTCAAGCAATCATGTTCATGCCGGTGTATGATCGACAAACACTCGCCTCTGTAGACACGCTGGTTAGCTCATGAAGCTGAGATCTGTCAGCTGCATTTTTCTACTGTTTTCCAGACAAAGCAGGAATTACCACCTTGCTTCTTTGTGTCCTGGTGCTTCCTGGATCCCACTGACACTTGCCTGGAACTGTGGTTAGCCTGGATGAGGTGTTCCAACCCCACCGCCTCTGTTCCCCCAGGCCTGCCTGCACAGGGTTAATCTCAGGTCCTAACCTAGAGGTCCTGCTGAAGTCCTGCTGCTCTAGGTCCTGCCAGGTTCGGTCTGGTAAATACCAAATCACCAGAAAACAAAACTTTTAACCTTAGGAATGTGTCAGTCACACAGAGAAAAGTTTAGGGGAGCTGAAAATATCCCCTAGTGCAGCAGTCCGCAACCTTTTTTGCTCCATGGACCGGTTTAATGTCAGACAATATTTTCACAGACCGGTCTTTAAGCTGTCGGGGATTAATACAACAAAATAAAATGATACAACCAAGACAAAAACGGTGGTATTTTGTAAATATAATAATAAACATGAATTCACTGTGTAACTATTAGCAGCGTCCTCCTGAAATGCACCGACAACATTGAGAGGAACATCCTCCTCTCTGCCCCTTAATGCTCTCTGGTCGCTATGGTAACGCGTAAACATTTCTTTCAAAATAAGACGCACGACTACAACACGGGAAAGACCCAGGGAAACCGAGTTAACGATGAAAGCCCTGAAAACCATACATTTCACAATTTCACAGCGATTTTAAGCTCAACAGTTAAATCGGTGCAGTAGTGAAGTCTTGTTTCTTTTGTTTAAGGTGAAAGATGAAACCTGTCCTCTTTAGCATTTGGAGACAGTACAACATGCCTTCATTATGCCTTGGCTAGTTTAGTGTAACGCACTTGATGCTGGAATTAGCCAGTCTTTCCTCTCACAGTCAATTCAAAATGAAGCGCCTCTTCTCTTAACTGGAACCTGCACATTACACATGTTCTACCTTCCCTCCACTGGCTGCCTGTCAACTTTAGTGTTTCCTTCCCTCTGTCACCAAGTGCTGGCTGAGTGGGAGTCGTCTGATTGTTGGGGTTACTGTAGGGTGTTTACCTTACAACATAAAGCATGTTGAAGTAACTGTTGTGATTTGGTGCGATTGACGTTTTGCATGTGATATCATGCGCACATCTCTCAAGAGCTGTCCACCATATTGGACGTAATAATGGGTAACAATCACATCCAATAAATCATACGTCGTTAACACAGAAATTTCCATTGTAGCACCCAACAGTGGAGCAGAATATAGACATTGTGAGGGGAAGAAAGCAGTCATCAAGATAGAAAGAGAATCATTCTTTTTATCACTTTCCCGCTGATTTGGATAGAGGAAGACGAAAACAAATGTTTACCTGATATAGTAGTATCAGTTACGCGTCTTTTGAATTTTAAAAATGAACAATATCTGTTTCAAATGCCGGCTAAACAACAACAAAGCATTATAAGCTACTGTCATGCCAGCTAACATTAGACTTAGCATCCTAAAACTCCTAATATGTTTTTCCTTCATAAAAACAGTTTAATTACACTCAAATCACATGAGAGTTTACTTGCTGCGTGCTTGTCTGCCCACATTAGCTTCACCTCAACAAGACTTTGAGTAACAGCAGTGAACCGGAGCTAACAGCATCTAACAGAGACAAAACCTACTGATGGGAAATTACGGACATCTTCATCAGCTCACCTCAGTATCAATGTCTACCTCAAATGAGATGCATTAACTTGTTGACAATGTCAGAGATAATAAGCAGAGACATGGAAATTTAAAAATGTAATAAAAATCAGGTAAATATGTGAGCAGTGACCAGCGACTCTAATTCCAGGCAAAATCAAGTGACTTTGGTTTGTGACCCCTCTTGACAGAAAATACTGATAACCATTCAAACTTTTGTAAGCCTTCAGATCCCATCCAGTATCGTCTGAGGGGTCAATTTAAATCATGTGAAGTCAGCGATAGTGACAGGATTTCACTTCACAACATCAGTAAGCTGAAACTTCCATCTTCAGCCCACCCTGCCTAAAATCTTTACATAAAGAGCAAAATGCTCACCATGAAAGTGTTGTACTTCCTCTGAGCGATATACCAGGGGTGTCCAACTCCAGGCCTCGAGGGCCGGTGTCCTGCAGGTTTTAGATCTCACCCTGCTTCAAAACACCTGAATCAAAAGATTAGTTCATTATCAGGCCTCTGGAGAACTTCAGGACATATTGAGGAGGTCATTTAAATCAGCTGTGTTGGATCAAGGACACATGTAAAACCTGCAGGACACCAGCCCTCGAGGCCTGGAGTTCCCCACCCCTGGTATATACTCTTGTTTGTTTACCCTTTAACTACCACACCAAGTAAAATCCGATGGAAAAAGCCTAATGTGCTCGACCATTTGGTTAAGCAGGTTCTCAAAGGGTTAACTCGTCTACTTAATGTTTAGGAGGTTTTTACTCACTTAACGTGCCAGGATTGTCCAACATGTGTTCTTATCTAAATCTGGGTAAGATGCTAAATAAGTGTATGTCCCAACTGAAACTTTACGAGGAAAGAAAAAGCTGATTTTTCCGTGTACTGCAGCAGTATTTAAATATCAGCTTTAAATATATTTCAGCTCCATGAAGCACAGCAGTGATTCTTTTTGTTTTTAATGTGATCAAAATTCTAAGCACCCTGAGAGGTGGTTTAATGGGATCGTAATGCATATTCAGGAACATGCACCGTTTGGATTTGATGCATTTTTATGTGATTGCAATTTGAACACTAGGGACATTAGGTAAAATCCCTTTGAAGTGATATCTATGTCCAAGATTCTGTGGCATTTGACTGTCTTCAAAAGCTCGAAATGGGTTTGATTTAGGTAGACCAATGCAACACTGCAGAACAAAAACACTTGAACAGAATCAAACATTTAAACAGTCTGTCCTCTAAAAAAGATTTCAGCAAACTTTAGTGCAGAGAGGAACTCGTCGCCATTCAAGGAAAAAAAAGGGGAGTCTGTGTGTGAGAGAGACAGATATTCTGCTACAGCGAGCCCTTCTCAACTGTGGAAAAGCGTGATTGGTTTCACATCCATTCATCCAGGGTGCTACCCCAGTCATCCACTGGCGTATGTTCATTAAGTTCTGTAGAGCTAATTAGAATCTATTTGACATCCATGGGGAGACATTTGCACAGCTTGCAGACTGCACAAACAATTCACAGGCACAAGTAGTCGTGCGCACTGTAAGCATTTTACATGGGGGAAGATGCTATCATAGCATGCAAGGTATTATAAAGCAAGTGAATAAACTTGAAATGTTTCATTAGCAGTGCGTATAATGAAACCAGTTTTGACTATTGCGCCTCCTTAAATAAGATAGGTGGGCCTGACAGCTGACGTCATTGTTCTTTTATATTATTGGCTCTTTGCTCTCTGAAACAGATCTCGTTCCGTCCCTTATTTGAACAATAAAGCAGATTTAATTACATTCAGTTACTGGCTGTGCAAAAAATGGAAAAAGTGTCCCTGTACCCCCATCAGAGTTCATGTTGACAATAAAAATCATTTGAGAAGTCAGAGTTGAAACAGAACAAAACTTGTAATATTGCAGAATGCACTGGAGGCACTTTGAGCACATTTAGCAAAATAAAGTTCTAATTAATCAAATTACTGCAAACCAACTGACAAGTGATGGATGTGGAACGCTCAGGGCTCCCGTGGGTTAGTGGCCTGAGGGCCAGCAGCCCATTGTACCTGGTTGCTGGTGAAGCACTAATAATAGAAACTCTCCCAAAGAATCCTTTTTTAAATTATTATTTATTTCTTCAAATTGACACAGATGTTTAACAACATCATCAGTGAGCGGGGAGAACATGTTTGACGAGTTCAGGAAAAAAGAAAAAATGCAAATGTTGCTCTGATCAGGATCAATCCTGAGCATTATTTCTCATAACAGCAGAAACATAATTTTTAGGACTTAATTCACAATGAAAAGATCAGAGGCCATATGTACAAACATTTATCTCAGAAAAAAACTAAGATGAGAAAATCAAAGCCAAAATTACCAGATCGCTAATCCACCATCATCTTGATTTTCTTCTTTGTCTTAGGTTGCTCCCTTCAGGTTGCCGCATTGGATCACCTGCCATCGCTACCACCCTACACCTGGCTTTCACCCACCTGAGCTTGCTGTGCCTGAACACCTCCCTCTGCAACTGGATCCTGGACTTTCTGACGGAGAGAACTCAGACAGTCCGGATCGGCAACAGCATCTTCAACACCACCACACTGAGCACTGGAGCCCCTCAGGGCTGTGTGCTCAGCCCACTGCTGTTCACCACATCATCAAGTTCGCTCATGACACGACTGTGGTTTGTCTCATCAGCCCAAGTGATGAGTCAGCATACACAAAGGATCAAACATCAATGGATCCTCTGTGGAGGTCGTCAAGAGCACCAAATTCTTTGGTGTCCACCTGGTGGAGAACCTCTCCTGGTCCCTCAACACCAGCTCCATAACCAAGAAGGCTCAGCAGTATCTCTACTTCCTGCGCAAACTGAGGAAAGCCCATCTCCATCCGTTCTCACCAACTTCTACAGAGAAACTATCGAGAGCGTCCTGAGCAGCTGCATCACTGTCTGGTATGGTAACTGCTCTGTATCGGAGTGCAATACCCTACAAAGGATAGTGAGTGCAGCTGAGAAGATCATTGGAGCTCCTCCCCCTCCATCACCGACTCTTACAGCACCCGCTCCATCCACAAAGCCACCAGCATTGTTAAAGACGCCACACACCCCACACACTCTTCACCCTGCTGCCTTCTGGCATTCGGGCCCTCACTGCCAGAATGCGATCAAGTAATTTTTTGCACAACCCACTGTCGTTGTTGCACTTCTCTAATGCACTGTTGTGTCTGTATCGCTCTGCTCTGTGTTTGTTTTGTTGATTGCCTGTCATATGTAGCACCATGGTCTTGGAGGAGCGTTGCCTCACTTCACTGTGTACTGTAGCACTGCACATGGTTGAACTGACAATAAAGCCACTTGACTTGGCTAGTATGCAGTAAGTAGCAGTAGTAATGATCAATCTTCACATTTTTTGAAGCTACAAATATGGTGATACGAAGCACATCAATAAACAAAGCACTGTTTTTCTTTAAAAATGTGTCTTGCTGTGCAGTACCTACTGTATGTGCAGTGCACAGTGGGTACCTCTGTAATGACTGTAGCATTATGCAGCATTTTTATGTTTATGTTCAGTAACTTGTAAGTAAGTGACAGAAACAGATGGGGAGGTGGTCTCCACAGTGACCTGCAATATAACATGTTTATTTATATTTTTTAGGCTCACTATTGTTCTTTTGGAGATTAAACCACAGATAGAAATCTGGATGTGAAACCGCATTTTATTCACTGTGTGCTTTGTGTACTCACCGTTCAGTCTAAACGCTTTCCAGTTTTGTGGATGTCTCTAAAACATTTATTGCTTGCATCTATCTACCGTGCATAAAATCTGGCTGCTGTGCATATGAGTGAGTTATGATTAATTTATGAAGACACCTGCATGGACACTATTCTTAGCGTCACTATCAAAACACTGCAATGCAATATTATATGCGGAATCACACTTTCCACTCCTCTGTGGTACTGAAATAGTTTGATATCCTCATAATTTATGTTCTAGGTAATGAGAAGAATTATAAAGCAAAACTAAATCCAGCACAGTTTGTAGCCATGCATTGGCTACATTTTGTATTAGAGTTTTATGCTAATGTAATTAGACAGTTTAACTACTGCTCCTTATAGTTGCTTGGAAATGCTTAGTTCAGTGATGGGCAAATGTCAAGCTTTGCCAAAAAGACCAAAACTTGAAAAAAAAATGATCCGACCATTTTTTCAGGTGCACCCCACAAAAATAATACCGTATTTTTTGGACCATAAGGCGCACTGGATTATAAGCAATGTTCCCCCTAAGCTGCACAACTGCGCACTGCTGGCACGTCTCTGCACACAGAAAATCTGCGTTGCGCACAAAAAAATCCAACCTGAATTGGAATTAAAATAAATACTTTAACAATTCTGTTCTGCAGTGTTAGTCAGTGACTGGCTGCTCCCGTATGGGATCAGAACGACGCCACCTTATCCCATAGTCCAGCCAATGATGCGATTCACATTCGTATATACGCAGCTGATCAACGTCGCTGACAGGCTATGACAGCGTCCTTATGTGCCGACGCCGGTGTTTTAGCAAAGCGGCTGATGTGGAGTGAAGCCACGTTAATGACAACGTGTACAACCATTGGAGATGTGAGCAGGACAGACGAACAACTGACGGACAAAGTGTGGACTTTATACCAGTTTTTAAATTGTGTTGATCGGCCACGTAAAACCAGAGTTATGATAAAAATATCTGCAATGTTTGTTTTTCTTCCTGAATACTGTCGTTGTTTATATTTACTGCGGGAAGAAACGGTAAAAACGGCGTTTTATAAGGAAAACGCTCGAAAGCCTGTGAGCAAAGACAAAACCAAAAAACCCCGCCCTTTCCTATTGGTGGAAAAAAGTACCATGTCGACCAATCAAAAAATGATATGGCAACATCCAGTAGCAGTTTTTGATACGGGCGACACGGGCGGTTGTCCGGGGCAGCATCGTGGTGGGGGCGGCATCACGGGCATCGGCATAAAAAAATAATAAAAATTGCTGGTACTCATGCTGCCCCGACATCAGCCAGCGCATATCGGGAATGGCATAGGCACCGATCGGTTTTCTATCACCCATTTGCTGGGAGTAAGGGCGCCCTCTGTTTGCGAGGTGCGCCTGCTGCTTGCGGCACAGGGAGGAGAGGGCGGGGCGGCGGGGGATTCTCTGGCTGGCTGGAGCAGCGTCTAAGAACCAACTCACAAAATAAAACAAAATAAAAACAAAACAACAAACACGAAAACACCAAAAATTATGATACAGACTGATAATTTGCACCGATGTTTTTTCGAAATTCTATACGCAAAAAGTGAGCGCGAGAGCCCTCGGTGCGCCTGCTCGCTGCTGAAGTCAAAGTAAACTTTATTGTCATCTCCGCTACAGACAGTCCAGCATATAGAGAGACGAGACGACGAGGCTCCAGTTACAGCAGTGCAAGGAAACAAACAATAAAGAAGAGTAAGAAAATAAATATACACTTTAGGACTCGGGGTAAAGGGATCAATAACAATTTAAAATTTATATTTTACAGTTTGATGATTTAAAGTCTCACACAACCCGTCAAAGGGGGAGGGGAGCCTGCTGCTTCCAAATAGAGCACATTTCATTCATAATGTTGTAAATCCAAGCCCATCATGTATTCATGATTTGAAACCTTGGTTGTGTGAAATCCCAGAAATAAACCTTAGACAAAGTGAATCTGTGAACACAGGTGTAGGTCTATTAGGTTAAGTTGTGGTGATCCTCGGGTTGAGGGATGGGTGTTCATACTGGAGTGCAAAATTAAAACCAATGGAAGATGGACAAGAAAAGTTCAAAGCCATCAGGTGCTCAGTTTAGAAAAAATAGAAAAGAAGAGGAGGAGAAACGAGCAACAGATCCAGGTAAGCAGATGTGTGATTGGATAATGGCAGGTCATCCTGAACCAATCAGAGTCAGAATACTTTATTAATCCCTAAGGAAATTATGTGGGTTACAGTTACTCCAAGAAGAAATGGTAAAAATAGTAACTGTAACAGACTAAACTGCAAACAATATATTATGTTACAGATTTTAATATTAATTAGTCATTGTCAGTTGTTGATTTGTTCTGTTCTCATTGTATGACGGATTATGATGGCTGTTTGGTAGCCGTTTGCATACAATGCATACTCTCTCTCTTCATATGTGTGTGTGTGTGAGGGGGGCGCAGAGGGAGTGTTCGCCCGGGGCGCCAAACAGGCTAGGACCGCCACTGGCAACATGGCATTTAGTTGTTTATGGAGGGGGAAGTTTTAGGAGTGACGGCGTGTTTGAGATGTGAGAGATTTGAGACGTTTAGCGCAAATCTTGTGTAGTTAGTGTGTAGTTAGTGTGTAGTTAGTGTCTAGTGTAGTCAACAGTTTTGTTGTGTGTCAGAACAATGAGGCGACTGCTGAATGTTACAGGTGTTACAGCAGTGATACATCTGCTGCTGTCAGGCCTGCAGGTATCAGGCTGTTGTTCTCCTTCATCTCATAGTGGACAGAAATTATTTTTTGGAGCGGCACAAATAATTTGTGTGGCATCAGATTTGATGCAGAACAGCTGATTGTTCTGTAAATAGTTTGAAATGTTTGTTTTTATGTAAACAGCTGCAAAAAACTTTGTTGTTTGCAAAACTCAGTTACTTTTTTGAAGAAGTAACTATATAATTAATTGCCCAACATTGGTCTTTATTTACTGTATTTTGCAGACAGAGTTACAGACTCTCTCCCAGACCACAGACTCATAATACAAGTCAGAGCTTTATATAAAAATAAAAACAGAAAGTTGTGTTTTCAGAATTGGAGTTCAAGTTATTTTTACTTCCAATAGTGTTAACATGCTACACAGGATATGAACAAGATTTTTTTTTTTAACCTCCTAAGACTCGAACTCTTCCACGACATTTTTAATTTCTCTTTGATATTTGGGCTGAGTGGGACCCGATGAATGTAAAAACAAAGAATTACCAGATTTTTTTTTTACCTGATTTTTGTTTCTAAGAAAAATGAGAGCCACATATGAGGATATTCGTTTAAAATTTCGATAGAACATTGGCAGTATAATGTCCTCGTAAGTGGATATCAGGCCCCTGTACGCCAAAATGTGATGTCCACATAGTGGACGCCAGGTCCTAGGAGGTTAAATTTTCATTGTAAGTGGGCTAAAGCAGTTAATTAAAAGTCATCTAACATAAATGCTGTAATTTGATTATTTTAATAAACATGTAACTTGGATGGATTGGATGCTGGCGTGACCACAGTGCACACGTCTGCTGCTGCTCACAGTGGTCCACGGGACGCTCAGGGAGTTTGTGTGTTCGCTCAGACACATGAAACATTAGAGGGAACATTGATTATAAGGCGCATTAAGTGAAACAAAACAGTCAGGTAAGTCAAACTTTACTCAACTCATTGTTCTTTCTTCCTCCACCTCCATAGCTCTCGCAGCTGCTCTGTTCCCATGTTGTTGCAGTATATTAATGACTAACCTCGTATTGTGGATGGATTATCTCAGTTGTTCTCCTGACTGAAGTTTGGTCCGTTTACAGCATCCTGCCATGCGATTGCATTTGTCCCTGACCATATACCAGGTAGTCCAACTTCAGTAACCCTACAAACGTCACTGCTGTTTAGTTTTCTGTCTTCATTTATGTTGGAAGTGATAGCAGAGCTGTACATTTGAATTCTTTCAGAAATCTCTCAGTCAGAACATGCTATATCATGTTTAGGTGGAAGCTAGCGAGCTAACTTCCTGCTAACTTCTAACTCTGTTAAATGTAATAAATTCTGTTTTCATGGATGCCTGGATGTTAAACTTAATTGTTACACCTGGTAAAGCAGCAACGCTGATCGTTTTATTGAAGATAAAAGAGTTTAGACAGTTTTTAACTCTCAGTGATGCTGCAGTGTTCGTTTGACTTTGGGACCTGAAGAGGACGGAGTTTAGGACTCAGATTACTCTGCGAGGCTCCTGACTACGATAGCCGTAATGCTCCGACAATCCATCAACTGGTGCGGCTTCGTAGCTTACCAAAGTCGTACTAAAACATTTTTGACAGATTTCTGAGTGCCGTGTAGAACAGCGGTCTCCAACCTTTTGTGCGCCACGGACCGGTTTATGCCCGACAATATTTTCACGGACCGGCCTTTAAGGAGTCACAGATAAATACAACAAAATAAAACTAGTACCGGTACAGAAAAAAGAAGATTTATTCATAACACACGTGAAGACCCAGGAAAACTGAGTTAACGATAAAAACAATAACAAAATAACGCTGAAAACCGATAAAAACCCTGAAAACCACACATTTCAGACCTGAGCCTCAACTCTCGCGGCCCGGTACCAAACGACTCACGGACCGGTACCGGCCCGAGGCCCGGGGATTGGGGACCGCTGGTGTAGCACATAAAATCGGTTTGAGGTCAGTAAGCACAACCAGAATTCATACATAAGGCGCACTGTCGATTTTTGAGAAAATTAAAGGATTTTAAGTGCGCCTTATAGTGCAGAAAATACGTTATTGATAATTAATATGAATTACTGTCATATACTACTGGATACATGTGTCAGTTGTAATCTTTATAACTTTTAAAAATCAAACCAACCAAGTCAGTTATATCTTAACCAACCATAACAATACACTATATATTACCATATGTAACATGGGTATAACTAAAATTGACAGTTGAACTGACTGTCACACAGTGCACGTTAGTGGCCACTGTTCAAACCCTAGGAATGGTGTTCAGTTCAGTATCACTTTAAAAAAGCACATACTCGGCTGAATCACCTTGAAAAACTATAATGCAAACATGTTTTATCACATTAGAGCACAAAATGTGATGATGAGATCCTGAGGCATCCTGTGTCATTGCTTCATAAACGGCAGCAGAGTACCCAGACTCTGACCATGTGTCACTGCAAGTCAGAGCTACCTCCTTACTTCCCCTTCCTCTTCTTAGCTTCCATCTGTGCCTGCAAGCCCCAGGCAGGACTGCTGTAGCTCAGACACCCACATCTTCAAAGACTCATCTTTGAGTGGCCATCCACATGATTTTACACACTCACACTCTGTGAGTGTGACAGGAGTGATGCAAAATCTATGAGAGAGCGCCCGCTCCTCTACCGGGCAAGCAGATAGACACTCCCATGCTTGCCTGGTAGAGGGAAAAAAACAAAAAACAACCACAGGCTGAAAGGATGCATCCCAATCCAAAATATTTTTTCTCTACCTTTGAGTTTCATGACATTTACCCTCTCGTCATCATACAGCTCGGTTAAGTGGGGGTGTCAGCCCCCTCTTAGTTTCCTACAATGGTCCTGAAACCCAGCCAACCATGGCATATCTGCAGTTGGCAGAGAAATGAATGAGGCCACACGGAGAGAACTATGCTTTCAAAATGAAACGTGTTTCTGAGCAAGATGACCCCTGGGAAACTGACTTGATAACAGGGTGAAGGAGTCACTCAGTCATACCGGCTGATAAAGCCAACCTTCAGGATATTCATGTGAGGACATTGCTGCACAAATGCATGTGGGTATGTTATGTGTAAGATGCTTCCCTGACCATATATCATATTAAATAGTCACAATAATGGGAATTTCATTCAAAATCAAAACTGTAGGTATTGCATTGGAGGAGGAATACAAGTGCATTTACTCAAGTACTGCATGGAAGGAGTTTCTCCTTTTAGTTTCCAAACACAGTCATGACATACGCACTCAGCATGGATAATAGTCATCTATTTTCCTCCCGTGTTTATTTTAACATTTATTTCTTCAAACTTGCTTCCTTCCTCTCTAACCTTCCTTCTTTACATTCCTTTTTTCTGCCCTTGCCCATTTTATTCCTTCCAGTCCCGTCTCCAGTCTTTCTTTGGCCCCTCCATCTTCTGTTTGTCTTCTCCATCTACCTTCCTTTTTCTTTTTGGTTCCTCCCTCTTTTTACATTTTCTGTCTGAAGTTCGCTGAGTTCTACAATTTAGTTGCAGTTGTTTCTAAACAGTGATTCTGTCTTTGAATCTTTTTCTGCTTCTGTTTGTTCTCCCTTTTTCCCTTCATTTTTTATTCTGTTGCACTGTTTAAGCTGTGCTTACATCTTTTCTTTCTATTGTTTTATTTTACAACTTCTTGCTTATAATATTACTTTTGGTAGTTTTAGTAGTGTTGATTGTTTAACTTTAATAAAGCATCACAATATGCCTTGCATGCAGCATCTACATAGAATAATGGAAGTGTACTTTGGTGTCATCAGAACACTTTACACTTGTCATGTGGGGAAATGGGAGACAGCAAAGAAGAAAATCAGTGGAAATTTGAGGTTGTGGATCTGGCAGTGAGGCTTAACGAGCTTTCCACTCCCACCTCAGCTGTGCTCGTCCCTCCTTGGAGGCTACTGCCAGCTACGGCGTACATATTTCGGGGTTGTATGATGTGTAACAGAGCTGTCACAGGTATCGAGGCTGCGTGCAGCAAATCCAATGACTGTGGCGAGGAGTGCGGGGAGGACAGGCCAGGCAGCGGGAAGTAATGGTGGGATGGAGGGGGAGAGGAGACGGGAGGAGGAGAGCTCAAATAGAGTGACAGCTTGTCCAGGTGGGGGACAGCTTGGTGACAGTGATGGAGGGGGAGTAGCTCCATCGCACACTGTCATCATGTTCCTATGGTCACTGCTATCCTTTGCAGCATTGCAGACTTTCTTTACTACTGAAAACCCAGCAGCGTTTTCAGATTTGTGCAGTGAAAGCAGATAATTCAGTGTGGACACACTGCAGCAGAGCGAGCTATGCACACTCTGCTACAGCACTGAACCCTGGACACAGCTCTGGCGAGATCTGGGTCACAAGGCATTAAATCCCCCTGTTCATCAGCTGCCCTTACACACACACACACACACACAACTGGGCCAAAATATGCAGCCTACTACTGTCACTTCACTGCATCCCATCTGTCCCCTAAAAGCCTGGCTATCAAATCCACCAGGGTCTGATAGGTCAACTTCCATGGAGCTGCCAGACGCACGTGAACCAGCCAGCTGACAATGCTCACATCCTACTAACAACAACACAGCCAGCAGAGAACAGAGGCTGTTGCTCTAGGACTGCAATGTACAAAACAGCATCTGGAAACATACCTATTTACAGCTCACTCAAATATATAAAATATGACATATTTTTCTTAATAATTATGAATTATGAAAAAAAGACTTAATATTGTAGCCCCACCATTCTCAGTCAGATTACTGCAAGCTGCAAGTGACCATAAAAAGGAGTATAAACAGGTCAGAAATCCAGAGAAGGAAGATATCCAGCAATTCAAATTAAAGGCTGTCTGGTGAAAAAGGAAGACCAACAGAGCTGAGGAGATAACCACATTGCAGAATTTTTTGAGGAGACCTCAGCACAGTTGGTGTTTTTCCAGCTACTTTCCACTGTCAGACTTCACCATGAAATTCTTGAGCTGATCCGATGTTCGTTTTTACTTCTGAAAATCAATCCAGGGAGATGAGAAAGCTGACTTCCACCACAAAACAGGGGAAAGGGTGCAAGCAGACGTTCTCTTCAACACAGTCTTAGTCTAGATTCACTTGATGCTTAAGTTCAGCTGCAATAACAACACCTGAACTGCTGTAAATAACCCAAATCAAATTTCAGCAATGCTATGTTCAAGCTCTTACAGCTCCTTTATGTTGAGGATGAGGCGAGAAATCCAATTTAATAAATAATCAATATCTGTGATTACATGTCTCAGACTGTTGATTTTATGATGTACCTTGTACCTATTTTTGGCTACATTCCATCACCTCAACCATTGTGTCGAGTCAACAGACGTAGGTGGAGAAACACATCAGGAATCACCACTAAGCAACATGCAGGCATATCAAAGCAGCTCTTTGTAGGAGGTGCTGCTTTCAAGAGCCACATGGCATTCTCAACAGAAAGGCTGATAAAGATGCTCTGCCACCCCAATGCCTGAACAAAATAAAGAGACAAACATCCATCCCCTGTTTGGGTCACGGGGCAGACCTCACTCTTCCTGACCACCACCTCCAGCTCGGCCAGGGGAAAGCAAGGCATTCCCAAGCCAGCCAAGAGACACGTGTCTTGGGTATGCCCTAGGGCCCTGTCCTAGTAGGACACACTTGAAACAACTCACTTAGGAGGTATCCCGGAGGCCTCCTACTCAGATGCCCACACCACATCTAAGTAGCGTCCCTACTCTGAGCCCCTGCACCATGTGATCAAGCTCCTCACCCCTCCTTTAAGGGAGTGCAAACTCCCATATGAATTCCCAGAAGAGCAGATTATCTTCTCTGGACGATCTTTCTTTTCTTTTTTTTAAACCACACTTGCTCTTCATGTTCTAGAATACAAGAGATAAAGGACAACAATGTACAGCTCATAGCGCTAATGTGCTACATTTTTGCACATCTTTGTTGCATCATTCTTTGATACCTTTCTCTTAAACAACCATCTTCACCAGTTTTCAGCATCCAGTCTGTATCTGGAGGGATCATTTGGAGAATCACTTGTCAGGTTGCAATGGGTTTGATCAATGCATTCCAGTAAGATCTCATGCATGAATAGCAACCTATTTCGTTGGGGTTGTGCACATGTGCACATGTGTTATGAGTAGTTTTCATACCTACTTAGGTATCGCTGTGTACTAGAAATTATATTAGACAACTGCCTGTTTTCTCAGTCACACCTGAGTGAAACATTATCCCTGTCTTGATTACACTTAGAGACAACGTGAGGACTACATGTATGAATTGCATGAGCTGGCATAGGCTAGACACACAAAACCAACAACTTCATTACTTATTTTAATTTCTCAAAAGAGCCACAGTGTATGTTTTTAGGAGAGCATTCACAATCTGAAGCAGATTATCCATCTTTTGCATCCTGAACAGATAAAATCAGATTCAGGTGTTCTGCTGGGGAGTGCAGACAAAAGCCCAGGGTGCAGGAAGCATCAGACAGCAGAGACAGAAACACTGTTCATGCTTTCACTGGATTATGTTCACTTGTGTTCTTCTCAGATCAACTGTGGTGCTCTCAATACTCCCACATACCTTAAACACAGCTGGCACGCAGAAAAGGCAGCAGGATAAAGTCCAAACACTTTCAAATTTTTCATCTAAATGCTAAAGAATCACAAAAGGACGAGAACTGGTACAGACCTGTGTTAAAAATACATAGTGAGTAAAATAAATCCGCTTGGCATCTTTCTTGGCCTTAAGACAACAATTCTGATGGCTAAAGATCCAAACGGGACACAAAAAAAAAAAAAAAAAAAAAAAAAATACATAGTGAGACATAAAGTCAGATCTTGCTCACTTCTGTACAAGTTGTAAATGAGGTTTTGATAATGTACGAGATATTAAACATACTGATGCACGCTCACCACATGTGAAACATCCTGGAAATCATAAATGAGCCATAGCAGCAAATGCTGCTCTGTAGCTAACATGAAGTCCATTCTACAAAGACCGGCTGGTGTCACAAGTACCCAGAACCTATTGAGAACTCAACTGGAGATGTTATTTGAAAATACATCTGTTAATCTCCACATAACATTGTTTAGGTAACCTGAATAATTTCATGTCTTGCTGACAGTTTTATCTGGTAAGAAGACAAAATTGCCATGTTTTTAGACTGAACACAAATTAGCCCATATGCTGATCCATAAAGGTCACCATGCATGTAGGAAGAATATGACGTTAAACCATGTGATATGTGTGGAGGAGCTCGCATTCATCAAGATTCATTTGAACTGCAATAGGTTAATTAAGGAAATAAGCACCAACCGCTGCCTCCGTGCTTGTGTGTTCAGCACATCAAAGCAGCGTTGGCCCCGCGTGGTGGTCGGTCATCTCACTCTTCTCTATCTTTGCCCTCAAGTTGTTGAGCGACAACACTCTTTAATGAGCTTTGCATCTGGGGAATGCTCTCCCTCGCAGATATCATGCAAATGAGGCTACTACTCTTTGGTGGGGCCTGATGCATGCTGGTGGTTGGCTGCTATGCAATCAGCCCTGAAATTCGTCTTCTGACAGTCTCTCAGGAACAAACACAATTTACCTCTTACGTTCTGTGTGGGCTTCCAGATGGATGGAAGTGAAAAGTGATCTTTGGTTTTGCTAACAGTGACTAAGACTTTATTGAAAAAGCTGTGGTGAATGTACCAAGAAAAAACCCATTCAATGACCGGTGTGCACATCTGCAGATCCTTCAAGGGCCAAAAGAAACTTTGATTTTGTTCATCTCTGTTAAATCTTAGATTACATTGAGTGCTTGAGTTATTCAGGCGAATGTCCAGACACCTGTAGCAATGACCCACTCTACCTCCTGAACCACAGCCCTTCAATAATCAGCCAGTAATCACATTTTCATATATCACTTTCATTTCCATACCTCACACCCTGATCCAGGATACGTCAGCCTGCAGGTAAGAAAGAATTCAGTCTGATGGCTGTTTTTGCCTTTCTGCAAGTGTAAGGAAGAGCTGTCTCTGATGTCCTAAGTGTCTGCAGGAGCTGAATAAAGGTACACTGAGTCTTTGTGCAGACAACCTACCTTTCAGCCACAATGGGCTGAGTGTGATATGAAAGCTCATATCGATGGTTGTATAGTCACATCTCTGAGTAATCTGGAACGAAGCTGACATACCAGACATTTCTTTTCAGTGCTGTTTACTATTCCATGCTATGGCTTTTATGATAAGCATCAATCAGATTCCAGGGTCTGGGCTCTGTAACATCTTAAACACGCTTTAAAAATATGACAGCTGTGATGCAAGAGCAATGGCTGAGTGGTGACACAATGAAAGCTAACTACTAAGGATAAAGGTTGAACAAAGGTGGGAAAAGGAAGACTTTACTAATATTCTTATGAAATGAGTGATGTTGAGCATTTATTCTGCATCACTCGCTGGGCCCACGTCCTCATTTTAGGTTTGACAGCGTTTTTTACTAGATAAAGGCGAATGGCTTCAAGATGAACTGAGCCGCCGTTTGGGGAAGGCTTCGGAGGGGGCTGGGCATTTCTTTTTTCTTTGCTATGAGCCCAGAGTGATGTACAATGCTGCAAATTGCAAATACAGTACAGATGGAGTCCATTATGTCAACAAATGAGTGCCAGTGTGAGGAAAGTGTGAGGTAGTCACAGGACATGACAGGGGGAAGTTAACCGATGCCCACTGAGTGATACCAGCTCTTTAAGCTCTAAAATCTTTGCTGTTATTCTCCTTCACTTTGATTTACATGTGTTGGGGATATTTTTGCTTTGTTTTCTCAGAGTGTTCATGTGGATGAGATCATTTTCTGGTCCCTTTTATTATCCTCCAAACCTGTTGTGCTGCTTTTCATTCAGAGAAAAACAAGCAGTCCATCTTGTCTATACGCAATTACTAAAAAATCATTTGTAGCTTGCAATTATCTTAACTATTCTTTGGTTGTCATAGCATTTACTCAGCGAACTATAGCGTACTCATCTAGCACAGATCTCTGAGAAAACAGGACAGGTCCCCACCCTATGCAGCCTTTGTTGTTGCTGCTGCAGCCAGCTTCTGTCGTCAGAGGAAAACAGTTTTGGATCATAGAGGTTTCCGGAGCAATAGACAATTAAAATGAAAAGAAAAAGAAGAGAACAACTGTGCTTCCCTTTGGCCATTGTATCTCCTGTTATTGGCTGCAGCACAGCTATGTTTATGTGTAGGCTGATGCTGCGAGAGGCATCCATCTCCATTCTGCCTTCTGTATATGGAGAGTAGCAACGAAAGCTAATAAAATTTCAAATGTAAGGCAAGGCAAGTTTATTTCTATAGCACAATTCAACAACAAGGTGATTCATAGTGCTTTACAGAGACATTAAAAAACAAAAACAAATAAAAAGCATGATTTAAAATTGATTAAAAAAACAGTAGATAAAATCAGTAATGCTAAAGAAAGTAATGCTTTCTTACCAAAAATTACTCAAACAATTCAAAAACTCAAATGACAAAAACTTTCCAACAAGTAGTAAAAACCAACCGAGTGCCGTCCCAAAAAGACAAAAGCTGCTAATCCATTAGTACTCGCCACGGCTCGCCACAACTCGGTTTGCCATTACAATTGAGTACCTCTAGGCTCTCCGAGGTACGGAGGCCTATCTCCCCTCACCACACTCCCTGCCAGTGGCTGATGCCCTCAGACGTTGGTGTGTCGGTGGTTCTTGGTGTCTGGGGCTGGGCGCTCATGTATGTACCGACTCACTCCTGGTGGCCGATTGGCGGGGCCGGGCGCCTGTAGCTGGGCTGGGCTCTTCTGGGGGGTGGGGTGCCCTCAGGCCTCTAGGCCTGAAGCTCGGTCCTCTCTGGCACAGCTGGCTGCCGGCAGAGCCCGCGGGCACGCCACTGCAACCCCCTCTGGCCTCTGCTCCGTGGCTGCTGGGTGACCTCTCGTTTGGGGCTCTCCTCAGCTCTTCCCAGGAGGGTGGCACGGTTGCCCCCCCGGTGGTCCTCCTTGGGTCCTCGTATTCTGGGGCCTCTGGATGTCTGGGGCCTGGATCTCCTCCATGCCTGCTTCATGCCCTGGGGGACGGGGCTATGGCTCCCCACACTCCCTAGCAGATCGTTACATGGAGAAACCTTTTGAATACAAGCATGCTGATCCACACAGGTGTACACACAGGTGTACACACGGGTGTTAAAAGACACAATGTCAGGAGTTGTGTGGAGGCTAGGAAGAAGGAACCCAAACGCAGGACTCGCAGGTAGGTGAAGCCTGGTGATTTATTATGATGAGCAGATGAAACAGGACATGAAACAGAGGGCTGGCTGAACTGGCTGGATTAACTGGCTGGATTGGAAACACGGACAGCGTACACAACATCAACATCAATGAAACGACCAAGAACTGGTGAAACGAGGAACTTAAATACACAGGTTGAATGATGACAATGATTGGAAACAGGTGAGTACAGGGCTGAACATAATCTGACTAATGACACAAGAGACAAGCTGACACGGGAAAAAACAGGAAGTGAGAACATTGATGTGGCGAACTAAACTGAACATGAACAAACGACCCAGGAACCCTGACACACAAACTACACCTTTCTTGGCTGCTGCCTCAAAGCACATTGTGCGCTGTCGATCTTGCGTGCTGCACAATAACATGTGATATTTAGTATCTACTGTTATCTACTGCTAGCTAGTTTATTGTGATGGTGTTGTTTTTATTATGTTGCTCTTTCTTGTTTGTTTTCTCTTCTGTTTTTTCTTATCTCCATACAGGTGATCCAGGTGTTTTGTTTGTTTTTCTTTTTCTTTCTTCCCCCCTTCTCACCGTCTCTTCTCCCCTCTGGTTTTCTTTCTCTCCCTCTCTTTCTTTCATTCTTTCTCCCTGTCCTATCCCCCAGTCACGTCTGTCCCGTCTGTAAAAACCGAAAATCAAATCAAATAAATACATAATTACAATAAAGGTCAATCAAATGGACCAATATGGCAAGGCCATGATGATCCACTTGGATCCGCTTGGCATCTTTCTTGGCCTTCAGGCAACAATTCTGATGGCTAAAAATCCAAACGGGACAGGCCAAAAAACCCAAAACAACTGAGTACCTCCTAATGTGCGTGCTTGTTGTCATAGCGTCCAAGCGTCCTGTGACATAATTGCTATGCGACACGAACGCTACAACAAAGGTAGACGTCGATACCTGCTGCTCAGTCTGGGTCAGACTCGGGGACCACGGCTTGTTTTCTGTAGCCATTTTCCTCATTGGCGGGTTTCAAAAATGGTGGTTTTGATCTTCATGAATGAGATGGTCTCATGACTCATCAGATGTTGATACTGACCAGCCAATTGGTGGCATGTAGTCTGACAACGTCACATTTTACTTGCTTGGATCACTTGGAACCCCGGCCGAGCAGGTACTGTTTTAGTACGTGGTACCAGGTACTATGACCTACTGGGAAACCCCAGGAACCATGGTGAACCATGCCAAGTCGATCTGAGTAGGTCCTTATGGAAAAGCAGCTTCCTACCAAGCTGTGATGATCATTGGCATTACAGATCTGATAACAAATAGTTCAGTTTTTTAAGTTTGATATGTAGAGCTACTATTAAAAACATGTTCACACATAGTCTAGTGGGAGGATATAAATATAAGGGTAAGCAACACAGCAAAATCATAAACTAGAAGCAGGGGGAAACTGCTAGCCTGGTTTTACCAAGATTTAAAAACACATCTTTAAACAACTTTAAAACTCACATGTAATATTATATTTGCAGTACGCTGGCTATAAATACCTCATTCACAGCCTCAAACTCAAACTGAACTAAATTATGTGCATGCAGGTTTTAAGAATTTCAATATGTGTATTATAATATATTGAATCTGTTTTGCTTCTTTAATACTCTGAATTGAAGAATGTTAACACTAGATTTACTAACCCTGCGCAAATTTGCGTAAATCCCCTGGTGTGTGTGTGTGTGTGTGTTGGCTTAAACAGGTGGAGATTGCTGATTTAATAAAGTTTCACCTCCCTGTTCTGAGTGGTGAGGTTGAGGTTAACCCAAGCCCAGGGACGAAACATGAATTTGGGTGTGTCCATTCTTTCTTGTGTTCATTGTCCTTGTTGTTGCGTTGGGTAAGTTGCTCTTTGTTATTTTATTTTATTTTTTCTTGTGTTGGGGTGGCACTATGGAGTTTAAGTAAGAGGACTTTAACTGTAACTGAAGAAAAGTCGAACAGGTGTAAGAAAGATGACCTCATACCTTTTGCAAAGTTCTTTGCTTAAGATTTAGGTTTTGCTGGTGTTCCTGGCCGACTGCAAAGTCCCACTGTGCAAGTTGGTGCTTCCATGGAGGAACTGCAAGTAATGCATCTCATAAAGGAGCTAGAGTTGCTCATTTAGGAACTGCTCATGAAGTTAGAGGTCATGCATTAAAGGAGAGAGCTCAGGAAATGGAGGAGCTGCATCTGCCAGTCCTTCCACTCTTTAGTCAGCCCCTCGGTCATCATCCCCTAAGCCAGAAGACAGCTTTGATGTGAGCAGTCACAAATTAGTCCCACCTTTCAGAGACTCTGAAGAAGATTCACATTTCACAGCATTTGAGCGCACTGCAGGTACATTACAATGCCCAAAGAGTGTGTAGTCTCCTTTTTTGCATGACACTGGTTCAAAACATCCCCGTATTCATGGCGTAGTCCTACTGTTTCCAGCTCAGTCCTACAGTGGCAGAGATGGGTTAGCGTGTGGAGTTCTGCATGGTGTGTGCGTCATTGCATTTCATTCAGTAGTTGTCCCAGATTGTGTCAGACAAATTTAAAATCGCTGTGCAACCTCAGTTGCAGTTGCGGTTATTGACATTATTCTCTGAAATGATTTGGCAGGCAGTGAAGTCTTTCCATTCCCTGAGGTCATCACTGACAGATACGAGTGTCATGAAACTCTGTTCCTCTATTAAACTTATAGTCGTGTCTCAAGTCTAATGTTGTGAAAGTCTGTCTCTCATTCCATCCATGTCAAATTACAGGTAAACCAGATCATGTGAGTCCTGACACGCCATTAAAACTGATCGCGGGTATTGGAGAGCCAGTCGAGCACGTGATTGTTGACTGTGTCGGTTCTTTTCCAAACACAAAATCAGGAAACCATCACATTCATGTCATTGTGCTTTAAAACCTGCGCCACTGTGAAAGTGCTTATCAGGTTTATTCAACCGTTGGGTCTTCAAAAGACATCTAAACAATCAGGCCACAAACTTCATGTACAAAATGTTTACCATAGATGTGACAGAACTTTACGTCCAGCACTTGTTACACAGAGAGCCAGAGTGCATGAGAAATGTTCTACCAAACCCAAAACACTGCTTTGCATGAGTGCCATGAGAGGTCATCGCTTCTGCTGTTTGCTACCAGAGATGTGTCAGGAATCTTTGGGGTTCAGTCCTACTGATTTAGTTTTTGGTCACATGGTGCACATTTTGTTACGTCTGCTAAAAGTCCAATCCAGAAAGAAGCATTTTGGACTACTTTACTTTGTTTGTGACTATAAATTCTTGTGAAGCTGACTCAACAGAGAAAACAAACTTTGGCAAAAAGTGATTGGTGAGTTCCTGAGTCCTTGAACTCCAGTTGACACCCAGAAAGCCAACCAGGTGAGTATGAGAAGTCTGAACAAAAGTTGCTGGGGAACATATTCTGATATCTTCTAATATGTTTGTTGTTTTGGAGCATTTTGTAAATAGTTTGTGAATGTTGAAATGAGTCAAAGTTAGACAACTGTCTTTAGTTTGCCTTTTACTCTCAGTTAGGGAAAACTAGGCAGCATTAGAAATGAGTTTGGTTTTGAACTGCTCATCTCTACAGCAAATATACTGCCATCTCATATTTTCAGTGGTTCTGTGTTGCTTGTCTTTTCTTGGGGGGTGGTTGGAGTGGGGAGTGGCACCTCGTGTTATGTGGAGGTTACCCTTTGTCTGGGGATGTAACACTAGGCTACTAGGCTAACATATCTACATTCCTCTGCTTTAAACATGATAGTAACTGTTTCATGACATTATTATACATTAAAAAATCAGAGTATTTCTCGGAAATTGTATCGAACCCAATATCCTGAATCAGTGACACATGGGGGGAAAGGAAAGGGCAGATGTAATGAGAACTAGTAGATACTGCTGAGTAGTTGGGACCAAGGCACTGGCACAATCTGTCAAAGGCACACAGAGCAACATTTGCAGAGCAACATCTGTAAGTGACAGATGACTCCACTCACCATCATCCACTCACCGTCTTCATGTGTACAAGATCAGAAGCATGTTTTTCAGGGTTTTTCAGCCCTTTTTTTTTCTTGTAGCAGAATGTGAACTGCAGCTCCAGCCATCGGCCTTTCTGTGTCATGTCAGAAGACATTACCTCATACCCTGACTCACAAGCAAAGTGGATAGCTGCTGCTCACCACTGTCGTGAGGCGACAACAGTGACAGCATATTCTTCTCTCTCGTCACGTGCTGTCATCGCTGCACAACCAGGGGGAAGAATTCTGGAGTGGTAATGACCTCCTCCCAGCAATAGCTGTCCTTGCAGAAACTGAGGAGTTATAGAGAAGCAGGAAGAAGAGGCTGCTTGGGAGGCTGAGCACTTTGCCTCTGACTACAAGAGAGGCTGGTAAAGGATTAGAACAGAAGAATTTAGAATGAAATACTAGAATAAAGAGGAATCACACAGAAAACGCAAGACAGCTATGTGACTAAAAAAGAGTTTTAAATAAAAGTAACAAACTATCAGCTTTCTGTCTCCCTATTCTTAACTTCTCTGCAATAAGCTACAAAAATCTAACTTTGTTAAAACTGTTATATGTTTAATTGTGCTCTTTGTTTGTGAGCAGGTACTATGCAGTGGTTTGATTAGAGTTCTCTCCCTCAAAGCAGTTGTCCGCTGAAGGAAAAAGAGTAACGAGAGCAGTGAGACTGAAACTCAAACTGATGTACGGAAACTAGTCTTAAAAAAACACACACACAAAATTGTGCAACACTATTACATAAGGATTCTTCCTCTTGGATAGTATGATAAAATTAAAACAATGTAGAGGAAATCCTTGTTGATGTGTGGTCAAGAAACATTTTCAGAACTAAATTCTGGAAGATTTAACAACAAGCTCGGTGCAGAGCACGGATGGTTACGTATGATGAGATTTGAAGGGGTTTTGAATCCTAATTAGGAAGGATGGGGTCTATGTCTGGATTCATTTGGGGATATATGGTGCTGGACCGTGGTGCAGATGTATCATGGATCCAGGTGACAAAACAATAATTATGTGAGAAGAACAATAAGGTCACGCAAGAGACTTTATGTTGGACCAAGATCTAAGGTGAGGCTGTGAGGAAAGCAGCAGTGGCGTTGGGCCTCATTTATGGTGTCTTTGTATAAATCTGAGTGTAAACTGTGCATATGAGCATTTTACATACAAATATATGAATCATTGGTATTTTCTTACCTTTCTTTGTTCTCTATGAACAAAGAAAAACAAACGATAAAGGCCTGGCAGTACTTGTATTTTTGTTCAGGGTAGGAACGTCTTTACACATATTAGTGACTGTTAACTGTTCTGTGTTTGTTTTTAATTAACTGTTATCACTTGTCTTGGGTAAGGAAAGCTGTGAGATGTGACATGAAAGGTGTGTTTTAGAGTGATGCTCTTTTCTTTGTTGCAGCTCTGCTTCTTTGCCACAGATTCAGCAATCAGTCACTGTGGTGCACAGTAACTGGAAAGCTTTTGTTAGCTAATTAGTGATATTACTGAGATCAAAACTAGTTGAATTACTGCAGTAGCTTGTAGCATTCCTTTCAAACTATAATGACTTGACTTGAAATTCTTCAGTGCTGCATTATTTCCACAGTGGTCTGAAAGTCAACAGCAGCAGTCAAACTCAATAATAGCTACATGCTCACATTTTGAATGTCAATACTAAAAAGGCTATTTGAAAGGAAAGTGTATTTAATTCTTCGCCAATGCAATGTGTGTCTTTATTTTAATAATTTCCAACAAGTATGTAATTTGGAGGGAATGAAATTGAGTGTTTGCGTGTGATAAATGTGTATTATCTTCCTTTAGCTGTGGTTTCAGCTTTTATAAAGTGTTAGCTTTTGTACACAAACCATCTGCATGCCCCCCCTTCCCTGTATCCATGAGCTCTGTGGTCTTCCTTATTTGCTCCTGCCTTTGTTAAATATATCCCTCCCCTGCACAAACCATCTCTGCCTTGCCTCTCCAACTTTGTCTCCAAAGCATTCCACCCGAGGTGTCCCTCTGTTGTACCCATATGTAGTCCGGTCTATTCTGGTCATCCCCAACAAAATCCTTAACATATTGAACTCTGCCACCTCCAGCTCTGCCTCCTGTCTGTTTGTCAGTGCCACGGTTTCCAAACCATACATCAAAGCATGTCTTTCTGCCATCGTGTAAACCTTCCCTTTCTCTCTTGTTGCTATCCTTCTGCAATAAATCACCCCTGATACTCACCTCCACCCTTCCTGTACTCTCCCCTTCACCTCTTTTGTGCACCGTCTGTTGTTTTGGGTGACTGACCCCAGTAACTATGCCTACTCTTTGCAGCTTCACTGTTACAACCAAAAAATGAAAATGATGAGCTGAAAACGAATGCTAAACGCTTCACAGTGCCAAACTCCATAGTTCACACTAATTAGTGCAGCACACAAAAACATTTGTCACAATACTGTTGCTGCAGCGCACTGGGATATTTGTCACTAAGGGTAATTGGAATCAGCTGTGCAGTTACAAGTCAATATGGTAGAAAGCATAATGCAACAGAAGATGTAGAAATAATAATTTCACACTCAGTGCAACAAGATCCAAAGATATACGACACAAACTGAAACTTTATTTTATGTCCAATCACTAAGGGTCTTTTCCTCCTTTAATGGTCATATAGTGAGAGATGCGCCACAACACTGACATGTGAGGTAATGCGCATGCACATTTGGATCCTGACATGTATGATCCACACAAGCATCGTTCTTGCTCCCCCGCATTGGGCAGCCGATATTGGCCTGACCCAATATTGACATGTGCTACTTTTTGACACATTATAGCAGGTTAATTTTAGCAACAGGGTGGATTGAGTTGTACACTTGTACTGTGGAAACAACAAGACCAGAGCAGAGCAATGTGAGATGTGGAAAAAGGTGTAAATGATACAGCCACTGACGGCCGTCCAGCAGGGAATTTGATGTTAAAGTGGTGCGAGCTGATGAGTGTTTGATGACTTCTTGCACCCGTCTGCAATCAGCCTGCCGGCACAGACACTATCGAGCTGCTCGGCCTGCAGAGATTGCTGTCCCTTCACACTAGGCATCTGCTTCAGCCCAGTGTCACACATTTACTCACTCACTGAGTCAGGCACCATTGCATGTTAGCACCTTCTCAACAGCTGCTGGAAATATCTGTGTGAATCCTTTGAACTGCAACACTCAGGCAATAGTGAGGTGACAATACTGCCGTGTTTACAGATGTTTCACAGACGATTCTCATTCTACCTGTTTTGTTCTTCCTTTGGTGGAGATCCACACTGGAGGATGAGTGTGAGAGCAGCGTTATCACAGAAACAACTTCTCACTGAAATCTATCTAAAATTGCAATTCTTAAATAAAAAGTCATTTTATTTATATAGTTCCAGTTCACAGGTGCTTTATAGAATACGCTACAGACCATCCTGTGTTAAATAAATAATAACAAATAACATTGTATTTATATAGCACCTTTAAGTTAACAATTCATAAAGGTAAAACAGACAACATAAAACAGGCAAAAATGAACCAAAAGCGGTTTTAAAAAGGTGAGTTTTGAATTGTTTTTTAAAAACACAGTTCTGAGTCCACAGTTCTTAAGGTTTGGGGGACAGAGTCCACAGTCTCGGGCCACAGTGGCAAAAGCTCTGTCACCCTTAGTTCTCATGTTAGTCTGTTTCATAGCAAGTAAGCCCTGATCAGATGACCTCAAGGACCTGCTGGGGACATCGGACTGTAGCAGATCAGAGATGTAGGCTGGTGCCAGTCAAAACCAGGATCTTAAAATGGACTCTGAGTTCAATAAGAAGCCAGTGTAGCTCAGATAGCATCGGTGTCATGTGTGAATACTTAGTCAAAAGCCCAGCTGCAGTGTTTTGCACAACCTGCAGAAGCTCCAGAACCTTTGACACATAAGCAGTGAGTTACAATAGTCGAAGCGTGAAGAAGTAAATGCACGTATAGCAATCTCCGGTTCAGAGCGAGATAAAGTAGTGCTTAACTCAGCCACATTTCTTAAATGATAAAAACAAGACCGAACCAGAGATTTCACGTGCCCATCCAATGTGAGAGTCGAGTCAAAGGTGACACCTAAATTCCTGATAGAGGATTTAACATAGACCGAGAGAGGACCAAGGGCTTTCACTATCTGGGATTAAAATCTGTCCGGAGCGCATACGAGGACTTCAGTTTTCCCCTCGTTGAGTTGGAGGAAATTTGCAGCCAACGTTTGATAGAATCTAAGCAGTCATTCAGAAGCTGAAGCTTCAATAATTCATGGGGCTTAAAAGAGATGTACAACTGAATGTCACCAGCATAACAGTGATAAGAAATGTTCTTGAAGGAGCCCATTATATGCTGGAGGGCGAGAAGATATATTAAAAACAATAAAGGCTCCAAAACCGAACCCCGAGGGACAGCACAAGTTAGGGAGGTAGAGGATGACCTAAAATCAGAGACCACCACAGAAAAACATCGGTGATCTAGATACGAAAACCACTCCAAGGCAGCTCCAGGTACACAAACCCAATGTTTAAGCCTTTCAAGCAGGATGTGGTGGTCAACTTTGTCAAACACCGACGCGAGGTCCAACATAAGCAGAACAGATCATTTTCCTGCATCATTACTCATCAAAATGTCACTTGAGACCCTAAGAAGGGCTGTTTCCATGGAGTGAGCTCTGCGAAAGCCGGACTGAAATTTAGCGCAATGCTGTGGTTTTCCAGAGCTGCTATAAGTTGCTTAGCCACAACATTTTCTAGAAGCTTAGCAATTAATGGTAATTTGGAGATCGGTCTGTAGCTGCTCAAAAGAGAAGGGTCTAGCTGAGGTTTTTTTAAAAGTGGGAGAATAGCAGCATTTTTAAAATAAACCAGAACTATACCAGACGCCAGTGAAGAGTGGATTAGAGTGAGCACAGATGGACCAATGGCCTGGAAGACATTTTTGAATAATTATGCAGGTACAATGTCAACTGAACAGAGGATGCTTTCACTGAATTCCCTAGTTAGAGAGAGATAGTTGACGATGGTTGGGCACAAAGGCTCTTTAACAGTCTCTCATATTTGACTGGGAGAGGAAGGGAAAGAAAAGTTGGGAAAAAGTGCACAGAGAGAATACAAAACAACAAAATAAAAAAACTGCAAGAGAGAGCAAACACAAGTTAATGGCATAGAATAGTAGCACTGGAGAGTCAAAAGCAGTGCATTAGAGGTTCTCCAGTGAGCTGAGCCTAAGGTCTAGAATATGATTTAGGGTCACCCTAATCATTCCTGAGTGTCAGCTTTTTTCTTTTTATACTCAAAAAGTGAAATTTTAAGCCCACTGTTAAAAGCAAATGGGACATTCTGAATCCAAACTGGGAGCTGGCTCCACAGAAGACAGGCCTGATAGCTGAAGCGCTCCCATTCTACTTTTGGAAACTCAGGAATCACAAGTAAGGCTATGCTCTCAGTGGGCTCGTTTTGTTTGATGCAGTATATAGGGGTCTTTGGAAGATATATAGGATCAAAACTTGATAAAACCTGCAGTTAGGGCTGATCCAGTGACCCTGAACGATTCCTCACTTGTGTTTTTTGGCTCAGACTGCTGTAGGATTTCATTTGCACTGTGGACTCCACCCACAGCACTTTCTTACTCACCCACATTCATACAAGTACCTAACACTTTAAGTAAACGTTCACACACTCACATGCTGATGTAGGTATTGGGGGCAGTTTGGGGTTCAGCAAGGACAAATGCAAAATGCAGTAGTCGGGGATCAAACCACCAACTTTCCAAATAGACAATCCGCTGTACCTCTTGAGCCACAGAAACGCCCCAAAGCTTGCAGTATTTGGTATTTCCAGATGGCTTCCCATCCAAGTACTAACGAGGCCCCATACCGCTTAGCTTCTGAGATCAGGCGTACTCACGGTGGCGAGGCCATAAGCCTTCCTATACTTTCTTTTTTGAACTTGACAGATAAAGTGCCTTGAGATTATTATTGTTGTGATTTAGCACTATATAAAAAAACCTTTTTGAATTGAAAACTAGATGGGGTTTGTTTCAAGTGAAGGATTTTAAACTGAAATGGTCAGTCAGTTTGGGAGAAACTCTCTCTGTAGTTCTTGGTAGTAAGCTTGTTAAATCAGATGGTTTTCATGGAACTGAATCTTTGACTTTTGCGTCACTTTGCTTTCTCCTAAATGTAACAGAATAATTTAGCTGTATTGGGAAACACTTTTTAATAGAGCAGGATGATGATAGAAATCTTAAAAATCAAGCCAGTCAAACCCTGAAACGTCCCATCCTCTGTAGGAAAAGAAACAAAGTAACAAACACAGAACTGTCACCAGTTTGTTCATAACGCCACTCTACGATGCTTAAGTAACCAGATTGATGCTCATGAGTGATTTTTTCCCTTTTTTTTTTCTTTGTTACATAAAGATTTTAGTATTTGAATGTCTGGATGCATGGTTAATCCAGAAAGGTGATTCTGCTGAAAGCTGAACAGAATCAACTTCCTGGCTACGCTGCCATTCTGACTGTCTTTTTGTTATTTGTCCTAATGTTCTCCTTCATCTGTTGTCTTTATCTGTTTTTTCATCTGTATTCTCTCCCTCTTTTTCTCATTCTCTGTCTCTCTTCTCTCCTCTTTTTTCCTCTCTGCAGTGCACACTTTTCCAGAACACCTTTTCCCCCCGGCTCCCAGGAAACTAAATATAGAGACTGGTGCAGACAGCTCAGCCTTATAACAAATGGTAAGCAGAGCAAAGCACGGCACAGTGCAGCAGAGCAGCGGCAGCGTTCATAAGGATATACTGTGGCTTCACTTCACTAAACAACAAACCTCATGCAAACAGCAAACAAACCATATGGAGTGCACTTTCAATTCAAACCCGGAAACAACAACCATGAAGGAAATTTGATATTTAACACCGAGATAAGTGTTTTATATATGTGTGTATCTGTATAACAAGGTGGTTGTTGAAAACAGCTTCATCAGAAGTGAACAACAACTGGTGTCAAGACAAGTTTCACTCATCCATATGTACAGATGAGTGACACATTTAAGAACAATATGCAAATAATTGAAATCCCATGTTATAGCCTTGTAACAATAAGATCTCAGCTCCGTTGAACACCTATGGAAGTTTTTCTAACGGCGTGTTAGACAGGGTTCTTGTTGGGCTCTGCCTGAAAATTTCAAGCACAGGAATAAACACGACAACATGAGACACTGAAAAGAGCAAAGGTCCTACCAGACCAGTCTGACTGGGGTTCATATGTGGCTCCCTGATCTGCAAACATTCGATAGTCTATTTCTGCTGCCTGTAGCTTTTCTACATGAAAGCCATGATCACCATGTGACTTCAAGTTTACACCTACAGCTGAAGCACAGATGGTTGTGAGAAACTAAAGGCCAGGGAGGTTGCAGCAACAGGTTTACATCGATAATTCATCGGTTACATGTCAGATATTTTTGTACACATTTTGTGTACAAATTATGCAAAATTATCTTAACAGCTTGGTAGGTGTATAGCTAACTACTCTAGCTACTTTCCTCCTTGGTTTCAGACTGGCTCCCACGCTGGTGCTTGTTTTTACTATTTAGTGCTGCATTCTGTACTTCACTGATCTGATGAGCAGATGCTAGCCTGTAGGAGATCATCATATATGGTTTGTTCAATGCACTTGTAGCTGCTCTTATCCTAACAATTTCCAGGGACTTCCAGGCTTCTACTACCAGCAGGATTTTGGCTTGTCCAGGTAACTTCAGGGGTAACCCTGGGTTTTCAGTACTATGAAAGCATTTCACTTCTTACTAGGGTAAATCGCCATGGTAACATGGTAACAAGTTCAACATACTCACACTCAATCCGGTCTTTAAGTCTGACGTGACTAGCCGTGTCTGGGCCTAAACTCCGCTGCAGGTCCATATATCAAACGATCACTATGGCATTACTGAGAGTTGAAAAACTGTCTAAAGTCTTTCATCTTTAATAAAATGATCAGCGTTCTGCTCTACCAGGTGTAACAATTGAGTTTAACATCCAGGCATCCATGAAAACGGAATTTATGACATTTAACGGAGTTAGAAGTTAGCAGGAAGTTAGCTCGCTAGCTTCTATCTAAATACAACATAGCATGTCCTGACTGCAGGGTTTTGGAAACAAATTCAAACGTACAGCTCTGTTATCACTTCCAACATAAATGAAGACAGAAAACTAAACAGCAGTGACGTTTGTAGGGTTACTGAAGTTTGGCTAGCTGGTATATAATGATGTGCTACGTGACCGCTAGCGACACAGCTATGTTAGCATAATATAAACAAGCTAACTTTTTTTCCACTCGGTAAAAGTTAACGTGAGTGTTCTCGGTGGTCAGGAACAAATGTAATCGCATGGCAGGATGCTGTAAAAGGACCAAACTTCAGCCAGGAGAACAACTGAGATAATCCATCCACAACACGAGGTTAGTCATTCATATACTGCTGCATGGGCTGGGCTGTAGTTACATCCTAAGGTTTTAAAAACTGAGCTTAAATAAATGATTAGCGGTAATAAAAGCCGAGGGAGGTCAACAGTGATCACTGACTGTTTTAGGAGCTTTTTGAGATTAAATAGAAGAAAATACAAAACATTAAACATGTTAACAACACAAAAGCCATATTAAACGCAGACTACTTTAGGCCCGGAAGTAGGATTCGTCACGTCATCACTTAACGACCGGATATTCTTTCTGTTATATGGATTCACTTAACATAACATTAGCGATTAGGTGAAGCAGCCACATAAAGCTGGTTATCAAGTTGTAACCTCTCCAGCTTGTTGAATGGTGGGGGAGGCTGTAGTGTTTTATTATGGGACATCCTATGTGAGGGTTCTGTTTTCTTGGTTAGTAAACTTCCTGCCTTTATGACCCTTTTGGTGAGCATGAGGTCACACAAACGCACCCCCAAACACAAACACACACACTCACATGTATACAGACACACATACACACACGTGCTTACACGTGCACACACATGGTGCCTTATCTTTTCGAACCATAGGGGGGTTTTACAATGGGTGGTGCTTGTGTGTACTGTAACTGTTTTCAATAAAAGGCGGCAAGGAAGGCTTTTTATTTGAAGCTGGCTAGGAGACAGGTGAGGAGCGTTTAGCTCCAAGAGCCTGGTTCCGACCAGCCTCCCTTGCTAGCAAGTAAAATCGATCGATCGCTGATTGTCTTGCTTCCTTGTCGTTAACGGGAATACGTTTCTAAACCAGCGGGGCCTGTGGAAGCGCAGACCCAACAAATGTATGTATGTAATTTGTTGATTTAGAACATGGTGTGCTACTCGATGCTAATCTGCTGCTACTCGAACACAGAACGCATACCAGGAATACCTGGAATAGTCGGTCAAACAAATGTCAATTTATCTGCCAAGAAATAAAAAGATTTCCACACCGTCTTCATTAGGCAGTACCCTTAATCATTTAATCCAGTTCAACGTTTGAGAGCTGTGATGTGCAGCTGTCACTTGAGAAATAAACAACAGCATTGACAGCACACACTAGATTATATTTTGTTTTCAAAACTTAATTTGATGTGTTTCATCAGGTTTAACAGATCCTTTAGGTTTATTTTCATAGTCACTAAATTAGTGCAACAGGTCATTAAGGGGAGAGTCTGTCTGGTAGACAAATCTGACTTGTGGGACTACTCAGTTAAATGCTATACATGAGGAAGCTGGGTAGGCACTGCAGGCAGGTAGAGCTAGCTGTGTCTACCCACCACCACTTTAAAAGGGCGACAGTCTTTAGAAGCAGAGACTCTGACCCTTTAGACAAACAGTTGGTCGAGATTTCATGTATGTAACAATGTACCAGTCAATTCATCAAACTTGATGTAAAGGAAAATCAAAGTTGTATGATGCTTCTACAAAGCAGTTTGAACACAGACACAATATCTTCCTCTTATCTTACCTAACTGAACAATTACAATCATGCTGAGTGGAAACAGGTTATTTGTATCTAAATCTAAGACATGGATGCCAAAATATGAGGGATTTATAAATATTATGCATGCTATAAAGACACTATAGAGGAAATATGGACTACTTATTCAAACTGGTAACTGTAAGTTAGTACAACTGTTAAAAGGCTTCAGTGCTTTTATCCATCTCTGTTTTATAATTACAGCGCTCCCTCGTTTATCGCAGGACTTACGTTCTAAAAATAACCCACGATAGCTGAAATCCCCGAAGTAGCCAGCTTTATTTTTTACAATTATTATAGATGTTTTAATGCTGTAAAACCCCTCACTACACACTTTACACACTTTTCTCAGACAGGCATGAACATTTTCACACTTTTACTCTCAAAGTTCAAACCTTCGTAGAAAAATAAGTCCAGTACTATAGAATGAAACCAAAGGCGCCCGCAGGTGACGACGTTTCGTCGACATTGTTGTGTCTGTTTGGCCAATCAGGACTCAGAACAGAATGCGCTGCACGAAAAAATAAAATAAAATAAAAAAATATCAAAAAAATTGCACAAAAAAAATCAGCCAAACAGCGAGGCCGCGAAAGGTGAACTGCGTTATAGCGAGGGACCACTGCACATCCCTGCAGAATGGTTGCACGCTGCCATCAGGAAAAAATGAAGCAAGTAATAAAGTTTATCAGAGAAACCAATGATTTTAGACTCATTCACAAATTCAACATACATCTTAATATACATGCATCGTTGTTTTCTAAAGGAAAAATCATAGTGCCTTTATGCCTACCTCATCATTAGCAAGATTATCAAGTCAGCAAGCTGTTTTGATCTTGACACAGTTGGACCACCAAACACAAGCCTTAGCACCCAAATCTTTGTCCATTTGCATCATGACTTAAATAATTACTATAATGACAAAAAGTGCAGCTTTGACTCTAAATCTGACCCTGGAAAAGTGTATCTGTCTTCATTTGTACATTTTCTTCTGACAACCTGGGATAGCTAGGTTAAAGGGTTTCATGTCAAATTAAAGAATGTTGTTACAATTTGATAAAATACTTTCAGAGAAACACGTCTCTTCATAGTTCATCTCGAAAAGAAAAGGGTAATTGTCCTAATAAGAAATGTGGGCTGCACTGATATAAAAGTATTTTAAACAGAGATGAATACAGACAAAAATGCAAACCACGTCCTAACCTGGCAACATGGAGGATTGGAGAACAGGAGAAAGAAACTGCAGCTTGAAAACTCCACGATGATGAGTGGGAATAGTGTATCAAGTATATCTGTGTACGTATGAATTTCAGCTGCAAATCAATTTTTGAGGAAAAGTTTCAAAGATAAATATGTGATCAAAGAAGAACATTTCTAATGTCCTGCTCCCTGAATGTAACAGCGAGCCAGTTAATGAAAGAGGGGAAGCCAAACAGTCAAATCAGTCAATAAATCAATGAACCACTTATGCCACAATCAGCACTTCTCCAAACCAGTTAAAACACCACAATTAAAGCGGCGGACTCACCGAGAACTCCGAGCCGGTAATTGATTGTGATGACGATGACATTTCCATAGCTGGCCAGGATGCTGCCATCAATCATGTTGCCAGTTCCCTCCATGTAGGATCCTCCGTGGATGTAAACCATGACTGGCTTTAACCCGTTCTCATCGTGGATATCTGTAGACAAGAAAATACAACAAAAATGTCTTTTTTAATTGAACCCAATGATTTTTTTAAAATCAGGAACTCGTTTTCATGCAGAATGTGATTACATTTTATTTTATTTACAACTTTTAAACAGATACACTAAAAGTGTTTTCAGTGCTATATTGGCACCTGAATCTACAAAAATCAGGAAGCGCACAATAATGTTTTACTGAGGTTACTAAAACAACTAAACAGACTAGATAAATAATCTGAGCTAATATTCAGTGTTTCACTTTTGTTTTATGAACTGTTCTAAAGACAGTATGATAACATATAACATATACCATTTTAATGTGTTTTAGGAAAACATGAAGCACAAATCAAATGTATGCAAAGATGACAACGTTTCTCTAACTTCCCAGACCATAAAGGGCTCCAGGCCGACTGTGACATTTGTTTGTCATTAGTGGAAAGAGATTACATCAAAGCATCAGATGCTTTAAAGACCTTAAGGCAACCACTATGTTTTAATTGCGGGGCCCCATATTGACAGTGTCATGATCTACTGTTGGGTTCTTATATTTCACTTAATGTGAAACTTTCAAACTGAAAGTGGTTTACATCGTTTGAATCACAAGGCTCTGCTTTTTGAAATAACAATTTAAAAAACTCAAACTTCCCTGTTTCAGGGGCTGAAAGATTATGAGGGTAATGACTATAGTATTACCATACTATACGATACACAGATTATTGTGTGTATGGTTAGCAGAATGATGTAAAGTGTAAAAGGTCATTCCTCAAAATAAGATCCGTGGCTCCTCCAGTTCATGTGTCAAAGTATCACATTTGATACGTCCGTTGAAAGAGCCAAGAGTATGAATTTGGTGTAATAGACTGACTGACTCTTGTAGTAGCAAGCACTACTGCTCACGTTGTGTAGCATGGCACCTTTCCGTTCACCAAACTGGATATTCAATGTTATTTTTTTACATTTCAGTAGAAAATATGACAACAAATTGTGCATTTGACTGGAAACTCATTTGGTAGCTTTTATATCAAAAAGCAAATACATCAATATAGTGTGACTGCATTATGACGACACACACAGTTATGTCGCTAACTTTTACGGTTACTACATAATTCACTTTCGTTTCATTGAACACTGTCTGAGAGTCATTTCTCTGTGGTAAGAATTACTGGTTACTGTTGGCAGGAAGCAAACATGTACAGTTGTGTTAAAGTTTCCACGTGTCTCTGTGCAGTTCTGTTCCAAACTGTGATTCAGCGGGTCCTGCCACAGTATTGAGTTGAGGTCTGGACTTTAACAACTGCAAGTGTCTCAGTGTTTATTTTGTACCTAATTCCATTTGTCAAAATAACCACATCTGTGGATGAATGCCACTGGAAGTGTTGAACTGAAGACAGATTGGCTGAGGTGGGTTTTAATGCACAGCATCGTATATGATTAGTGTGCATTAACATCTGTGCATCCACTGTAATGAACATATGACCACGGTAAATTATTTAACTATTGATAAGAAGAGTTTTAGTGCAGTGTTGTCATTTTAAAGTGATAAACTAGCTCTATAACATGTCTGTGAAGGTTCTCAGTCATCCAGGTCATCGTAGTCAAAGGAGCTTGGAAAGAAAAGCGTCTGGACTTCTTTAAGTTACTTGAAGACGTTTCACCTCTCATCCAAGAAGCTTCTTCAGTTCTAAGGTCAAATGGTGGAGAGTCCCAGATTTAAACCCAGTGGGAGTTTCCCCCCACAGAGGGACAAAGGACCCCCTGATGATCCTCACCTGACAGCTCCTTGGAGGACAGGACCAACTTCACACCCGATCAGCTCTGCACACTGTTAGACCTCTGCCTCACCACAACATACTTCAAATACAACGAAGGCTTTTACAGACAAAAACATGGCTGTGCCATGGGCTCCCCCGTGTCACCTATTGTAGCCAACCTTTACATGGAGGAAGTGGAAAGGAAGGCTCTTGGCTCTTTCAAAGGAAGAGTACCCAGCCACTGGTACAGATATGTGGACGACACCTGGGTCAAAATCAAGACACAAGAAGTGGAATCCTTCACTGCGCACATCAACGCTGTGGATAAAAACATCAGGTTCACCAGGGAAGACACAAAGGACGACTGTTTGCCTTTCCTGGACTGCACTGTGCACATTGAAGAGAACGGAAACCTCAACATCGAAGTTTACCGGAAGCCCACACACACGGACCAGTACCTCCTCTTTGACTCCCATCACCCTCTGGAACACAAACTTGGAGTAATCAGGACCCTACACCACCGGGCAGAACATGTTCCCTCTAAGCCTGAAGGAAAAAAGAAGGAACACACACATGTAAAGGAAGCACTCAAAACGTGCGGCTATCCTAAATGGGCGTTCTTAAAGTCAGCAAAGAGGCACAGAAAAGAAGACCAGACACCAGCGAGGGAGGATAAGAAGGACAGACGCAACAACATTGTCATCCCCTATGTAGCCGGTGTATCAGAGAAACTCAGGAGGGTTTTCTCCAAGCACGACATCCCGGTGCATTTCAGACCCAGCAACACACTGAGACAAAAACTGGTTCACCCGAAAGACAAAACGCCAAAACACAGACTTAACAATGTGGTGTATGCTGTACAGTGCAGCGAGGAATGCCCAGACCTCTACATTGGAGAGACCAAACAGCCACTTCACAAGCGCATGGCACAACACAGAAGAGCCACCTCCACAGGACAAGACTCAGCAGTCCATCTGCATCTAAAGGTCAAAGGTCACTCTTTCGAGGATGCCAACGTTCACATTTTGGACAGAGAGGACAGATGGTTTGAAAGAGGAGTGAAAGAAGCATCTATGTCCACTGTGAGCGACCATCTTTGAACAGAGGCGGGGCTTACGACACCAACTGTCTGCCACCTATAATCCAGTTTTGAGTTCCCTCCCCAGATGCCTTAATGCCCACTCACACCCTGGGCCATCTGACCTCAGGAAATCACATGAGAAGGTGGGGCCAGGTTTCACAATGAGCTCACCCGAAACCCTGGCTGATTGGGACCCACACCCAGTTTCACACCTTGGCTCAGGCGATTAGAGGATCAGGGGGTCCTTTTGTCCCTCTGTGGGGGGAAACTCCCACTGGGTTTAAATCTGGGACTCTCCACCATTTGACCTTAGAACTGAAGAAGCTTCTCGGATGAGAGGTGAAACGTCTTCAAGCAACTTAAAGAAGTCCAGACGCTTTTCTTTCCAAGCTCCTTAGACTAGCTCTATAACAGCATTGTACACTGGCTAGGCTAGCTAGCCTCTGTGTAACTCCCTTGTAGATTTGTTGTTGTGCTCATTCTGCTGTTTCATGACCCAATTTTAGCCAAGCTGTAGCTGTGGGGCAGATGTCCTTTTCTCTAGAATACTTTGTGATGGACAATCGTGCATTGTAGCCAAACATCCCCCCTCCTCACCTGTCCTCCGAACATTATTCCAGAAGCAGTTCATTACTGCAAACCTGTTTTTGCAATTACTCTGACCTTTGACCTCTGGCTTGGGCTGAATTTCCTGGGCTAACACACACCCGAATGCTCCTGACCAGCAAACCTTTGTGTTTATAGATGTGTTAGCTTCATTCCTGCAGACGCAGCAACAGTGTCCTTAGTTTTTCACATGCACAGAGTCCTGTGAAAACCTTTTGCAGTTGTGTAATATTCAGTTTAGATCATACAATCAATATGCAAGTTCTAAAAACTATTATAGTGTGTACAGCGGGGAAATTAGTTTGACCTTTCTCTTCTTTAGTAGGACCCTTCCATTTAAGTACCAGCCCATTTTAAAGTGGACATTTGAGGAGTGTTGTGCTGGAGATATGGTTTGACATTCTCGATCACACCTGATGGCTTTTACCCAGTAATCTCTATATCTGTCTGCTCTCCCACCTCCTCCCTTTGTTCTTTATATAATGCACAGGCAGCATGGCAATCAGGCCAGATGAATACCGTGTTTATGAAGCTCCCCAGTTGTGATTAAGCAGCATGATTAGTACATGTGTAGGTGGTCATTATAAATTAAGAGCGGGTCCTTTGCATAAAAGAAGATGGAATGAGATGTAACCAGTCAGAAAAAGCAAGGGCTGCAATAAATCGCTCAGCAGCAGCTTCTTCATCTGGACCTCAGCATATTTTAACAAGAAAATATCTGAGAGTACTCTGGGAGCACTCTGCTGCCACTGACACAGGAAAGCGTTAGTGGACACATCACTTCTATTAACCCAAGGGCAAAAACTCTAGAATGGAGTTATCAGTGCTGTCCTCACATTGCCCAGCATCTGCTGCACTATAACAGTTCTCAGTGTCCTGAGACCAACTCCGAACGAACACATTATCAATGGCCCTGCTGACTAGACTGCTGCAAACTCTCCCAAATGTCATCTCGATGAAAGCAGCTACTGAGGAAAATACTGAACTGGGAGTAGAGGTGACCAACTAAACATCTGAAAGTAATGATTCTGCATATACTGACAGATAGAAGCCTTTATACACTTCCATAAACTTAGTAAAAGCTTCTGTTTGAGAGAGCATATTACTGTTAATCTAATGTTTAACAGTATCATATGTTTTTATATTATTTTAACTTATGGAAAGTTAGCCTGCTTCTTTTTTATTCTTGATGATAATTAAATGATGATTAATTAACACAATATTGTGTTATGTGTTACATGCTGAAGAACCTAAACAACACAACCACCCCTGGACAATTTACTGATAGTTTTATGTCCTGTCAAATCACCGTAGGTTCACTGAGGCTTTCCAGTGCGAGGCCTGTGATCACCTGTGATCAGCCCTACTCATCATTTAAGCCAGGATGAATAAGGTTATTCTAGCACGTGACATTTTTTATGGAGATTATCTGCTCATGACTTTTTGGCTCTTTCAAATTGGCTCAGGTTTTAGTTACAACGTATAGACTAAAAAGGGTTAACATTTATAGAACTATTAACCACTCTGTGTCATCTGAATGAGTGAAATGTTTTAAATCATGATGTTTCACATCTCAGTATTCTTAATTTTCTTTCCATTGTCACCACAACCATCTAAACAGACCAGTTAGTGTGGATGAGTCTATCTGATTTGGCTAAAAACAAAGATGTCAGCGGCAGCTAAAACTGGTCACTTACTGGTCTGTTCTTCAATTCCTGTAAGCTGTGTGGAAAGCACACTGATGTGTAAAAGCTGGCTGTATGTATGAGGCATGTCAGTAAGCTTGCTACAAATTTAGGCAGGCGGGCAGGTGGGCATGGAGCAGGAGGAGTGTATCACTCCACTCCTCTGCATAGAAAACAATGAAGTGAAGCAGTGGAGAGCAGCCCACGGAGAGAGGTTATTAATCTCTGCTGTGCACTGAATTTGTACCTTAGATTTGCTAATGTCTCTGCATCAAAACTCTCAGAAGGAACTGGCGCTGACACCCAAAACCAACCTTGGCTTACTATGCATAAAAGCAGGCCTGTTAATTACAGGGCCATGATGGCTGGATGGTGTTAGTGTGTTCCTGTTTATCACTCAGCTCCACACTAGTAGAGGCCCAGTGGAACAGTGTGGGTGGTGGAAACAACCTTGAAGAGGCAGCTGCAGAAAAAACAACAGCCGTTGCCACTGTCATAGTCTCTAACTGATAGGCATCTGATGGTCGCTTCAGGCCTCTGTGGGCTCAGGCAAAACTATTTGTTGGCTCTCCATCAAGCTAACAGACAAACCGGTACTATCCATCTCTTCTGGTGTATTGCACCAGTGGAGTCTGAAGTCAGGAGAGAAGGAGGAGGTGAGTGAATGCACTCAGGGCACTTTTATCCAACAGAGAGAAGCCCATAGATTTAGAGCTGTGTTTTATGACTGGAGAAGGAGAGGTGGTCTTGGAGCACCATGTCCCAATCCTGTCAGCTTGGAATGCACTTAGAATTAAAGAAATCAAAGTGCTTCAAGTACTCCTCTCTCTGCCCTGTTCTTACTATCTCTGTGTATCTGGCTCTCTGTACTCTCTTGGGCATGTGGAGCTGCCTGGGTGACTGTGCAGCAACTTTGTCCCACACATTCATCACTGCCATCCAGGCTGGGGAGAGAATGTATTCTTCTACTGGCTGCGCGTGTTGCAAACATTACTCATTTTATATGGGTGTGGAGGCTGAAGAGAGTGAAGAGAGTGGGGTAATGTTTGGGGTAGTGTAGTGGGGTGGAGGGGTCCTTCAGCTTTTTCTGCTGTTGGCAGTAGAAGATGGTTAATGGAAACTCGGTAAAGTGCATCTCCATCGCACCACTATCACTGCAATCACAGTGATATAACCTCCTCTCTCAGGAGTGATAGTTGCTTTTTGGCCCAGGGCATGAGAAACAAACCTGCACCGCAGACCACCTACTCTGTATGTTTAAACCCATCAGAGAGAAGAAGGAAAAATCTTAAGCAATGACACATTACACAAGAACGGGGGGACCAGTCTGATGTAGCGATGTATCTCCATTTGAAAGTTTTGAGTATTGACAACGTTTTCTTTATATTGTATATTACTGTTTATAGCCATCTGTAAAACGTGGTGGAGGCTCTATCACGGTTTGGTGCTTCATTCCAGCAGGTGGTGTATGGGACTGTGTCAAAACTGAACCTGGAAAAACACCATCGGATTTTCATCTACGAGTCAATACAACCAGTGTTGGGGAGTAACGGAATACATGTACCGCTGTTACGTATTTAAAATACAAAATATGAGTAACTGTACAGTTACCGTTACCATTACCATTTAAAGGGGTGGTATTCAGAATACAGTTACTTTGTTGAAATAAATGGATTACACGGCGGTATTTTCCTGTTTCACATGTTAGACTGTCCCCTCTCTATTTTTGGTAATTCCACACCGGTGTAAAACCAAACACAACACGCATTAAGAGGCTCTAATGCCTGTGTCTCATTCTCGCGGCCCATGTCATCCCTAGTAAATGGTACTGGTCTGTATTTGTATAGCGCTTTACTTGGTCCTAAGGACCCCAAAGTGCTTTACACTATACACAATCATCCACCCATTCACACACACATTCACACACTGGTGATGGCAGCTACATTGTAGCCACAGCCGCCCTGGGGCGCACTGACAGAGGCGAGGCTGCCGGACACTGGCGCCACCGGGCCCTCTGACCACCACCAGTAGGCAACGGGTGAAGTGTCTCGCCCAAGGACACAACGACCGAGACTGTCGGAGCCGGGGCTCGAACCGGCAACCTTCCGATTACGAGACGAACGCCCAACTCTTGAGCCACGATCGCCCCTAGTTGAAGAAATATTTTTAAAAATTATTTTAAAAAGTATTTAATAAGAAGGCAATAGGCAGAGTGTTACCTAAAGATGGCGGCGCACACTGTTGCAGCAGCTTACGGCTCTCCGTCTCAGTACTCCTTTCTACACCCGCCAGGGCCTTGCTGAGGCTAAAAAACAACCACACAAGCCACCTCTGCCAAGCCTCTATCTCTCCAATGCCAGATCCCTCATCCCCAGACGGTGTTCACATAATTGCAGGTGACTTTAATAAGGCCGACATAAAGACCCCAGTGCTCCCAAAGTTATCAGCATGTCAAATGTCCCACCAGGGGAGAGAAAACTCTAGATCATCTTTACTCCAACATCTAGCATGCATACCCCTCCCCCACCTCGCCCAGCCTACACCCCCCTCAGACGCAGTGCCAAGCCCACCACAAACACTGTTACAGCCTGGCCTGAAAATCCTCTCTCCAAACTGCAGGACTGCTTCATACAGACAGACTGGGACAGATTTGAACACCAGGACCAGAAACCTTCGCAGGATCAGTACTGGACTATTTAAAGTTCTGTATTGGAAATGTGACTGTTAAAAGGGAGTTTTTCCTTCCCACTGTCGCCAAAGTGCTTGCTCATAGGGGGTCATATGATTGTTGGGTTTTTCCTTGTATGTATTATTGTAGGATCTACCTAAAGCACCTTGAGGCGACTGTTGTTGTAACTTGGCACTGTATAGATATCATTGAAATGAAATTGATTTGAATAAGTTGTTACTGTGTACAACTTTGTTGAACGCAGCCTCTTGGAAGAGTCCTTTGGTTTCTTACTTTAGGACATTGGTAGCTAAACCTGGATGTAGTAAATGTCTGAATACTCGACTGGATGGCAGTTTGAAGCCTTGGCCAATGAACTGGTTTCTGTGAAGCCACTATACTCTAGACTCATCACAATGCTTTCCTAATCATGCAACACAATACAA